>NC_053395.1:4213926-4547052 GCF_905171765.1 Bufo bufo | reverse complement strand
CAAGCTTTTATTGGGTGATAAGGGTCATGTGACCATGTGTATGGCAGTTAGGATATGAATGAAGGACCGGCGAGCTCCTATTGACTAATATATTTTTGGGAATATCTCAAGAACCATACGTCCTAGAGAGCGGAGATCTTGAAAACCTTTCTAAGAACCTGATGTACCTATGTGCCAAATATGGTGCTGTCGGGGGGTAATAATTCAATTAAGAATTATTAATTATGGTCATAAAAATAATTTACCATAAAAAAATTTAATTTATAAAATTTGTCATAAATTCTTAAAATCATGACCTGGTGAATTGTAGACGACCTAATTGATACAATTCACATCTGAGTCCGACTATTTCCTCAGATAAATAAGTTCTTTTTGACGTGAGATGACGTCAATGATAAAATGTAGTTCTGCATTATACAATAATACACAGGTATTATAAAAATATGCAGATTTATTGGTTACAAGATTATAAACATATACAGTGGGGGAAATAATTATTTGACCCCTCACTGATTTTGTAAGTTTGTCCAATGACAAAGAAATGAAAAGTCTCAGAACAGTATCATTTCAATGGTAGGTTTATTGTAACAGTGGCAGATAGCACATCAAAAGGAAAATCGAAAAAATAACTTTAAATAAAAGATAGCAACTGATTTGCATTTCATTGAGTGAAATAAGTATTTGAACCCTCTAACAAAAAAAGACTAAATACTTGGTGGAAAAACCCTTGTTTGCAAGCACAGAGGTCAAACGTTTCTTGTAATTGATGACCAAGTTTGCGCACATTTTAGGAGGAATGTTGGTCCACTCCTCTTTGCAGATCATCTCTAAATCCCTAAGGTTTCGAGGCTGTCTCTGTGCAACTCTGAGCTTGAGCTCCCTCCATAGGTTTTCGATTGGATTAAGGTCCGGAGACTGACTAGGCCACTCCATGACCTTAATGTGCTTCTTCTTGAGCCACTTCTTTGTTGCCTTTGCTGTATGTTTTGGGTCATTGTCGTGCTGGAACACCCATCCACGACCCATTTTCAGTTTCCTGGCAGAGGGAAGGAGGTTGTCGCTCAGGATTTCACGATACATGGCTCCGTCCATTTTCCCGTTTATGCGAATAAGTTGTCCTGTGCCCTTAGCAGAAAAACACCCCCAAAGCAAAATGTTTCCACCCCCCATGCTTGACGGTGGGGACGGTGTTTTGGGGGTCATAGGCAGCATTTTTCTTCCTCCAAACACAGCGAGTTGAGTTAATGCCAAAGAGCTCTATTTTGGTCTCATCAGACCACAGCACCTTCTCCCAGTCTCTGAATCATTCAGGTGTTCATTGGCAAACTTCAGACGGGCCTGCACATGTGCCTTCCTGAGCAGGGGGACCTTGCGAGCCCTGCAGGATTTTAATCCATTGCGGTGTAATGTGTTTCCAATGGTTTTCTTGGTGACTGTGGTCCCTGCTAATTTGAGGTCATTAACTAACTCCTCCCGTGTAGTTCTAGGATGCTTTTTCACCTTTCTCAGAACCATTGACACCCCACGAGGTGAGATCTTGCGTGGAGCCCCAGAGCGAGGTCGATTGATGGTCATTTTGTGCTCCTTCCATTTTCGAACAATCGCACCAACAGTTGTCACCTTCTCTCCCAGCTTCTTGCTAATGGTTTTGTAGCCCATTCCAGCCTTGTGCAGGTCTACAATTTTGTCTCTGACATCCTTGGACAGCTCTTTGGTCTTTCCCATGTTGGAGAGTTTGGAGTCTGCTTGATTGATTGATTCTGTGGACAGGTGTCTTTTATACAGGTGACTAGTTAAGACAGGTGTCCTTAATGAGGGTGACTAATTGAGTAGAAGTGTCTAACCACTCTGTGGGAGCCAGAACTCTTAATGGTTGGTAGGGGTTCAAATACTTATTTCACTCAATGAAATGCAAATCAGTTGCTATCTTTTATTTAAAGTTATTTTTTCGATTTTCCTTTTGATGTGCTATCTGCCACTGTTACAATAAACCTACCATTGAAATGATACTGTTCTGAGACTTTTCATTTCTTTGTCATTGGACAAACTTACAAAATCAGTGAGGGGTCAAATAATTATTTCCCCCACTGTATAAGTAAATAAACACAATGATACATGCAAATGAATATATATATAGCGTTAATATAAAGCCTTACAAGCTTAACAATACATGTGAGTGGAAATAACCTGTCACATTATAATCAAACTATTATTAGGTTAGGATATCAAAGTAGGAACATAAGTTATATACATCACTTCTGTTCAGAGAAAACCTCATGATATCAGGATGGGCATGTCTAATCCTAGACATCAATATAGAATGCTAAATACATTCTACCCCCCTCTAACCAACTACACATCACATGGCTTCAGGCATGGGCAAATCCATTCAAGGATATAACTTTGGTAAGACTATTAAGACAAATAACAGGGATCTAGGATCTTAAATGGGAAGGACTTGACGTCTTTCCGGTGGGAATCCATCACTTAGCTTGGCGAAGAATGTTCTATCAATATATATATATATATAAGCAATCATTTAACGCTTTGCTAGATTATGAGTCTAGATTCTTCTGCAGGTAGAATGAAGCCTCACAATATCCTAAGACTACATCTCAATATGGAGATGATCAATTTATTTAATCATTTATTTATTCGCCAATCTAGATGGTATAATTTCACCCACACTATTAAGTTAGTCTTAATAAAATGAAATATCATTTTCTGTGTCTCTTACCAAGTCCTAGCAGGAATCTCACTTCTGCTCCTAGGAAAGCTGGGTGGTCCATCATAGCGCATCTCATTATGGCTTCCATCTTGATAGACCTCAACTTCTCCTCTTTCTTTTCTTTCTAGCCTTTTTTTCTCTTGCTACCTTCTATGCTACCCTGCACACGAGTAATTATTCCCCCCCTTATCTAAGAATCATCCCCTTTAGATTATGGATTCCCAATCAGGTAGGGTGGGTGTATTCGCATGCTAATAACATCATGACGTTATCTCCACTCCTAATATGGTATTAGAACAAATAATGAAATAATATAATGTTGCCCATCTAACTCCAGATGGCACTGCGGTACTGTAGGTGAATATAACAACTTTTTAAGCATTAAAATTAAATATCTAATAATACTTTCACAGGACCTCAATGACCTTTCTACCATAAATCACTGAGGAAGGTCTTTTCCTTACACTTTTAATTACCTATATCCCAGATTTGTTGGAGTTGACTGTCTTCTCCTATCTTTTTGAAATATGGGTTGACTTGATGAAAATTTTATGTAGCGGCTTTGATGCTGGGCATCGGAACTTGTAGATTTCATTTATGTACTCCCATGAATAACTATTGTTTTGAAATCCAATTAACTTAAACTTACTGAGTTGTTTCTGTACCTTCTAAATGGTAAATACATAGTATGACATATATATAAATCGATACATTGTTACACATACAGTGGGGGAAATAATTATTTGACCCCTCACTGATTTTGTAAGTTTGTCCAATGACAAAGAAATGAAAAGTCTCAGAACAGTATCATTTCAATGGTAGGTTTATTGTAACAGTGGCAGATAGCACATCAAAAGGAAAATCGAAAAAATAACTTTAAATAAAAGATAGCAACTGATTTGCATTTCATTGAGTGAAATAAGTATTTGAACCCTCTAACAAAAAAAGACTTAATACTTGGTGGAAAAACCCTTGTTTGCAAGCACAGAGGTCAAACGTTTCTTGTAATTGATGACCAAGTTTGCGCACATTTTAGGAGGAATGTTGGTCCACTCCTCTTTGCAGATCATCTCTAAATCCCTAAGGTTTCGAGGCTGTCTCTGTGCAACTCTGAGCTTGAGCTCCCTCCATAGGTTTTCGATTGGATTAAGGTCCGGAGACTGACTAGGCCACTCCATGACCTTAATGTGCTTCTTCTTGAGCCACTCCTTTGTTGCCTTTGCTGTATGTTTTGGGTCATTGTCGTGCTGGAACACCCATCCACGACCCATTTTCAGTTTCCTGGCAGAGGGAAGGAGGTTGTCGCTCAGGATTTCACGATACATGGCTCCGTCCATTTTCCCGTTTATGCGAATAAGTTGTCCTGTGCCCTTAGCAGAAAAACACCCCCAAAGCAAAATGTTTCCACCCCCATGCTTGACGGTGTTGACGGTGTTTTGGGGGTCATAGGCAGCATTTTTCTTCCTCCAAACACAGCGAGTTGAGTTAATGCCAAAGAGCTCTATTTTGGTCTCATCAGACCACAGCACCTTCTCCCAGTCACTCTCTGAATCATTCAGGTGTTCATTGGCAAACTTCAGACGGGCCTGCACATGTGCCTTCCTGAGCAGGGGGACCTTGCGAGCCCTGCAGGATTTTAATCCATTGCGGTGTAATGTGTTTCCAATGGTTTTCTTGGTGACTGTGGTCCCTGCTAATTTGAGGTCATTAACTAACTCCTCCCGTGTAGTTCTAGGATGCTTTTTCACCTTTCTCAGAACCATTGACACCCCACGAGGTGAGATCTTGCGTGGAGCCCCAGAGCGAGGTCGATTGATGGTCATTTTGTGCTCCTTCCATTTTCGAACAATCGCACCAACAGTTGTCACCTTCTCTCCCAGCTTCTTGCTAATGGTTTTGTAGCCCATTCCAGCCTTGTGCAGGTCTACAATTTTGTCTCTGACATCCTTGGACAGCTCTTTGGTCTTTCCCATGTTGGAGAGTTTGGAGTCTGCTTGATTGATTGATTCTGTGGACAGGTGTCTTTTATACAGGTGACTAGTTAAGACAGGTGTCCTTAATGAGGGTGACTAATTGAGTAGAAGTGTCTAACCACTCTGTGGGAGCCAGAACTCTTAATGGTTGGTAGGGGTTCAAATACTTATTTCACTCAATGAAATGCAAATCAGTTGCTATCTTTTATTTAAAGTTATTTTTTCGATTTTCCTTTTGATGTGCTATCTGCCACTGTTACAATAAACCTACCATTGAAATGATACTGTTCTGAGACTTTTCATTTCTTTGTCATTGGACAAACTTACAAAATCAGTGAGGGGTCAAATAATTATTTCCCCCACTGTAGATAACACATTATATGAATTATTGATTAACATATGTTGTAAACTAAATATACCATACAAAGATATATATATATATATATATAATATAATTATGTATATATAAATTGAAGCTCATACAGCAGGTGTGCGATAAAGACATGAATCCTTATCAAGTAACCTTGTTCCCTCCATGTTTTAGGGAGTTGACTTACTCCTTAACAGATGGCCTCATATCTTCAGCACTAACTTTTTAAATACAATGTCCATTTATGTTCCCAATTATTATTATTATTATTATATAAACTGAACTTGCCATGAACTCATCTTGGCTTTTTCAGCCACATAACAAAACTTTGGTTCAGGCTGAATCTTATTCTTAAAGGCAATGAGATGAGCATTCATTTTGATTATAATGTCATTAGATAATATTGTATACGTATGAAAATGCCCAACAGTGCAGATCGGTCCAGTCGCTAGGCCTTGCAAAATATATATCGGCTGTAGCAGCCAAATGAAGCAGAAATTTGTATTAAAGCCAAGCCACGCCCCCTTTTACTCACATTTGTTGCGCACATTGTACATGAGCAGTATTGTGCGGTATTTTATTTGCTGACTATCTTCTTCTTTTGCTGCTCAGATCTGGCGAGTAAACAAGTTCGAGTGAACGCTGTATGGTGAGTGGAAACGTATTGCATGTGATGTACTGTGCGCACATCTTATACTCCATTCACAGCCAAAGCTGAGCCACAGTCCTGCTGTTTCATCACACGTCTTGAGAAAGGACAGAGGAGCCATGAAGGGGACCTGGAGAGAGGACAGAGGAGCCATGAGGGGGACCTGGAAAGAGGACAGAGGGGTCATGATGGGGACCCGGAGGGAGGACAGAGGAGCCATGAGGGGGACCTGGAGAGAGGACAGAGGGGCCATGAGGGGGACCCGGAGGGAGGGGCCATGAGGGGGACCCGGAGGGAGGGGCCATGAGGGGGACCTGGAAAGAGGACAGAGGAGCCATGAGGGGGACCCGGAAGGAGGACGGAGGAGCCATGAGGGGGACCCGGAGGGAGGATGGAGGAGCCATGAGGGGGACCCGGAGGGAGGACGGAGGAGCCATGAGGGGACCCAGAGGGAGCGTGGAGGAGCCATGAGGGGGACCCGGAAGGAGGACGGAGGAGCCATGAGGGGGACCCGGAGAGAGGACAGAGGAGCCATGAGGGAGACCCGGAGGGAGGACGGAGGAGCCATGAGGGAGACCCGGAGGGAGGACGGAGGAGCCATGAGGGGACCTGGAGAGAGGACAGAGGAGCCATGAGGGGGACCTGGAAAGAGGACAGAGAAGCCATGAGGGGGGCCCGGAGGGAGGACGGAGGAGCCATGAGGTTGACCCGGAGGGAGGACTGGAGGAGCCATGAGGGGGACCTGGAGAGAGGACAGAGGGGCCATGAGGGGGACCTGGAGAGAGGACAGAGGAGCCATGAGGGGGACCTGGAGAGAGGACAGAGGGGCCATGAGGGGGACCTGGAGAGAGGACAGAGGAGCCATGAGGGGAACCTGGAGGGACGACGGAGGAGCCATGAGGGGGACCCAGAGAGAGGACGGAGGAGCCATGAGGATGACCCGGAGGGAGGCTGGAGGTGCTATGAGGATGACCCGGAGGGAGGCTGGAGGTGCCATGAGGGTGAACCAGAGGGACGACGGAGGAGCCATGAGGGGGACCCGGAGGGAGGACAGAGGAACCATGAGGGGGACCCGGAGAGAGGACAGAGGAGCCATGAGGGTGACCTGGAGGGAGGCTGGAGGTGCCATGAGGGTGAACCAGAGGGACGACGGAGGAGCCATGAGGGGGACCCAGAGGGACGACGGAGGAGCCATGAGGGGGACCCGGAGAGAGGACGGAGGAGCCATGAGGGGGACCCAGAGGGACGACGGAGGAGCCATGAGGGGGACCCGGAGAGAGGACAGAGGAGCCATGAGGGTGACCTGGAGGGAGGACGGAGGAGCCATGAGGGGGACCCGGAGGGAGGACGGAGCAGCTATGAGGGGGACCCAGATGGAGGACGGAGGAGTCATAAGGGGATGTCCAGGGAGTCTGGAGTGATGACAGAGGAGCCATTAGGGGTCCAGGAGGGATGATGCGGGAGCCACGTGGGGGACAGGAGCACCAAGGGGAATGGAGGGGGCCACGGAGGGCAGGCCTGGAGGGTGGACAGAGGAAGGAGTCTGGACAACAGAGGAGTCTGTAGACCTGAAATGACAACAGAATTGTGGTTGCAGCTTTGGTTGTGACTGCCAGGGGCGGATTGTCTATAGACCTTAGGCCTCATGCACACGACCGTTGTGTGCATCCGTGGCCGTTGTGCCGTTTTCCGTTTTTTTTTTCGCGGACCCATTGACTTTCAATGGGTCCGTGGAAAAATCGGTAAAATGCACCGTTTTGCAGCCGAGACCGTGATCCGTGTATCCTGTCCGTCCAAAAAATATGACCTGTCCTATTTTTTTGATGGACAACGGTTCACGGACCCATTCAAGTCAATGGGTCCGTGAAAGAACACGGATGCACACAAGATTGGCATCCGTGTCCGTGATCCGTGGCCGTAGGTTACTTTCATATAGACGGATCCGAAGATCCGTCTGCATAAAAGCTTTTTCAGAGATGAGTTTTCACTTCGTGAAAACTCAGATCCAACAGTATATTCTAACACAGAGGCGTTCCCATAGTGATGGGGACGCTTCTAGTTAGAATATACTAAAAGAACTGTGTACATGACTGCCCCCTGCTGCCTGGCAGCACCCGATCTCTTACAGGGGGCTGTGATCCGCACAATTAACCCCTCAGGTGCTGCACCTGAAGGGGTTAATTGTGCGTATCATAGCCCCCTGTAAGAGATCCGGGGCTGTCGGGCAGCAGGGGGCAGACCCCCCTCCCCAGTTTGAATATCATTGGTGGCAGTGTGCGGCATCCCCCACCACCCCCCCCCCCTCCGATCGGTAACCATGGCAACCGGGACGCTACTGCAGTCCTGGTTGCCATGGTTACTTAGCAATAGTAGAAGCATCATACTTACCTGCTGGCTGCTGTGATGTCTGTGTCCGGCTGGGAGCTCCTCCTACTGGTAAGTGACAGCAATGCGCTGCACAGACCTGTCACTTACCAGTAGGAGGAGCTCCCGGCCGGACACAGACATTGCAGCTCGCAGGTAAGTATGATGCTTCTACTATTGCTAAGTAACCATGGCAACCAGGACTGCAGTAGCGTCCTGGGGTTGCCATGGTTACCGATCAGAGCCCCAGCGGTTAAACTGGGACCCCGATCGGAACTCCGCTGCCACCAATGATGGGGGGGGGGGGGGGGGGGAGAGAATAAGTGGTGTGAACTGGCCCTACTTATGATAGTGCTCTGTGGCTAGCGTAGTCAGCGGGCACTGTGATTAAACACTGTGGCTTGCAATGTGATGAGACACTGTGGTTGCCAGGTGGCATTGAGACTGGCATAGTGAGAGGGAATTATGGCTGCTAATGTGATGAGGCAATCTGGCTAGCAAAGTCAGGGGGCACTGTGGCTGTAAATTTGATGAGGAATCATGGCTGGTATAGTCAGGGGGCATTATGGCTTCTAATGTGTTGAGGCAGTGTGGCTGGCAAATCACGGCGCACTGTGGCAGGAGATGTGATGAGGCACTGAGGCTGGCATAGACTTCCGATCGGAACTCTGCTGCCACCAATGATGGGGGGAAGGGGGGGAGGCCGCACACTGCCACCAATGTTATTAATGCAATAGAGGGAGGGCTGGGGGAGGCCGCACACTGTGCCACCAATGTTATTAATGCAATAGAGGGAGGGAGGGAGGGGGGGCCGCACTGGCCACCAATGAAATTTAAACTGGGGAGGGAGGGGGGTCTGCCCCCTGCTGCCTGGCAGCCCCGGATCTCTTACTGGGGGCTATGATACGCACAATTAACCCCTTCAGGTGCGGCACCTGAGGGGTTAATTGTGCTGATCACGGCCCCCTGTAAGAGATCGGATGCTGCCAGGCAGCAGGGGGCAGTCATGTACACAGTTTGTAGTATATTCTAACTAGAAGGGTCCCCATCACCATGGGAACGCCTCTGTGTTAGAATATACTGTCGGATATGAGTTTTTACTATGTAACTCATATCCGACAGTATATTCTAACATAGAGGCGTTCCCATGGTGATGGGGACGCTTCAAGTTAAAATATACCATCGGATTGGAGAAAACTCCGATCCGATGGTATAAAAGAGACTCCAGACTTTACATTGAAAGTCAATAAGGGACGGATCTGTTTGCAATTGCACCATATCGTGTCAACGTCAAACGGATCCGTCCCCATTGACTTGCATTGTAATTCAGGACGGATCTGTTTGGCTCCGCATGGCCAGGCGGACACCAAAACAACTTTTTTTTCATGTCCGTGGATCCTCCAAAAATCAAGGAAGACCCACGGACAAAAAAACGGTCACGGATCACGGACCTACGGACCGTGAAAAAAAACGGTCGTGTGCATGAGGCCTTACAGGGAAATATTCTCAGACATATAAGGTAGGTTCACAGGCGGCAGGTTTGTTGTAGAATGGGGACTGGAGTCAGAAGGGAAACCTCTATAACAAAACTGCGTTGTGTGAACAGAGGCTTAAGAGAGTGGGACAGATAAGGACAAGTGTGCGGGTCTCTTCCATCATGGTGGTCCCTGTGTCCTCACTATCCTCCATGTTGTGTCTCTCAGTCCGGGGGTCATTGTGACGGAGGTGCACCGGCGGGCAGGACTGAGCGAGGAGCAGTACACGCAGGTACGCAGCACTCGCCTCTTTCACACAATTTCATCTATTTTGTGGTTTTCTAATGATTGTCCTTCTTGTACAGTTTCTGCAGCGCAGCGAGCAAACCCACGCCCTGGGGCGGCCCGGCACTGCGGAGGAAGTGGCCCGCGCAATCGCCTTCCTGGCTTCAGATGCTGCGTCTTTTATCACTGGGGTGACCCTGCCAGTAGACGGTGGACGCCACGCCATGTGCCCGAGATAACGGTGTCAAATAATAAAGATATGAAAATGAAATGTCCGTGTGTATAAGGGGGAGGAAATGACAGGCCATATGGGGGTCCTGTGGAGAGCCAGTAGGACATGGATGGAGAGGGTCTTCTCCTCTGTACCTCCAAACCTTCTCGAGTAGAATAGTGTAAAGTTTATATCCATAGAGACACCAAATAGTGCCATAGAGTAACCATACAGTGCCATATAGTAACCATACAGTGCCATATAGTGACCATACAGTGCCATATAGTGACCATACAGTGCCATAGAGAACCATACAGTGCCATATAGTGACCATACAGTGCCATAGAGTAACCATACAGTGCCATATAGTGACTGTATAGTGCCATATAGTGACCGTATGGTGCCATACAATAACAACCCAGTGCCATATAGTGACCGTATGGTGCCATACAATAACAACCCAGTGCCATATAGTGACCATACAGTGCCATACAATAACAACCCAGTGCCGTATAGTGCCATATAGTGACCATACAGTGCCATACAATAACAACCCAGTGCCGTATAGTGACCATACAGTGCCATACAATAACAACTCAGTGCCATATAGTGACCATACAGTGCCATACAATAACAACCCAGTGCCGTATAGTGCCATAGAGTAACCATACAGTGCCATAGAGAACCATACAGTGCCATATAGTGACTGTATAGTGCCATATAGTGACTGTATAGTGCCATATAGTGACCGTATGGTGCCATACAATAACAACCCAGTGCCATATAGTGACCGTATGGTGCCATACAATAACAACCCAGTGCCGTATAGTGCCATATAGTGACCATACAGTGCCATATAGTAACCATACAGTGCCATATAGTGACCATACAGTGCCATAGAGTAACCATACAGTGCCATATAGTGACCATACAGTGCCATATAGTGACCATACAGTGCCATATAGTGACCATACAGTGCCATAGAGTAACCATACAGTGCCATATAGTGACTGTATAGTGCCATATAGTGACCGTATGGTGCCATACAATAACAACCCAGTGCCATATAGTGACCGTATGGTGCCATATAGTGACCATACAGTGCCATACAATAACAACTCAGTGCCATATAGTGACCATACAGTGCCATACAATAACAACCCAGTGCCGTATAGTGCCATATAGTGACCATACAGTGCCATACAATAACAACCCAGTGCCGTATAGTGACCATACAGTGCCATACAATAACAACTCAGTGCCATATAGTGCCATATAGTGACCATACAGTGCCATACAATAACAACCCAGTGCCATATAGTGACCATACAGTGCCATACAATAACAACCCAGTGCCGTATAGTGCCATATAGTGACCATACAGTTCCATACAATAACAACTCAGTGCCATATAGTGACCATACAGTGCCATACAATAACAACCCAGTGCCGTATAGTGCCATATAGTGACCATACAGTGCCATACAATAACAACCCAGTGCCATATAGTGACCATACAGTGCCATACAATAACAACCCAGTGCCATATAGTGACCATACAGTGCCATACAATAACAACCCAGTGCCATATAGTGACCGTATGGTGCCATACAATAACAACCCAGTGCCGTATAGTGACCGTATAGTGCAATATAATAACACTGCCATATAGTGCAATATAATAACACTGCCGTATAGTGCCATACAGAAGCACTTTTGGACGGAGCCGCCTCCGCTGTGTCGGCCGCTCCGAGTTTCGGGTTTTAATGGCGGCTCCTATATTTCGGGGGGGTCATGCACTGCGTGCAGATCACCACTGAACCACTTTGCAAAGTCCAAATCCCGGGAGCTGTGATGAAGGACGACAGGCGTTTGTCTGAAACGTGTAGGATGTGAATTTGCACTTTATGGATCTTTTTAAGAACTGACCGATAAAGAATCTTTTTCTCGAGATGCAGAGGTCTCCACAGGTCGGAGGGATCAGGGTGCGCAGAGCTCTGGTGAGGTCCGATCGTATTCGGTACCCGTGGGGGTTGTGACCCGAGAGTTGGTTTCCATCACAGGTTAAAACATTCGGGCCCCTGATGTTTTGTCCCAGGCCTGAATGTGGGTCTTCCAACAGTCTTGAAGGAGTTCCCAGAGATGCTTAGCACTTGTTGGCCCTTTTGCCTTCACTCTGCGGTCCAGCTCACCCCAAACCATCTCGATTGGGTTCAGGTCCGGTGACTGTGGAGGCCAGGTCATCTGGCGCAGCACCCCATCACTCTCCTTCATGGTCAAATAGCCCTTACTTTCAAAGTTTTCCCAATTTTTCGGCTGACTGACTGACCTTCATTTCTTAAAGTAATGATGGCCACTCGTTTTTCTTTACTTAGCTGCTTTTTTCTTGCCATAATACAAATTCTAACAGTCTATTCAGTAGGACTATCAGCTGTGTATCCACCTGACTTCTCCTCAACGCCACTGATGGTCCCAACCCCATTTATAAGGCAAGAAATCCCACTTATTAAACCTGACAGGGCACACCTGTGAAGTGAAGACCATTTCAGGGGACTACCTCTTGAAGCTCATCAAGAGAATGCCAAGAGTGTGCAAAGCAGTAATCAAAGCAAAAGGTGGCTACTTTGAAGAACCTAGAATATGACATATTTTCAGTTGTTTCACACTTGTTTGATATGTATATAATTCCACATGTGTTAATTCATAGTTTTGATGCCTTCATAGTCATGAAAATAAAGAAAACTCTTTGAATGAGAAGGTGTGTCCAAACTTTTGGTCTGTACTGTATATATATATAAAAAGTATACTGTCCTCTGTAATATATATATACACAGAGGCTCATATACAGATGCACATATATCATACATATACAGAGGCTTCTATACAGGCGCATATACATCATACATATACAGAGGCTCCTGTACAGGTGCACATACATCATACATATACAGGTGCACATA
Organism: Bufo bufo; assembly: GCF_905171765.1. Classification (NCBI taxonomy): domain Eukaryota; kingdom Metazoa; phylum Chordata; class Amphibia; order Anura; family Bufonidae; genus Bufo; species Bufo bufo. The sequence goes on along the minus strand of NC_053395.1, from coordinate 4,534,037 downwards.
CATCATACATATACAGGTGCACATACATCATACATATACAGAGGCTCCTGTACAGGCGCACATACATCATACATATACAGAGGCTCCTGTACAGGTGCACATACATATACAGAGGCTCCTGTACAGGTACACATACATCATACATATACAGAGGCTCCTATACAGGTGCACATACATCATACATATACAGAGGCTCATGTACAGGTGCATATATACATCATACATATACAGATGCTCCTGTACAGGCGCACATACATCATACATATACAGAGGCTCCTGTACAGGTGCACATACATCATACATATACAGAGGCTCCTGTACAGGCGCACATACATCATACATATACAGATGCTCATGTACAGGTGCATATATACATCATACATATACAGATGCTCCTGTACAGGCGCACATACATCATACATATACAGAGGCTCCTGTACAGGTGCACATACATATACAGAGGCTCCTGTACAGGTGCACATACATCATACATATACAGATGCTCCTGTACAGGCGCACATACATCATACATATACAGAGGCTCCTGTACAGGTACACATACATCATACATATACAGAGGCTCCTGTACAGGCGCACATACATCATACATATACAGAGGCTCCTGTACAGGTACACATACATCATACATATACAGAGGCTCCTGTACAGGCGCATATACATCATACATATACAGAGGCTCCTGTACAGGTACATATACATCATACATATACAGAGGCTCCTGTACAGGCGCATATACATCATACATATACAGAGGCTCCTGTACAGGTGCACATACATATACAGAGGCTCCTGTACAGGTACACATACATCATACATATACAGAGGCTCCTGTACAGGCGCACATACATCATACATATACAGAGGCTCCTGTACAGGCGCACATACATCATACATATACAGAGGCTCCTGTACAGGTACACATACATCATACATATACAGAGGCTCCTGTACAGGTGCACATACATCATACATATACAGAGGCTCCTGTACAGGCGCACATACATCATACATATACAGAGGCTCCTGTACAGGCGCACATACATAATACATATACAGAGGCTCCTGTACAGGTACACATACATCATACATATACAGAGGCTCCTGTACAGGCGCATATACATCATACATATACAGAGGCTCCTGTACAGGCGCATATACATCATACATATACAGAGGCTCCTGTACAGGTACATATACATCATACATATACAGAGGCTCCTGTACAGGCGCATATACATCATACATATACAGAGGCTCCTGTACAGGCGCATATACATCATACATATACAGAGGCTCCTGTACAGGCGCACATACATCATACATATACAGAGGCTCCTGTACAGGTACACATACATCATACATATACAGAGGCTCCTGTACAGGTGCACATACATCATACATATACAGAGGCTCCTGTACAGGTGCACATACATCATACATATACAGAGGCTCCTGTACAGGCGCTCATACATCATACATATACAGAGGCTCCTGTACAGGTGCACATACATCATACATATACAGAGGCTCCTGTACAGGCGCACATACATCATACATATACAGAGGCTCCTGTACAGGCGCACATACATCATACATATACAGAGGCTCCTATACAGGTGCACATACATCATACATATACAGAGGCTCCTGTACAGGCGCATATACATCATACATATACAGAGGCTCCTGTACAGGCGCACATACATCATACATATACAGAGGCTCCTATACAGGTGCACATACATCATACATATACAGAGGCTCCTGTACAGGCGCATATACATCATACATATACAGAGGCTCCTGTACAGGTACATATACATCATACATATACAGAGGCTCCTGTACAGGCGCATATACATCATACATATACAGAGGCTCCTGTACAGGTACATACACATCATACATATACAGAGGCTCCTGTACAGGCGCACATACATCATACATATACAGAGGCTCCTATACAGGTGCATATATACATCATACATATACAGAGGCTCCTGTACAGGTGCACATACATCATACATATACAGAGGCTCCTGTACAGGTGCACATACATCATACATATACAGAGGCTCCTGTACAGGTGCACATACATCATACATATACAGAGGCTCCTGTACAGGTGCACATACATATACAGAGGCTCCTATACAGGTGCACATACATCATACATATACAGATGCTCCTGTACAGGCGCACATACATCATACATATACAGAGGCTCCTGTACAGGTACACATACATCATACATATACAGAGGCTCCTGTACAGGCGCACATACATCATACATATACAGATGCTCCTGTACAGGCGCACATACATCATACATATACAGAGGCTCCTGTACAGGCGCATATACATCATACATATACAGAGGCTCCTGTACAGGTGCACATACATCATACATATACAGAGGCTCCTGTACAGGTGCACATACATCATACATATACAGAGGCTCCTGTACAGGCGCACATACATCATACATATTCAGAGGCTCCTGTACAGGTGCACATACATCATACATATACAGAGGCTCCTGTACAGGTGCACATACATCATACATATACAGAGGCTCCTGTACAGGTGCACATACATCATACATATACAGAGGCTCCTGTACAGGTACACATACATTATACATATACAGAGGCTCCTGTACAGGTGCACATACATCATACATATACAGAGGCTCCTGTACAGGTGCACATACATCATACATATACAGAGGCTCCTGTACAGGCGCACATACATCATACATATACAGAGGCTCCTGTACAGGCGCACATACATCATACATATACAGAGGCTACTGTACAGGCGCACATACATATGCAGAGGCTCCTGTACAGGCGCACATACATATACAGAGGCTCCTGTACAGGCGCACATACATCATACATACACAGAGGCTCATATACAGGTGCACATATATCATGCATATACAGAGGCTCCTGTACAGGCGCACATATACAGAGGCTCCGGTACAGGTGCACATACATCATACATATACAGAGGCTCCTGTACAGGTGCACATACATCATACATATACAGAGGCTCCTGTACAGGCGCTTATACATCATACATATACAGAGGCTCCTATACAGGTGCACATACATCATACATATACAGAGGCTCCTGTACAGGTGCACATACATCATACATATACAGAGGCTCCTGTACAGGTGCACATACATCATACATATACAGAGGCTCCTGTACAGGTGCACATACATCATACATATACAGAGGCTCCTATACAGGTGCACATATACATCATACATATACAGAGGCTCCTGTACAGGTGCACATACATCATACATATACAGAGGCTCCTGTACAGGTGCACATACATCATACATATACAGATGCTCCTGTACAGGCGCACATACATATGCAGAGGCTCCTGTACCGGCGCACATACATATACAGATGCTCCTGTACAGGTACATATACATCATACATATACAGAGGCTCCTGTACAGGCGCATATACATCATACATATACAGAGGCTCCTGTACAGGCGCACATACATATACAGAGGCTCCTGTACAGGTGCACATACATCATACATATACAGATGCTCCTGTACAGGCGCACATACATATACAGAGGCTCCTGTACAGGTACATATACATTATACATATACAGAGTCTCCTGTACAGGTACATATACATCATACATATACAGAGGCTCCTGTACAGGCGCATATACATCATACATATACAGAGGCTCCTGTACAGGTACATATACATCATACATATACAGAGGCTCCTGTACAGGCGCATATACATCATACATATACAGAGGCTCCTGTACAGGTACATATACATCATACATATACAGAGGCTCCTGTACAGGCGCATATACATCATACATATACAGAGGCTCCTGTACAGGCGCATATACATCATACATATACAGAGGCTCCTGTACAGGCGCACATACATATACAGAGGCTCCTGTACAGGTGCACATACATCATACATATACAGATGCTCCTGTACAGGCGCACATACATATACAGAGGCTCCTGTACAGGTACATATACATTATACATATACAGAGTCTCCTGTACAGGTACATATACATCATACATATACAGAGGCTCCTGTACAGGCGCATATACATCATACATATACAGAGGCTCCTGTACAGGTACATATACATCATACATATACAGAGGCTCCTGTACAGGCGCATATACATCATACATATACAGAGGCTCCTGTACAGGTACATATACATCATACATATACAGAGGCTCCTGTACAGGCGCATATACATCATACATATACAGAGGCTCCTGTACAGGCGCATATACATCATACATATACAGAGGCTCCTGTACAGGCGCACATACATCATACATATACAGAGGCTCCTGTACAGGTACACATACATCATACATATACAGAGGCTCCTGTACAGGTGCACATACATCATACATATACAGAGGCTCCTGTACAGGTGCACATACATCATACATATACAGAGGCTCCTGTACAGGTGCTCATACATCATACATATACAGAGGCTCCTGTACAGGTGCACATACATCATACATATACAGAGGCTCCTATACAGGTGCACATACATCATACATATACAGAGGCTCCTGTACAGGCGCACATACATCATACATATACAGAGGCTCCTGTACAGGCGTACATACATCATACATATACAGAGGCTCCTGTACAGGCGTACATACATCATACATATACAGAGGCTCCTGTACAGGTACATATACATCATACATATACAGAGGCTCCTGTACAGGTGCACATACATCATACATATACAGATGCTCCTGTACAGGCGCACATACATATACAGAGGCTCCTGTACAGGCGCATATACATCATACATATACAGAGGCTCCTGTACAGGTACATATACATCATACATATACAGAGGCTCCTGTACAGGCGCATATACATCATACATATACAGAGGCTCCTGTACAGGTGCACATACATCATACATATACAGAGGCTCCTGTACAGGCGCATATACATCATACATATACAGATGCTCCTGTACAGGTGCACATACATCATACATCAACAGAGGCTCCTGTACAGGTGCACATAATTCATACATATACAGAGGCTCCGATACAGGTGCACATACATCATACATATACAGAGGCTCCTGTACAGGCGCACATACATCATACATATACAGAGGCTCCTGTACAGGTGCACATACATCATACATATACAGAGGCTCCTATACAGGTGCACATACATCATACATATACAGAGGCTCCTGTACAGGCGCACATACATCATACATCAACAGAGGCTCCTGTACAGGTGCACATACATCATACATATACAGAGGCTCCTATACAGGTGCACATACATCATACATATACAGAGGCTCCTGTACAGGCGCACATACATCATACATATACAGAGGCTCCTGTACAGGCGTACATACATCATACATATACAGAGGCTCCTGTACAGGCGTACATACATCATACATATACAGAGGCTCCTGTACAGGTACATATACATCATACATATACAGAGTCTCCTGTACAGGTACATATACATCATACATATACAGAGGCTCCTGTACAGGTGCACATACATCATACATATACAGAGGCTCCTGTACAGGCGCACATACATCATACATATACAGAGGCTCCTGTACAGGCGCACATACATCATACATATACAGAGGCTCCTGTACAGGCGTACATACATCATACATATACAGAGGCTCCTGTACAGGTACATATACATCATACATATACAGAGTCTCCTGTACAGGTACATATACATCATACATATACAGAGGCTCCTGTACAGGGGCACATACATCATACATATACAGAGGCTCCTGTACAGGCGCATATACATCATACATATACAGAGGCTCCTGTACAGGTACATATACATCATACATATACAGAGGCTCCTGTACAGGCGCATATACATCATACATATACAGAGGCTCCTGTACAGGTGCACATACATCATACATATACAGAGGCTCCTGTACAGGCGCATATACATCATACATATACAGAGGCTCCTGTACAGGTGCACATACATCATACATATACAGAGGCTCCTGTACAGGTACACATACATCATACATATACAGGTGCACATACATCATACATATACAGAGGCTCCTGTACAGGTGCACATACATCATACATATACAGAGGCTCCTGTACAGGCGCACATACATCATACATATACAGGGGATCCTATACAGGCGCACATACATCATACATATACAGGGGATCCTATACAGGTGCACATACATCATACATATACAGATGCTCCTGTACAGGCGCACATACATCATACATATACAGATGCTCCTGTACAGGCGCACATACATCATACATATACAGAGGCTCCTATACAGGTGCACATACATCATACATATACAGAGGCTCCTGTACAGGTGCACATACATCATACATATACAGAGGCTCCTGTACAGGCGCACATACATCATACATATACAGGGGATCCTATACAGGTTCACATACATCATACATATACAGATGCTCCTGTACAGGCGCACATACATCATACATATACAGAGGCTCCTGTACAGGTGCACATACATCATACATATACAGAGGCTCCTGTACAGGTACATATACATCATACATATACAGAGGCTCCTGTACAGGTGCACATACATCATACATATACAGATGCTCCTGTACAGGCGCACATACATCATACATATACAGAGGCTCCTGTACAGGCGCACATACATCATACATATACAGAGGCTCCTGTACAGGCGCACATACATCATACATATACAGAGGCTCCTGTACAGGCGCACATACATCATACATATACAGAGGCTCCTGTACAGGTACACATACATCATACATATACAGAGGCTCCTGTACAGGTGCACATACATCATACATATACAGAGGCTCCTGTACAGGCGCACATACATCATACATATACAGAGGCTCCTGTACAGGTACACATACATCATACATATACAGAGGCTCCTGTACAGGTACATATACATCATACATATACAGAGGCTCCTGTACAGGTGCACATACATCATACATATACAGAGGCTCCTGTACAGGTGCACATACATCATACATATACAGATGCTCCTGTACAGGTGCACATACATCATACATATGCAGAGGCTCATGTACAGGTGCACATACATCATACATATACAGAGGCTCCTATACAGGTACACATACATCATACATATACAGAGGCTCCTGTACAGGTACATATACATCATACATATACAGAGGCTCCTGTACAGGCGCACATACATCATACATATACAGAGGCTCCTATACAGGTGCACATACATCATACATATACAGATGCTCCTGTACAGGCGCACATACATCATACATATACAGAGGCTCCTATACAGGTGCACATACATCATACATATACAGAGGCTCCTGTACAGGTGCACATACATCATACATATACAGAGGCTCCTGTACAGGCGCACATACATCATACATATACAGGGGATCCTATACAGGTGCACATACATCATACATATACAGATGCTCCTGTACAGGCGCACATACATCATACATATACAGAGGCTCCTATACAGGCGCACATACATCATACATATACAGATGCTCCTGTACAGGTGCACATACATCATACATATACAGAGGCTCCTGTACAGGCGCATATACATCATACATATACAGAGGCTCCTGTACAGGTGCACATACATCATACATATACAGAGGCTCCTGTACAGGTACATATACATCATACATATACAGAGGCTCCTGTACAGGTGCACATACATCATACATATACAGAGGCTCCTGTACAGGCGCATATACATCATACATATACAGAGGCTCCTGTACAGGTGCACATACATCATACATATACAGAGGCTCCTGTACAGGTGCACATACATCATACATATACAGAGGCTCCTGTACAGGTGGCTGTGCCTCAGGGATTTTTCTTTGCAGTGATCGCCGCGTGTGATAACGTTCCGATAGTCCGGATGCTCTTTTTCACAAATGGACAACAATTCTTAAAACTTTTATTATCCGTGTATGTTTTATACCTGTCGTGTGATCCCACATATGTTCCTGCCGTTCTGTCATTGTTCCTGCCGTTCTGTCATTGTTCCTGCGGTTCTGTGATTGTTCCTGCCGTTCTGTCATTGTTCCTGCCGTTCTGTGATTGTTCCTGCCGTTCTGTCATTGTTCCTGCGGTTCTGTGATTGTTCCTGCCGTTCTGTGATTGTTCCTGCCGTTCTGTGATTGTTCCTGCCGTTCTGTCATTGTTCCTGCGGTTCTGTGATTGTTCCTGCCGTTCTGTCATTGTTCCTGCCGTTCTGTCATTGTTCCTGCCGTTCTGTCATTGTTCCTGCCGTTCTGTCATTGTTCCTGCCGTTCTGTCACATTAATAACATACACATTAATAAAACATGTCGGGGCCCGAATATCCATTAGTTTGGACGGGAAGCCACGTTTTATTAATATTTCATGTCGGCCAGCTGAGTAGGAGAGGTGGAGCGTGCACAGGTCATGAGGCCAGCCCAGAAGGCAGGGACACCATCGGACGGAGACTCCTCTCTGCTCCACCCTCTGCCGAATGGGGATAAAAGTGAACGATTGGGAACATTTCTTGGACACAATTTGGGGATCCGCTCAGCGTTGGGTTGTGCTCCACTTTCCTCCTGTCCCCGGAAACCAGAAGACCTCTGACCGCACAATCGTGAGTGAGAACCTTTCTGCTTTTTATTTTTATACTGTTTTGTGCACCTTTTTGTCTTATTTCTTGTATCTTTTTGTAACTCAGTCCTGCACCTTTTTAGTACATTATAGCTCATCTTTAATGGTTTTGCCTTGTGCCCTGAACGAGCCCCGTAACCTCCATTATAAGTGTATGAGTGCGGTTTGCGTTACCGTGTAGTCGCTGTACGTGTGGCCCCTGTGCGCCTGACTGCGAGGGGGGCGCTGTGCGGTTTTCTATGAGCCCCTATTTAATCAGTGTATTGATTTAAATGTCATAGATGGCGGCAGCGTGTTGGGGCGTGATCGAGGCTCAATCTGAGGCCTGTGCGTAGGGGCGCGAGAGATTGAGTGCGCGAAGTAGATCGACCCTGACGCGGGTCACGTGACGGGCGGTTCCCATACGTGACACTGTTCGATGTAGTAGAGCTGATTGTGGGAACTTTTTATTGTTCATTTTTCAGATGTTAAATGTTTTTTTACCTTCTTTTCTCTGTGCTTTTTGTAGTTCTTAGAGCTTATAAGACGTCCTTGTATTTTCCGTCCCCTCAGGACGTGAACTCGTGATCTGCGCTGTCATCTCAACAACATCCTGTTTTACCGGACAGCGGGCGTGTCCCTCACAATATGACAGTGCGGATCAGGTGTAGGTTATTACAGACCCGCTAGTATTATTGGGATTCAGCAGATCGTTATGCATTCCGGTATGAACACCTGTATAGGTGTGTATGTATGATGTATGTGCGCCTGTACAGGAGCCTCTGTATATGTATGATGTATGTGCGCCTGTACAGGAGCCTCTGTATATGTATGATGTATATGTACCTGTACAGGAGCCTCTGTATATGTATGATGTATGTGCGCCTGTACAGGAGCCTCTGTATATGTATGATGTATGTGTACCTGTACAGGAGCCTCTGTATATGTATGATGTATGTGTACCTGTACAGGAGCCTCTGTATATGTATGATGTATATGCGCCTGTATAGGAGCCTCTGTATATGTATGATGTATATGTGCGCCTGTACAGGAGCCTCTGTATATGTATGATGTATGTGCACCTGTACAGAAGCCTCTGTATATGTATGATGTATGTGCACCTGTATAGGAGCCTCTGTATATGTATGATGTATGTGCACCTGTATAGGAGCCTCTGTATATGTATGATGTATGTGCGCCTGTACAGGAGCATCTGTATATGTATGATGTATGTGCACCTGTACAGGAGCCTCTGTATATGTATGATGTATATGTACCTGTACAGGAGCCTCTGTATATGTATGATGTATGTGCACCTGTACAGGAGCCTCTGTATATGTATGATGTATGTGCGCCTGTACAGGAGCATCTGTATATGTATGATGTATGTGAACCTGTATAGGATCCCCTGTATATGTATGATGTATGTGCGCCTGTACAGGAGCCTCTGTATATGTATGATGTATGTGCACCTGTACAGGAGCCTCTGTATATGTATGATGTATGTGCACCTGTATAGGAGCCTCTGTATATGTATGATGTATGTGCGCCTGTACAGGAGCATCTGTATATGTATGATGTATGTGCGCCTGTACAGGAGCATCTGTATATGTATGATGTATGTGCACCTGTATAGGATCCCCTGTATATGTATGATGTATGTGCGCCTGTATAGGATCCCCTGTATATGTATGATGTATGTGCGCCTGTACAGGAGCCTCTGTATATGTATGATGTATGTGCACCTGTACAGGAGCCTCTGTATATGTATGATGTATGTGCACCTGTATATGTATGATGTATGTGTACCTGTACAGGAGCCTCTGTATATGTATGATGTATGTGCACCTGTACAGGAGCATCTGTATATGTATGATGTATGTGCGCCTGTATAGGAGCCTCTGTATATGTATGATGTATGTGCGCCTGTACAGGAGCATCTGTATATGTATGATGTATGTGCACCTGTATAGGATCCCCTGTATATGTATGATGTATGTGCGCCTGTACAGGAGCCTCTGTATATGTATGATGTATGTGCACCTGTACAGGAGCCTCTGTATATGTATGATGTATGTGCACCTGTACAGGAGCCTCTGTATATGTATGATGTATGTGCGCCTGTACAGGAGCATCTGTATATGTATGATGTATGTGCACCTGTATAGGAGCCTCTGTATATGTATGATGTATGTGCGCCTGTACAGGAGCCTCTGTATATGTATGATGTATATGTACCTGTACAGGAGCCTCTGTATATGTATGATGTATGTGTACCTGTATAGGAGCCTCTGTATATGTATGATGTATGTGCACCTGTACATGAGCCTCTGCATATGTATGATGTATGTGCACCTGTACAGGAGCATCTGTATATGTATGATGTATGTGCACCTGTACAGGAGCCTCTGTATATGTATGATGTATGTGCACCTGTACAGGAGCCTCTGTATATGTATGATGTATATGTACCTGTACAGGAGCCTCTGTATATGTATGATGTATGTGTACCTGTACAGGAGCCTCTGTATATGTATGATGTATGTGCGCCTGTACAGGAGCCTCTGTATATGTATGATGTATGTGCACCTGTACAGGAGCCTCTGTATATGTATGATGTATGTGTACCTGTACAGGAGCCTCTGTATATGTATGATGTATGTGCGCCTGTACAGGAGCCTCTGTATATGTATGATGTATGTGCGCCTGTACAGGAGCCTCTGTATATGTATGATGTATGTGCGCCTGTACAGGAGCCTCTGTATATGTATGATGTATGTGCGCCTGTACAGGAGCATCTGTATATGTATGATGTATGTGCACCTGTACAGGAGCCTCTGTATATGTATGATGTATATGTACCTGTACAGGAGCCTCTGTATATGTATGATGTATGTGCACCTGTACAGGAGCCTCTGTATATGTATGATGTATGTGCGCCTGTACAGGAGCATCTGTATATGTATGATGTATGTGAACCTGTATAGGATCCCCTGTATATGTATGATGTATGTGCGCCTGTACAGGAGCCTCTGTATATGTATGATGTATGTGCACCTGTACAGGAGCCTCTGTATATGTATGATGTATGTGCACCTGTATAGGAGCCTCTGTATATGTATGATGTATGTGCGCCTGTACAGGAGCATCTGTATATGTATGATGTATGTGCGCCTGTACAGGAGCATCTGTATATGTATGATGTATGTGCACCTGTATAGGATCCCCTGTATATGTATGATGTATGTGCGCCTGTATAGGATCCCCTGTATATGTATGATGTATGTGCGCCTGTACAGGAGCCTCTGTATATGTATGATGTATGTGCACCTGTACAGGAGCCTCTGTATATGTATGATGTATGTGCACCTGTATATGTATGATGTATGTGTACCTGTACAGGAGCCTCTGTATATGTATGATGTATGTGCACCTGTACAGGAGCATCTGTATATGTATGATGTATGTGCGCCTGTATAGGAGCCTCTGTATATGTATGATGTATGTGCGCCTGTACAGGAGCATCTGTATATGTATGATGTATGTGCACCTGTATAGGATCCCCTGTATATGTATGATGTATGTGCGCCTGTACAGGAGCCTCTGTATATGTATGATGTATGTGCACCTGTACAGGAGCCTCTGTATATGTATGATGTATGTGCACCTGTATAGGAGCCTCTGTATATGTATGATGTATGTGCGCCTGTACAGGAGCATCTGTATATGTATGATGTATGTGCACCTGTATAGGAGCCTCTGTATATGTATGATGTATGTGCGCCTGTACAGGAGCCTCTGTATATGTATGATGTATATGTACCTGTACAGGAGCCTCTGTATATGTATGATGTATGTGTACCTGTATAGGAGCCTCTGTATATGTATGATGTATGTGCACCTGTACATGAGCCTCTGCATATGTATGATGTATGTGCACCTGTACAGGAGCATCTGTATATGTATGATGTATGTGCACCTGTACAGGAGCCTCTGTATATGTATGATGTATGTGCACCTGTACAGGAGCCTCTGTATATGTATGATGTATATGTACCTGTACAGGAGCCTCTGTATATGTATGATGTATGTGTACCTGTACAGGAGCCTCTGTATATGTATGATGTATGTGCGCCTGTACAGGAGCCTCTGTATATGTATGATGTATGTGCACCTGTACTGGAGCCTCTGTATATGTATGATGTATGTGTACCTGTACAGGAGCCTCTGTATATGTATGATGTATGTGCGCCTGTACAGGAGCCTCTGTATATGTATGATGTATGTGCGCCTGTACAGGAGCCTCTGTATATGTATGATGTATGTGCGCCTGTACAGGAGCCTCTGTATATGTATGATGTATGTGCGCCTGTACAGGAGCATCTGTATATGTATGATGTATGTGCACCTGTATAGGAGCCTCTGTATATGTATGATGTATGTGCACCTGTACAGGAGCCTCTGTATATGTATGATGTATGTGCACCTGTACAGGAGCCTATGTATATGTATGATGTATGTGTACCTGTATAGGAGCCTCTGCATATGTATGATGTATGTGCAACTGTATAGGAGCCTCTGTATATGTATGATGTGTATATAGGTATGTTTGATCTGAGTATATAGCTGTGTATGATCTGTATATAGCTATGTATGATCTGTATATAGCTATGTATGATCTGTGTATATAGCTATGTATGATCTGTATATAGCTATGTATGATCTGTGTATATAGCTGTGTATGATCTGTGTATATAGCTATGTATGATCTGTGTATATAGCTGTGTATGATCTGTGTATATAGCTATGTATGATCTGTATATAGCTATGTATGATCTGTATATAGCTATGTATGATCTGTGTATATAGCTATGTATGATCTGTATATAGCTATGTATGATCTGTGTATATAGCTGTGTATGATCTGTGTATATAGCTATGTATGATCTGTGTATATAGCTATGTATGATCTGTATATAGCTATGTATGATCTGTATATAGCTATGTATGATCTGTATATAGCTATGTATGAGCTGTGTATATAGCTATGTATGATCTGTGTATATAGCTATGTATGATCTGTGTATATAGCTGTGTATGATCTGTGTATATAGCTGTGTATGATCTGTGTATATAGCTATGTATAATCTGTATATAGCTATGTATGATCTGTATATAGCTATGTATGAGCTGTGTATATAGCTATGTATGATCTGTATATAGCTATGTATGATCTGTGTATATAGCTATGTATGATCTGTATATAGCTGTGTATGATCTGTGTATATAGCTATGTATGATCTGTGTATATAGCTATGTATGATCTGTATATAGCTATGTATGATCTGTATATAGCTATGTATGATCTGTGTATATAGCTGTGTATGATCTGTGTATATAGCTGTGTATGATCTGTGTATATAGCTATGTATGATCTGTATATAGCTATGTATGATCTGTATATAGCTGTGTATGAGCTGTGTATATAGCTGTGTATGATCTGTGTATATAGCTGTGTATGATCTGTGTATATAGCTGTGTATGATCTGTATATAGCTATGTATGATCTGTGTATATAGCTGTGTATGATCTGTATATAGCTATGTATGATCTGTGTATATAGCTATGCATGATCTGTATATAGCTATGTATGATCTGTGTATATAGCTATGTATGATCTGTGTATATAGCTGTGTATGATCTGTGTATATAGCTATGTATGATCTGTATATAGCTATGTATGATCTGTGTATATAGCTATGTATGATCTGTGTATATAGGTATGTATGATCTGTGTATATAGCTGTGTATGATCTGTATATAGCTATGTATGATCTGTGTATATAGCTGTGTATGATCTGTGTATATAGCTGTGTATGATCTGTGTATATAGCTGTGTATGATCTGTGTATATAGCTATGTATGATCTGTGCATATAGCTATGTATGAGCTGTGTATATAGCTATGTATGATCTGTGTATATAGCTATGTATGAGCTGTATATAGCTATGCTTGATCTGTATATAGCTATGTAGGATTTGTGTATAGCTGTGTATGATCTGTGTATAGAGCTATGTATGATCTGTGTATAGCTATGTATGATCTGTATATAGCTATGTATGATCTGTGTATAGCTGTGTATGATCTGTGTATAGAGCTATGTATGATCTGTATATAGCTATGTATGATCTGTGTATATAGCTGTGTATGATCTGTGTATATAGCTGTGTATGATCTGTGTATATAGCTATGTATGATCTGTATATAGCTATGTATGATCTGTGTATATAGCTATGTATGATCTGTGTATATAGGTATGTATGATCTGTATATAGCTATGTATGAGCCGTATACAGCTATGTATGAGCGGTGTATATAGCTGTGTATGATCT
Source organism: Bufo bufo (assembly GCF_905171765.1). Taxonomy (NCBI): domain Eukaryota; kingdom Metazoa; phylum Chordata; class Amphibia; order Anura; family Bufonidae; genus Bufo; species Bufo bufo. The sequence goes on along the minus strand of NC_053395.1, from coordinate 4,518,883 downwards.
GTGTATATAGCTGTGTATGAGCGGTGTATATAGGTATGTATGATCTGTGTATATAGCTATGTATGATCTGTATATAGCTATGTATGATCTGTGTATATAGCTATGTATGATCTGTATATAGCTATGTATGAGCCGTATACAGCTATGTATGAGCGGTGTATATAGCTGTGTATGATCTGTGTATATAGCTGTGTATGAGCGGTGTATATAGGTATGTATGATCTGTGTATATAGCTATGTATGATCTGTATATAGCTATGTATGATCTGTGTATATAGCTATGTATGATCTGTATATAGCTATGTATGAGCCGTATACAGCTATGTATGAGCGGTGTATATAGCTGTGTTTGATCTGTATATAGCTATGTATGATCTGTGTATATAGCTGTGTATGAGCGGTGTATATAGGTATGTATGATCTGTGTATATAGCTATGTATGATCTGTATATAGCTATGTATGATCTGTGTATATAGCTATGTATGATCTGTATATAGCTATGTATGAGCCGTATACAGCTATGTATGAGCGGTGTATGATCTATATTTCTGCATGTGCACTCCTTCCTGTAGAGGTGTCAGTATGCAGTGGATTTTCTGCTTTATGTTTGGTTCTGATTTTAGGATCTGAGAAGCCATAAATAAACTTGAGAAGAGCGGACCCCCGACCCCTCATGGAGACAGGGGCCCCCGGAGGACAAGCCCTGACCCTCGTCCTGTGTCTGCTGCTCAGGAACGGTGAGTCTGAATCTAAACCTGCTGTTACTGCTCAGGGGCCCCACCTGTACCATAGGGGCCCATACACATCACACAAGGTCCATGTGTTGGCTTCATTTGCTGAACTGCTGGCGGCTCCTCTGACCTGACCTCCCGATGGACGCCGTTCACACAGTGTCTTTTTCTTCCAGTTTGCGGCCAGTTTGCGGTGGACGATGTGAACGCTGTGGACGGAGTCGCCAAAGGCCGTGTGACGTTACCGTGCTCGCTCACCGCGCCCAGCAACTGGACGGACCACGAGCTGAAGATTATCTGGTTCAAAAACTTTACTGAAAAATTATGGGATTGTGTGGTGGAAAGCGAGAAGCCGCCCGATTGCCGCTCGTCCTCGAACTCTTCCCGGACTCGGATCTCATGGGGGGTCTTTGGAAAAACTGATTTAGAGATCTCTGCGCTGCAGGAATCGGACGCTGGGCCGTATCAGTGCTGGATCCTCCTGTCAGACGCCTACCGCCGCAGAGACCTGCTCCTCAGGGTCCACGGTAACCACAATCCTTCACCATTGCTAGATCTGTTTCTGGGAAAGCTGGGTGACCAGAGGGTGACATAAAGCAGGACCCAGACAAGCCCATCATCTAATGGATGATGCAGGGAGTGGTCATCATCCAGGACAAGGGATTGTCCAGATGGGATACAGTTGTAACAAACCCTCAGCTGTGTGAGCAGGACTAGATCAGGGCAGCTTTTCAGGTTGTGGATGTAAGCAGCAATGTTTCCATTCACTGACAGGAAACAGAGATCTTGAAAATGTTTCAAAATTGAAACAGAAGGTGTCTTCAAATGTCTGGACTCCAGTGGACGGCCGTTGTGCAGAGCGAAGGCTCTGGTTATAGTCATGTAGCCGTCTTCAGTGCCACCCGCTCCTCTGACGGAAAAAGAAAATGGGATGATCAGGATGTTGGAGGGATGTGGCAGGACGGCGGAGAAGGTTTGTCCGGTCGTCTACTGGTCACTGTCAGCTGGAAGTACTCTCCACAGCCGCTCCCCTACCCACTGCTCACTAGGGTCTGACAGGCACAAGGATCTCAGGCAGGGGTGGGACCTGGTGGAAGAGTTCAGCTGGGGCCCCCTTCCCTCAGTGCTTTGTGGCCAGGGGCAGGGGCGCATATAACCTTTGTTCTGCCTGAGGCAAAAATTGAAATGCCCCCGGCCCATGCCAAACTCTTGACCTAACCCATTCCATCCAGCCAGAGCTCCTGGGCCCGGAAGCAACTGCTACCTCTGCACCCCCTATAGCTATGGCCCTGATCTCAGGACTGGTGACATTGTAGGACTGGGCAAGAGGGAAATGTCTCCAAAACCTTATATTCGCCCATATAGTGCCAGAGGCACAAAAATATTATAACAAGTTTATAATAGTGCCAGGCAGCATCTCTATAATAGTGGCAGGCATCATCTCTATAATAGTGCCAGGAATCATCTCTATAATAGTGCCAGGCCGCGTCTCTATAATGGTGCCAGGCAGCATCTCTATAATAGTGCCAGGCAGCATCTCTATAATGGTGCCAGGCCGCGTCTCTATAATGGTGCCAGGCAGCATCTCTATAATAGTGCCAGGCAGCATCTTTATAATAGTGCCAGGCCGCATCTCTATACTAGTGCCAGGCAGCATCTTTATAATGGTGCCAGGCCGCATCTCTATAATGGTGCCAGGCAGCATCTCTATAATGGTGCCAGGCAGAATCTCTATAATGGTGCCAGGCAGAATCTCTATAATGGTGCCAGGCAGAATCTCTATAATGGTGCCAGGCAGCATCTTTATAATGGTGTCAGGCCGCATCTCTATAATAGTGCAGTGCTGTACTGTTATGATGGTGCCAGGCAGCATCTCTATAATGGTGCCAGGCCGCATCTCTATAATAGTGCAGTGCTGTACTGTTATGATGGTGCCATGTGGTAGCTCTGCGGTAGTTCTATACACATCCTATATAATAGTAATCTCAGTACCTCTATGATAGTGCCATACACATCCTCTATGATGGTTCCTCAAATACCGATGGCATATTCTAAGAATAGGTCACTGTAACGAACCGTTTCAGCAGACAAGGGGTTAAAATCCGTTTAGGCAATATGCCCCTTTTCTGAGAGACAGGCACAGCTACTGCAGGACACCAACCTCCCGAACTGGATACAAAGTAGCACTCCAAACTGGAACCTCACGAATAGCTGCTAGCAGACGAACAGGAATCAGCTTACACTCCTGGCAATCAGTCTCTTACAGCATACAGTGGATCCCCCCAATAACGAGACAAGGCTCCGTGTTGAGGGTCAAGCAGTGGTCTGACTGTACTTCACGTACAGCCTCTTTTATTCACAAACCAAAAACATAGTACTGCCCACAGGGGTTTGAAATACAACCAATCAGTAATTTACAACACATACAATGTAACTACAGCAACCAATCGTTCACGCCCCCAGAGGACCAGAATGAAGACTGTGACATAGGACAACATATCCCCACAATGCATCATGGTTCCCTCCTCTCTGTCCCGGAAACAACCTGAGGAGCAATCCAATTATCTCTTAGGACAAAGGGAGATCGCCAATACACATGTGAGGACAACAGAACAGACATCACCATTTAAACACACAATGGGACAATGGCACAATAGAAACACACCCAGCATATTCCTCCCAAGCTGACAAGTTACACTTATTATAAATTGTTACAACTTTGTGAGTTTACATTGGCCATACATATAACTTATATAAATTTAAACAGTATAACTTGGGGACAAACCTATCCAAAATTCACTTGAATAGGTTCAGGGGTTTAAAAGTTAGTATATGGCCCATAATCCAGGGGCAAGAGGCCAGCAGCCAGTCCTCTCCAAAACCCAGTGGCGAGGTTGGTTTCGCCACACATCTCCCCCCCCAGGGAAGACTAACCAGGTACCTGACCTCACGCCGGTCGGTACCTGAGTTAGTCTGGCAGCCCACCCACAACCCAATACTGGACCTGTTGCATTTGGTAGCCTGTCTCTGTCCAGTGAGTCCACCAAGGTTAGGTTGGAAGCTGGTACTCCCGGTCTCTGTGTTGCTCCCTGGCTTGGAGTGGAGGTTGCTTTGTGGGCAGGTATCAGCAGTACTCTGCCCTGGTGTCAGCGCTACCACGGAAGAAGCCTGGTTGGAGCCTGGTTGTTGGAGGGGGAGACCGACTGTCACTACCCCCTGTGCTGTAAGTGCAGAGACCACAATCCCATCTGCACTGTTGTGGGGCTTACTGTCTCCCCCTGGTGCGTTAAGCTGCCGCTGGGGAGAGGGGGTAACGAGCTCCTCTCCCATACATACTTCCAGACGCTGGGGAGGGCGACCGACCGTCTCAGCTCCCAATACAGTGTCCTGTTGCTGGGGAATGGAGACTGGGCTCTCTATTCCTTGCTGGACACTCTGCCGCTGGGGGACAGGACCGACTGTCTCTGCCCCCTGTAACTCCGCCTGTCGCTGGGGAATGGAGACTGGGCTCCCAATTCCCAAAAAATCATGCTGCTGCTGGGGGGCAGGAACAACTACCTCTGCCCCCTGTAACTCAGCCTGCCGCTGGGGAGGGAGGACGCTGCTCTCCTCTCCCTGCATTTCACACTGCCTTCCCGGCATATCACTCTGCTGCTGGGGGGCAGGAACAACTACCTCTGCCCCCTGTAACTCAGCCTGCCGCTGGGAGGGAGGACGCTGCTCTCCTCTCCCTGCATTTCACACTGCCGCTGGGGAATGGAGACGGGGCTCCCAATTCCCTGCTGGACCGGTGGAGAGACCTCGGTCACATCTCTACCGGCCACCTGGGGTCCTTCCCAGTAACACTCTACAATATCTGCCCAGCTAAATGGGTCTGGATCTGGGTCTGTCACCTTACCGTCCTGCTGAGCCTTCTCAATGGAGTGGAAGAGATCTCGGTAGTCCTGCTCCAGTTCCCACTCCAGGGTTGCTAGGTGAGCCAGGTCTTGCTCTACCTCATGGGGGTCATCCCACTGCTGCCACCAATGTAACGGACCGTTTCAGCAGACAAGGGGTTAAAATCCGTTTAGGCGATATGCCCCTTTTCTGAGAGACAGGCACAGCTACTGCAGGACACCAACCTCCCGAACTGGATACAAAGTAGCACTCCAAACTGGAACCTCACGAATAGCTGCTAGCAGACGAACAGGAATCAGCTTACACTCCTGGCAATCAGTCTCTTACAGCATACAGTGGATCCCCCCAATAACGAGACAAGGCTCCGTGTTGAGGGTCAAGCAGTGGTCTGACTGTACTTCACGTACAGCCTCTTTTATTCACAAACCACAAACATAGTACTGCCCACAGGGGTTTGAAATACAACCAATCAGTAATTTACAACACATACAATGTAACTACAGCAACCAATCGTTCACGCCCCCAGAGGACCAGAATGAAGACTGTGACATAGGACAACATATCCCCACAATGCATCATGGTTCCCTCCTCTCTGTCCCGGAGACAACCTGAGGAGCAATCCAATTATCTCTTAGGACAAAGGGAGATCGCCAATACACATGTGAGGACAACAGAACAGACATCACCATTTAAACACACAATGGGACAATGGCACAATAGAAACACACCCAGCATTTTCCTCCCAAGCTGACAAGTTACACTTATTATAAATTGTTACAACTTTGTGAGTTTACATTGGCCATACATATAACTTATATAAATTTAAACAGTATAACTTGGGGACAAACCTATCCAAAATTCACTTGAATAGGTTCAGGGTTTAAAAGTTAGTATATGGCCCATAATCCAGGGGCAAGAGGCCAGCAGCCAGTCCTCTCCAAAACCCAGTGGCGAGGTTGGTTTCACCACAGTCACCAATGCCGTAAAACCTACCTAAGTGCCTGCCATGCCCTCACAACCAGTGCTATAAGGTTATGCTCCATTATAGTGGACACAGGGTGGTGGAGGTCATGGGGCCATTGCAGGTATTGCCCATGCTTTAATCAGACCCTATAGGGGTTTCCATACCAATCATAATCTGTTTGGAAGGATTCCTCAGCTCGTTGTGTGGTCTACATGAACGCTTTATGGGGTCATTTATGAAGTGGTCTATATGTTTTACAGATTCAGTTTCACAGTGGATTTGCGGCTGAAACGGCAACTTCTTCCCCTTCCATGCCACGTAGGCCAGTTCTATAAAGGGGGCATGGCGTGGATGGGAAAGGGGGTGGGCCAGCAGGCCCGTCTTATTTATCATTGCAAGCGAGCCGGCAAAGATCTATGGCTGTTAGGTGCCGGTGGTTGATGCGCTTAAGTTATGTAGAGGCTAGCACCACTTCAGGGGTATTAAGACCAGCGTCTAAAACATATTAGCATGATGGACACCAGAAATCATCTGCTCATATCTATAAACTTCTTCTCTCCAGGGGTCTCTACTGATGGTCCAGGACCGGACACAAGAGGTCAGTTCTTAGGGCTGGTGCTGGATGCATCTTCATGGAGGTTCTTCCTGCTGAGCGGCTGGCTGGTGGCTGCATTCCTCGTTCTTCTTCTGACTCAAAGATTACGTATCACTAGGAGAAAATGTAATCTCCCTAACTTAATATAACTTGATGGACGAGGTGTGATGTTGAGAGGTGGATCCAGAGAAGACCCACAGACGAGATGAAAGAATTCATGACGTGGAACAGGGGTTAAGGTCAAAGACAATTCTTATCTTGAGGAAACACTGGAGTTCTGTGCATTGCGCTGAAGGGTGAGGAGTAGAGGAGAGATGGGTTCTAGTCATACTCTAAATGGCAGGGTAAGACCCTGGGGGTGAGGGGTAGAGAGGAGATTGGCTCCAGTCATAAATGGCAGGGTAAGACCCTGAGGCTGAGGGTTAGAGACAAGATGGGCTCCAGTCATAAATAGTGAGTGAAGACCCTGGCGTGAGGGGTAGAGGTGAGATGGTCTCCAGTCAAAAATGGCAGATGAAGACCCTGAGGGTGAGCTGTAGAGAGGAGATGGGCTCTAGTCGTAAATGGCAGATGAAGACCCTGATGGTGAGGGGCAGAGAAGAGATGGTCTCTAGTTATAAATGGCGGGAGAATGCCCTGAGGATGAGGGGTAGAGAGGAAGTGGGCTCTAGTTATAAATAGGGGGAGAAAACCCTGAGGGTGAGGGGTAGAGAGGAGGTGGGCTCTAGTTATAAATGTCAGGAGAAGACCCTGAGAGTAAGAGGTAGAGAGGAGGTGGGCTCTAGTTATAAATAGCGGGAGAAAACCCTGAGGGTGAGGGGTAGAGAGGAGGTGGGCACTAGTTATAAATAGCGGGAGAAAACCCTGATGGTGAGGGGTAGAGAGGAGATGGGCTCTAGTTATAAATAGGAGAAAACCCTGAGGGTGAGGGGTAGAGAGGAGGTGGGCTCTAGTTATAAATGGGAGGAGAAGACCCTGATGGTGAGAGGTAGAGAGGAGGTGGGCTCTAGTTATAAATAGCGGGAGAAGGTCCTGAGGGTGAGAGGTAGAGAGGAGGTGGGCTCTAGTTATAAATGGCAGGAGAAGGTCCTGAGGGTGAGAGGTAGAGAGGAGGTGGGCTCTAGTTATAAATGGCAGGAGAAGGTCCTGAGGGTGAGAGGTAGAGAGGAGGTGGGCTCTTGTCAGAACACATGATAAATACCCCGGGGCCACAGAGGACAACGTCTGTTGTAGAGATCTGTAGCTTAACAAAGAGGAAGATACCAATGAGAAATCATGAGAGTCTTCTCCATGGAGGGGAAGACCTGGGAGACTTTTTTGCAGAAATTCCTGTGACTTTCCGATTTCTGTGAATGTGGCTATAGAAATCCTGGAAACCAAAAAGTTTGTCTGAAACAAATTTGCTGCGTGTGAACAGATCCTAAAGCTTCACAGGGGTCTGACCATAAAGAACATGAAATGTTGATGAGTATGAGCCCATAAAGATAATAAAATCACTGTCAGGGAAAAGTGTCTTAGCCTCTTGTGTGTGATACTGTTTGCTGGGCCACTGTATCTAATCCTGTCCTGTGTGATTCTATCTGCTGAGCTGTGTATCTAATCCTATCCTGTGTGATACTGTCTGCTGAGCTGTGTATCTAATCCTATCCTCTGTGATACTGTCTGCTGAGCTGTGTATCTAATCCTATCATGTGTGATACTGTTTGCTGAGCTGTGTATCTAATCCTATCCTGTGTGATACTCCCTGCTGAGCTGTGTATCTAATCCTGCCATGTGTGATACTGTTTGCTGAGCTGTGTATCTAATCCTATCCTGTGTGATACTCCCTGCTGAGCTGTGTATCTAATCCTGCCATGTGTGATACTGTTTGCTGAGCTGTGTATCTAATCCTATCCTGTGTGATACTCCCTGCTGAGCTGTGTATCTAATCCTGCCATGTGTGATACTGTCTGCTGAGCTGTGTATCTAATCATCTCCTGTGAGCTGAGCAGACGTGTGGTGGAGGAGCTCCTGACTTCTAGGATAGTGAGATGAAACCTGCCTTCCATCCCTGCCCAGGACCTGCTCTTGTCTCTGGATAGAGCAGGTCCTGGAGGGGCCATGCTGGTGAACCATGGACATTCCATGTTAACATAACAGTGCAAAATAGGAAATGCACATTCTATAGGACCTGCAAATAAATACATAGAATTACATTAGGTTAGCACATTAGAGACAGTGGCGGGGTGCAAAAGTGGTAATGTGCAGTGACCAGGAAACGGGTACGCTGACGCCACTTTAATGCAATGGCTGGGTCAGGTGGATAATATTCTGTATTTTGTTTGTGACGCCAATTGCAACGTGTGCAGGGTACTATCACAGGGCACTTCCAAGGTTTTATAAAGCACGTCCCAGGTTAGGACTGCCAGAGTGGTGTAATGGCTTATAATGTCTCTGTATGGTAGTGGTAATTGTGTCAATGGTGGCTCCTACCTGGGTACGGCTGGACTCCTGGCTCACTTGCAATAAATTGAGTGTAGTGATAGTAGGAGTAATAGAGGAATTGTGCAGCAGAAATTGATGTCCAGACCTTTAGATGAAGTTCAAACTTTTCTTTACTGAAGATAACTTGTATCCAAACAGTATGCAGCTTTGGTCTTTGGTCCCAGCAGGTTTTGGCAATCATTGGCAGGAATAAATGCTTCTGCTTTGAACTGTACCTTCTGCTTTGTGGGGACAGACTAGCTGAGGAGGAATGGCTTCTCCTAGGTCTCTACCCTTGACTCACAGTTATATTCTCAGAGGATGCTTTCTTCCTGGAACTCGAGGTTGTCTGCAATGTTCTGCTTCTTCTCATCCAGTTGAGCTGCAGAGCTCAGACTGGGAATTTGATCAAGTCTCAGAACGAGACTTGGTCCTTGCTGTCTACCCTATGCAGGGGAAACTAGAACTGGATCTAACTGTTTTTTTCCTCCCTTGCTGCTGGAAGATGGAATCCTCCACTTCTCTTCAGCAGGGGGGCAAAATAGAACAGGATCATTCCACTGTGAACGGCCATAACATTAAAACTATCTCTACCAATGATGCTTCCACCTGCTGGTGGACCTGTAAAATTACAACAAAAATTACATTTAACATGGTTTAGATGCACATTTGTGGAGACATAATACAAATTATATCTGATGAGAATATAAAAGCTCTTAAAGGACAGTAGCGGAGTAGAGGAGTGTAGTAACACAACTCTGGGGTGTTACATTCCCCCTTACTTTGAATCAAGCAGTCCTCGGTTTGTGCTTGGAATAAGAGGAATAAGCTCTGGGGTATCCAAATTAATACAAAGGGCTGCCTGAAATACACATAAGACATAAGACAAACAAAGACAAACATATAACGACTATTCTGAGGTTCCTGCCCGCATGAGTAGGGTGTCCAAATTAATAGTTTCCCTCTCGGTATAACCAGTGAACCAAAGGTCTGCACTAAACAATCACTACTGACTGACTTTGAAGTATTTTGGATCCCAATACCAAAGAAAGCATGGGGGTGTCTTTACTCCGTAATCCCACCATGGTGTAATTAAATACTTGCAAATGAAAGGGTGGCTCTATCCTCTATTCCCTTCTCTGCACCAAAGTCAAAATATAAGGCTTATAGCACGATCACTATGGTGACTATGGGTAGCAAAAAGGCTTTAATGTTGAGGCGCCATACCTTAGGCAAAGGCACAGAAGAGGAAGTCATGAGCTTCTCCAAACGCTTCTGGCAGTCACAGGAGGAGGGCATAGTAATCACATGGAACTCCTGGAAGACACACCAGGATGGGAGTTTAGTAGTCCTATTACCAATCCTGGCACATATAACAAGCAGGAAGGAGGAGTATATTATTCCCCTAGCCATTCCCGAAGCAGTGGGGTTACCCTTGTAGGACCTGCCTGGGACTTACCACTTGGTCCTTCCTGGGTACCCGGGATATATTACTCCAGCTGTAGGCCATTAGTATTAAGCGTCCGCAGAGGCAGTCCGTATAAAGAGAACAGAATAAACTCACAGACCAATGGTGCCTGGCTTGAGGGGCTCCAGGGGGCAAAAAACATCTTTTTTGCCCCCTGGAGCCCCTCAAGCTAGGCACCATTGGTCTGTGAGTGGATTCTGATGTTCATCGCCAGATAAGTATCATACTGGTTTTCTCTTATTTAAATTTAGTGACTACACGTATATTGTGTTTTCCCTCATTGACAAGTGTTGGCTTGAGGGTTCTCCAGTTTTTGGTTTTGGCTTTGTTTTGTATTTTCTGTGTATTTGTGACACACATTTCTATACTTGTGTCCCCTGACGAACCTTTAGAATTATAAGGGGAAACGCGTCGGGACAAGTAATGTAATATCAAGTTTTTTGTGTGTATCGTATGTAGTAATTAGTGTATACGAGGACCCAGGTATTTGTATGGGTTTATTTACCTCTAGCAAGGGTGTTATAAGGACAGGCAGTCGAGGCACGTGGACAGAGTGCTCCTACCATCCAGGTCTGCTGGATTCCTGTGTGGGTTGTTTGTACTGTGACCTGCTGTGTGTTCGGGCTCCTGTACTCATGCATGGGTTCCAGTTGTGGAGGCTTCGGCAGGTAAGTGAGTAGTCTTGCTGTTCTTACCTGGCGATCCTCTAGCTGTGTATGGTCTCTCCTTTTCCCTTTGTTGCTAGGCCTGTGGAGACTCTGGTTCATCCGTGTCTTGGATGAACCTGGTTGTCTCAGGTCCCTGTCTCGTACCTCAGGGAAATTCAGGGATTTCAGGGTTCGGAGGTTCAAGCGTATGGGCCCTCCTACCTTATGGGTCGGCTCATACAGTTGGGAGAACAGGGCCAGATTTAGGGATGTTTTAGGAGGTGACCTGCTCCCTGATTTCGGCGTCCTGGCCTAGCTGCTTCCCCTTTATCCCTTTACATTGTACAGTGACAGTGTGACCACAAGGGTGGCCCTCACTGGACAGATGGTAAAGCCAGGAGCAGTTAACCACCAGCACACATCAAGCCTGGAGGAACACTCAGCTACAGGCTTCCAGCAGAAGCTAAATTGCCCAAAGTGACCACACCCAATCAGGGGGTTAACCCTTACAGCACCAGACAGGGGAAGGCTACAACTTAAAGAGGAAGTGCACACGCCAGCCACCACGTTGCCACCAGCAACAGCATGCGTGGCAACCATGTCATGGCGCACACAGCCAAAGCCGAGACACTGCCACCACATGCCATAACAGCAACACGTTGCCACCGGTAACCACAAGCAGGGCACCAGTGTCATGGCGCACACAGCAAAGGCCGTGACAGTCTTAGAGTAGACGATCACATCATCCAGGTACAGCAACACGGTCTCAAAGTTTCTGTGTCCAAGACATCTTTCCATGAGTCTCTGGAATGTCCCAGGGGCATTGCAAAACCCAAATGGCATGTAGTTGAACTCAAACAGACCCATTGGGGTCGCAAAAGCTGTTTTTTCTTTATCTTATGGTGCCATGGGGACTTGCCAAGAGCCACTGGTTAGATCGAGAGTTGAAAAGTAAGCAGCGGATCCTAGAGCTGCCAGGGATTCTTCAATTCGTGGCAGGGGGTACGCATCCTTATGTGTAATGTTGTTGATCTTACCGTAGTCCGTAGTCCACACAAAAATGGATGGTTCCATCCTTCTTCTTTACCAGGACTAAGGGGGCAGCCCAGGGGCTGTGACTATCCTGGATGACATTAGCTGTCTTCATATCCTGCACTATCTTCTTCACCTGCTGGTACATGGCAGGAGGGACTGGTCGGTATCTCTCCTTGATTGGAGGATGAGTGCCGGTTGGAATGATGTGCTGTATTAAGCGAGTCTGACCATAGTCCAGAGAATGTTAGCTGAAGACTTGATGGTGTTGTTTGACTAAGTCCAGCACACCGTTGATCTGCTCGGCAGAGGTTGTGGTATCCCCAATGTGTAGTTCGTCCCACCAGGGCTGTTCTGGCTGGTCTTTGGCTTCCTCCACTGTCTGCTGCAGCAGTGGGATAATCCAGGATATCCTGCTGACGGATGTGGTATAGGCAGGCCACTGGATAGTGCTTTTTTAATTTCACAGGTTCATCACCCAGATTGACTAAGCGTATGGGTACCTTTCCTTGGGACACGGTGACCACGCTCCTAGCGGCTAGGAAAAGGGGATGATTCTGAGGATGTATTGGTTCCACAACGGCCTGATAATCTTGACTTTGGATACCGATGCAAGCCTTGCACCATATCAGAGTCTCTGCTCCCGTCTGGAGTTTGATAGGGTGAGCATCCTTGATGCGGACACTGCAGATTTCGCCCCGTTGATTGCTGAATTTTTGATGGGCGGCTAGCACTCGAATGGTCTGGTGGGGTGTAGTTAGTAGGGTTCTCTTTAGGGCTTTCAGCACTTCAGGGTAACAGTTGCTGAGTACATTCATCCCACAGGGCAATTATCATCATCTGGGACCTGAATCATGACTACCCCTGGGCATGAGAGTTCAGTATCTTCAATCTGTAATGTAGGTTCCCAATAACCTAATATAGGCACTGGTTTGCCATTGGAAGCCTATGATGATTACCAAGATAAAGTCTGGAAGATTGTTCCTTTATGAAATTTATGGCAAGTAAAGCTGTGTTCAACAATACCACAAGTCTTGACTCAATTATTCCTCCATCATCCAAGTTAATCACCCCCTTTGCACTTGCTTTGGACTACACTACTCTGGGATCCAAGGATATCCAGGTAGGAGCATCGTGACACGTGTATACAACATCTACAGAGACATTGTAGGCCACTCGACACCACTCTAGCAATCCTACCCTGGGTACCAACACTACCATCTACAAAGGGGACTCCAGGTCCTCGTTGCTTGCATTGGGTCACAGGACTCTGTGCAGGATAACACATAGTAACATAGTACATAAGGCCGAAAAGACATTTGTCCATCCAGTTCGGCCTGTTATCCTGCAAGTTGATCCAGAGGAAGAATAATGGAGGAAGAATCCAGGATTAGGGATGAGCGAACTTGTGTTTTCAAGTTTGGATTAAAGGTTCGGATTATCTAAGAATCCCGTAATGGATTCTGCTAGCACGGACCATAATGGAATTCTATGAAGGAATGCATCACTGACGTCTAACGAGGTATTTCGTATTGCATTTTGTCATAATAGAAGTCCTATGCTGGCCATTGATCTGCACCTTGGAATCACCTGCCAGAATGGGGAATCTGTACCTTGAGTCAGAGTTACCTGCAGAGAAAAGAGCCAAGAAAAACAAAATGTGAAAGAAAAACAGCAAGAAGCAGAAGAATACAGAAGGTCAGATGAGACTAAGCTATAGATCGCAGTCTCCCCCGTGCTCGAGCCAACTGAAAAGTCAGTACAAGTACGAGTCCCGTTTGCCCCCCAAGTTCTGCATAAGTGAGGCTCTAATGTGGGAACAGGAAGAGAAGAGCGAGTGAGGCAAAGATGGCGCCGGACGCTGTCTTCAACAGTGAGGGTGGTGCAGGTTGTGCAGAAGGCACAGACCACAAGTCGGGCTCCATCATTTGCCGCAAGTCAGCTGATTGGGTAACTCTGAAGCTGGTTGATTGTGTGTGCGGTTGGTCGACGGACAGGAAGTTAGGTGGGTCGGCTGACCACTCGCACAAGCAGAGTGGCAGAAACGAGGCTCTGGTACTGTTGGCATTTCCTCAGTGGGGGTTGGGAGTGGTCCGGCACAGGAAGCGGCTCCGGTAGACTCAGCGGCCCCATTGCTTAAACTTCCGCAAAGTATTGTCGCATGTACATTCAAGCAGAGGGGTCACTGTGGCTGGGGTTGGCGGTACCCCTTCTCCCAAACAGTCCACTTCACAGCCCGGACCTTTGGCAAAGAGGAGCAGATTAAGTGCCAGTCTGGACGGCATTATGTCAGTGCCAGTTGTTAAATAACTGGGCCGGGGAAATAACCAATCCTGTGAAGCGGAGGGTGCTGTCAGAGGCCCTGAGGCACCACCTATGACATCTGGTAATGCCTCTGTGCAAGCACCCAAGGATGTGGAGGGTTTTAGCAAAAAACAAGGCCAGGAACATCTGGAATGACAAGTCCTCCATGAGTGATGCTGGGATGTCCAGGCTGGTGAGTGTGGAGGTGAATGGTAATGTTAATGCTTCTGCTGATGGTAATAATGTTTCTGAAATGAATGCCGCTGTTGCTATTGGTCCTGAAATATGGACCTCTGTAGTTCCACATGGTTCGGTTGTTCCTCCACCTGGCAGGATTTATGCTAGTGTTGCAGCAGTGTTGGTATTTTGCAACAACACCTTTATGGGCAGGGGAACAGTCCATATCAGCAGGGGGCCAGCAGAGAGACTTATCCATCAGGATTAGTAGACATGGACTAGGAGCTTTCCAAGAAAAAAGGGGAGATCAGTGGTTGCTCCCAACAGCTGGGTCAGCTGGTGCCAAGAGGAATGTAGTCCATCTCCAGTGGCATGACAATGACACAAGCCCTCCCAGACATAGTGTGGTGGAGCTGCTTCTGGCGATGGTCTTCAAGGCAAGTGATATCTTTGCCTTGATTATGGTATGGATGAGTATGACATCAGATTTGTTCACCTGAGAGGCCTTGAGGTCTTCTGGGGGAATTATAAGCTACATAGGGCTCATCACAGGGAAAGCCAGGGTTTAGGCACGTGATCGGCGTACGGGTGAGGAACCCGTCTAGGGACGTCAGGGCAGTCAGGTGCCAGCCGCAAGGTGAGTCAGGGGTCACCACCTTTCCCTCTCCCTTGGACAGGGCCTTCCCATTTCCCTCCCTTTGCGTGACGCCGGTCATTACAGGGTCAAAACGGTCACTTTCTGGACCCCATTTTGGCAAGAAATTGCTTCTACAGTAAAATCAAGCCAACCTGGCGGTGGGATCACTAGTCCGCACCACTGACACTAAGAGGAAAACACCAAGGAGAGGACAGACAATACAGACAAAACATATAATCCCAGGTGGGCGACAACAGCAGACCACAAAGGCCCAACAGGGATCCGGAGGGTAACGTTCTGGAACAACAACCAGGGAACACAGCTACACAGCTCCAGTGGGTCAGTATAGAAGTCCAGGCAGGAAGCTCTATATCTGGCAACCAGAGAAGTGGGAGAGGGGAATATAAGGAGGTTGGGAGTGCTGGACAAGAAACAGCTGAGGAGAAGGAGCTACGGATCCCTGATTGAGCCAAAAAGGGTTGCAAGGCAAACCCAGAAAGCTACCATAAAGAAACAGCGCTATCTTTCTACATAGAGCGCGCAGCCACCGGCTGCGACTTCCTGACCCCGGGTATAACGGACTCAGGCGTGGCTCTTGACACCCTCGTGACAGACCCGTAACGAGTCACTTTCTTGTTTTGACATCATGACCTGGTAGGAAGATATGGTGATGCCAAGGAAAAACCTGGATGAGATTGTCATCTGGTCAGGGACATGGACCTTTATGGTCAAATTTAAAAATCTAGGCAACTCTGTGTCCCACATTCCATCGTCATCCTTCCTTAGCAGGGATCATATCCTTGTTTTCTACCAGGGGCACCAGCCGAGGCTGTGTCACAAGTTTGGTGACCCCTCACTGTCACGATACAAAAATTGAAAAATGTATCAGTGCCCAGCTACTACAGATCAGGTGTCTATCCAATCACTCAGGGTCTTACAGGGACATTAGACCAGGGTGAGGTTCCGGACCGGACCACCCCTTGTGGGGCACGGATCCCGTGTTAGGGCACTAGGGTCTTAAAAGGTCAAGTAGGGTGCAACAGGGGCAGTTTACTTCCCTGAGGCTCTGTACGACGTATGACCGACTCCCTGAAGACCCCCCCTAAAAGGACACCTTACTCAAAATTTACGTGCTGGAAAAGACCACCCTTTCCAGCGACATCCTGTGCTCGGTGAACAGCGCTGCCTATGAATTTTTACCGGTAAGATCTTTCCTTGTTATCTTACCCACATAAGGCACCGTCCTGGTCCTTGCATTGATACACAGGACGCTGACGTTAGTTTTCACCATCACGTGTGGCTCCTCTTTATCCTTGGGGTCCACACAAATTTAACAAGGGTCTGCCCGTGGGACCCCACCTAGCGTGACCCGCCTCACCACGGGATATGCGCATTTAGGGTCCCGTCTGTGTCTGTTTATGTTTGTAAGGGGATATTTCTCCCTGTTTTTGGGATATTCCTATCTATATCATTAAAAGTTATATTTTAATATGTTACTGCCCCTTTGATTCTCATTACGTTTTTGATTACGTTCGATTTGATTAAGTTTTTGAGCAGTACTTTGGTGAGAGGTGCGGCCGCACCATTTTCCCTTGGAGGGACGACTCTCCCTTTTTGCAATAAATCTTGGACCTAATTTCCAAGAGGGCACCTTCAGCTTAATGTTTTTAGTGGACAACCACACCAAATCACCCACACACAGGTCTGGACCAGTCATACGTCTCTTGTCAGCCATCCGTTTATATCTTTCACCCATTTTTTTCAAATTAACTTGAATCTTCCAACAGATAGATGACAAAGAGGAAGAGAATCTCATCGTTTCAGGTATACCAGAAGATTCAGTCCCAGAAAAAGTACCAAACTGAGGGTGAAAACCATATGTGGCAAAAAATGGTGACTTATTAGTTGACTCCTACCTACGGTTGGTCAAGGCAAACTCAGCTAAAACGAGGACCAGTCATCCTGATTCTCAGCGACAAAACACCTCAAATAGGTCTCCAGGTTTTGGTTAGTGCGCTCAGTTTGACCATTCGACTGAGGATGGAAAGCCGAAGAGAAAGACAACTGAATACCCAGACGAGAACAAAACGCCCGCCAAACCCTGGAAACAAATTGCGTCCCCCTGTCAGACACCACATCAGAGGGAATGCCATGTAATTTCACAATGTTATCAATATAAATCTGAGCGAGAGTTTTCGCATTGGGCAAACCTGATAATGGTACAAAGTGAGCCATCTTAGTGAAGCGGTACACTACCACCAAAATCACAGTTTTCCCAGAGGAACTCGGCAAATCAGTAAGGAAGTCCATGGACAAATGTGTCCAAGGACAAGATGGGATGGACAAAGGAAGAAGAGATCCTGATGGCCGAGTGTGAGCCACCTTCGCCTATGCACAGGTCTCACAAGCTGCTACATAACTCTCAACACTTTTACGCAACCCTGGCCACCAGAATCTCTGAGAAATAAGATCTACAGTGGATCTACTTCCAGAATGTCCCGCAAGGACAGCATCATGATGTTCCTTGAACACTTTGTATCGCAGTTCAGAAGGAACAAACAACTTGCCTGGAGGACAAGAATCAGGTGCCTCCTCTCGAGCCCCCAACACTTCTGTCTCCAGCTCTGGGTAAAGAGCGGAAACCACCACCCCATCAGCCAAAATCGGAGCGGGATCCTCTGAACTCCCCCCCCCCGGAAAGCTACGTGACAACGCATCCGCTTTGACGTTTTTAATCCCAGGGCGATAGGTGACCACAAAATTGAACCTGGTAAAAAACAATGACCATCTAGCCTGCCTAGGATTTAAACGCTTTGCAGATTGCAGGTAGTCCAGATTCTTATGGTGAGTAAATACCGTAATCGGATGGGTAGCCCCTTCTAGCCAAAGGCGCCACTCTTCAAAGGCCAATTTGATGGCCAACAACTCTCTATTCCCAACATCCTAATTTCTCTCGGCGGCTGAGAGTTTTTTGGAGAAAAAAGCAGACGGTCGCCATTTGCTAGGAGAGGGACCCTGCGACAAGACTGCTCTGATTCCCACTTCTGACTCATCAACCTCCACAATGAAGGGTTGAGACACATCAGGTTGCATCAGAATGGGAGCAGAAGCAAAACATTTCTTAATAGCAGAAAAAGCCTGTAATGCCTTATCCGACCAGACCGAGAAGTCAGCGCCCTTCCTAGTCATATCTGTCAAAGGTTTGACAATGGTGGAATAATTCAGGATGAATTTTCTGTGGTAATTAGTAAAGCCTAAAAACCGCATCAGGGCTTTCTGATCCTCCGGCCGGTCCCATTCCAGTACCGCATGGACCTTTTCGGGATCCATACGAAAACCGGAGGCAGAAAGCATGTACCCCAAAAACGGCAGCTCCTGAACAGCAAACACACATTTTTCCAACTTAGCATACAATTTATTCTACCGAAGGATCAATAACACTTGTCTCAAATGATCCTGATGAGTCTTCATATCGGGAGAGTAAATTAGTATGTTATGGAGGTAAATAAACACGAACCTCCCCACCAAATGATTAAAATTTCATTGATAAAGCACTGAAGGACTGCTGGAGCATTAGTTAAACCAAAGGGCATGACTAGGTTCTCGAAGTGACCCTCGGGGGTATTGAAGGCCATTTTCCAATCATCTCCTTCCGTGATTCTGATCAGATTATAAGCTCCTCTTAAATCCAATTTAGAAAACACCTTAGTACCAACAATCTGATCAAAAAGATCTGGAATCAAGGGAAGGGGATAAGGATCACGGACTGTAGTGAGATTCAGTTCTCGGAAATCTAGGCACGGTCTAAGGGATCCGTCCTTCTTCTTTACGAAAAAGAAGCCAGCGGCCATAGGAAACTTGAATGGCCTAATATGTCCCTTTGCCAAACTCTCGGCAATGTACTCCCGCATAGCTACTCTTTCGGGTTGAGAAAGATTATATAACCGAGATTTTGGCAATTTTGCTCCGGGGATAAGATTGACCGGACAATAATACGGTGAGGGCGCAACTCCTGAGCTCCACCCTCCGAGAATACGTCCGAAAAATCGGAAACAAAATGAGGCAACACCTTAGTGGACACCCCAGAAATAGAGGCACTAAGACAGTTGTTCATACAAAATTCACTCCAATTACTAATTTGTCTTGTTTGCCAGTCAATGGTAGGGTTATGTTTTATCAACCATGGTAAACCCAGAACCATCGGAGCAGGCAAACCTTTCATAACAAAGCAAGAAATAAACTCAGCATGAGAATCACCCACCCTCAAATGAATATCCTGAACTATATGAGTTAGACTTATTTGCAAGAGGGGGGCGGAATCTATAGAAAACACTGGCATCTCTTTGCTTAATGCGCTAGTTTTAAAACCATGACTCTGAACAAACTGAAAATCAATAAGATTAACCCATGCACCACTGTCAACAAATACTTTCAACTCAAAATTTCCAGAGTCTAGCGCCACCATGGCAGGCAGGAGGAATCGGGTACTGCAGGTAGGATACAAATATGCCTGCTCTGACTCCCCATTCACACTACCAAGAGTAAGGGAGCTTTTTTTTCCTTTGAAGGGATCCCCTATTTGTTTTTCATTACCACTTTGAGGTTTAATAAAAGGGCACGCATTAACGAAATGACCTTCTTTACCACATAAGTAACACAGTCTATTCAGCTTCCTAAAATTCCTACAACCAGAGCAAGAAGTAACCTGACCCGATTGCATAGGCTCCTCTCCAGCCCCTAATTCAAGTGTCAGAGTACCACGAGGGACAGGAGGGACTGATTCCCCACCAGACAGCACTCCATGCCCGAAGGGAACCTTGCATCTCTCCCTAAGACGTCTATCAATCCGTACGGCCAAAGACATGGCCACCTCCAAAGAATCAGGTTTTTCATGAAATGCAAGGGCATCTCTCAATCTCTCAGATAGCCCCTGACAGAACTGACTACGGAGTGCAGGATCATTCCACTCCGAGTCAGTCGCCCATCTTCTAAATTCAGCACAATACGACTCAGCAGTACGTTCTCCCTGGCACAAGCTGCGCAACTTAGATTCAGCCATGGAGACCCGGTCAGGGTCATCATAAATCAGGCCCAGGGCTCAAAAAAAATTCATCCACCGACCGGAGGGACTGTGAACCGGTTGGCAGAGAAAAAGCCCAGGACTGAGCGTCACCTTTTAACAGAGAAATAATAATCCCAACTCTCTGGTTTTCGTCTCCAGATGAAATCGGGCGCAGACGAAAATACAATTTACAGGACTCCCTGAACCGGACAAAGTTATCACTTCCCCCGGAAAACCTATCAGGGAGAGCAACCTTAGGTTCAAGGCTGGACTGACTCCCACCAGCGGAGCCATGTAGCAGAAAATTCTGACACAGTGCAACTGAATTACGGAGGTCAGCTACCTCCCAAGTTAATTCCTGCATGCGATCAGCCAAAGCATCCATTTTGCACGGAACAAGGGAAACAAAATGACGGTAGTGTCGGGTTATAATGTCACGATAGGTAGGGAAGGGAACAGCAAACTGAAAGACAAACTAAACAACGGACTAGGCCCCACAAGCTAGGGAAAAACAAGGTCACCATCTAGCAATCCTTGACACACTTTCCCTAGGCTGCTAAGCCCATGTGCATACCTCAATGGTAGATATACACATGTCCCCATGCCTAAGGCCATAGCATACTAAACAGACCCTCAGCAATAGGGAAAAAGGGTAAGAGACACCCAGCGCCTTCTACCACCGAAAGCACTAGCGTCCCCACTAGAGGCCTAGACCAAACAGAAACCAAAAGGGGAAAAAGAAGGGAAAAGTCTTAACTGATACGAGAAGGAGCAGACGATCCACCAAGCATCCAAA
Organism: Bufo bufo; assembly: GCF_905171765.1. Classification (NCBI taxonomy): domain Eukaryota; kingdom Metazoa; phylum Chordata; class Amphibia; order Anura; family Bufonidae; genus Bufo; species Bufo bufo. Next base: position 4,498,109 of record NC_053395.1, on the reverse strand, counting down.
GCTCACAAAAGGTAGAACTATAACCCACAAAGACTATAGGGAGAGGGTGGAAAAAATAGCCCCCTCAATGACCAAACGAACCACACCTAATAGGAGGTGGGATTCTGTCCAAACCCAAAACAAAACAAACTGTCAGATCGAGTCACGTGCAGCAACTCTGACAGATCGTCTCAGAACACCCACAGGGCAGTGCGTGACACTCACATCTGAGCACCAACTGCCAATTGCAGAAGTGCACTCTGTGTGGAGGATCTTGGTCACCTGGCTGCATCTTGTCACCAGATATGCTATCACCTGTGTGGTGACCTAGGGCACCCGTTCAGCCGATGCCCGTGCTCCTTTGTTAATGTTGCATCCAATCTAGCAAAGGAAGATGGTGGGGTGGCCTTTGCGGGAGAGGGGACCAACAGAGATGAAGGAGCACAGGGGCCAAGGAAAAACAGTAAGAAGGATCTGCCTTCTCGTGCTAGGCAGATTGAAAGGCATAGAAAGGAAAGAGAGTTGAGTGAACCCCAAGTTGCTGGGGTGACCTCTGGCTCGACCCTGAATACGGCTTCTACTGCTGAGGCTCTTGATAATGAGGTACTGGAAGATAATGAGGATCCAGAGGGAGAAGAGGGCAGAAGACTCTCAGTCCTTCCACTATGAAAGTGTGGGTGAGGAGGAGATGTCAAGGCCCAAAATTAAGGCTGGGACAAGGAATGAGCAGAAGGGCTCAAAAAAATCTGGCCTAACCCTGACCAAAGGAAGCGGTACTAGCAGCCCATTGGTGCTGTCCCCTAACTGGTACCAAGTCCTCCAGGAGGGTGAGGTGGGGCAAGCAGGGGGCTTTGAGCCTTTCTCTGTGTGAACACCGGAGGTTGGCCTGGAAACTAAAAATAAAGATGGTTCCTCATAAGACTCTGAAGAAGCAAGCTGTGTAACTTAATTATCCATGATGGTGGTACCCACTCCGTTGATGCTGCCATCTATTAACCTTGCCAGCATTAAGTCTGATGCAGCTAGGTTTCCGGCCTTTCATTTTCTCAGCCAGGTTGATGCTGATATTTTGTTTGATGATTTTCTTCAAAGTCAGGTATCTTTATTGGATTTTGGGGGAACTAAGTCAGATTGGTGGGAACTGTTCAAAGTACAGGTGGCAAAGTATCTCTGTGTCCTTGAGAGGGGAGGCAGATTGGGTGACGTCTGAAATGGAATGTTATTCAGAAGCATCTGGGTCCAAGATTAATGTGGGCAAGTGTGAAAGTCTCTGGCTGGGAGGAGGAGATCCTGATTTCAGTCTCCCGGACACGCTTCAAGAGCCTCAGGAGTCTGCTAAAATCTTAGACATTTTGCCTGGGTAATTACCCAGTGAAAAACTGGGAGTGTAGGCTGAAAATAGCTGCTTAGAAGGTAGGTCATTGGAAGGGTTGGTCTTTGACTCTTCGGGAAAGGGTTCACTTGGCCAAGGATTACCTGTTACCATTGTTAATATACTTGGGCAGTGTATGTATTTTGCCAGACCCTCTATGGACTCGGGTCTATAGTCTGTTTTTCCAGCTGTTATGCGGGAATAGGCTTAACCTAATCAAGAGAAAGGTTACTTACCTACCGAGGAGACTAGGAGGGTAAGGTATGGTTAACCCTGTGATGTTCCTTGTCTATACCTTTGTCAAGATGGCAAACCTTTGGCAAGAGTGGGATCCTCCGTGGATATCCTCCTGTAGGGGATGGTTTCAGCCTTCCTTCCAGGAATGGGAGAATGGAGGGCAGGTGGAAGACTTGCGGACGCCCCATGGACATCTGACAGCTTATGCTGGCCTGGTTTCGAAGATAATTCATTGGTGGAGTCGGGCGGTGCAGGAGATCCAGATCTTGTCAAGAAAGTTACTTCACAGTAGGGTTTTAGTGACCCATTTCCAGAAGCCGCTGGTGCTCAAAGACTGCCCAAGTGAGGTTCTCGAGGTGGGATTAAAACTTTTATATTCAGTGAGGATCCCCCAGAAGTATTTGGATCTGGCTTAGCGCGGCTTCCATCAGAGGCTGTATGTAAAGGGCAACTTGAAGTACAGGAACTCTGCTGAAAGAGGCGTGTGGCGACGTGCTGGAAAGCATGGAGCACTCCCTGCTTCATTGCCCTTTTAATACAGAGGTGTACAAATGGGTGGGTTCCTCCATTGGCTGGCCTGGTCTAGCCGGCCTCTCCAATGTGAAGTGGACCTATGGTTTATTCAGAGGTCTGGGTGGTAGGGATCGGTGCACTTCTTTTCTAATTAGCATAGTGGTTAGGCATTTCGTGTGGAATGCACAATGCTTAGTTTCTACTCCTAAAAAAATCCTCCTGGTGGAAGAGGATTGTAGCAACATCATGGGTGACCTGGTGAAGGTCCGCTCTTTGGAGATTTAAAAGGTTGGGTGCATCCAAAGCCTCTTGCCTTTGGATGGGGCTTTTCCTTTCGGGTGCCCTAAATGAGTAGTCCTCCTTGAGAGGGGTTGGGGGTTCCTTTTTCTTTGCCCATTTGGTGGATGGGGTCTGCGCTCTCCATGGCATCCTTTACTAAGATTAGGGTCAGAGTTAGAGATAGAATCAGGGACAGTTTATTTTGCAGGGACAGTGTTAGGGATAGGAGTAGGGTTCAGGATGAGGGAAAGTTTAGGGGGGGGGGGGGGGGTGTTGTGGCAGGCAGGGGTCTTGTCTTCTAGATGGGCATTGGAGGGGTTTCCCTTTCTCTGTTGGGGGGCTGGCATGTCACTATTAGAAACATTAAAGGCAGAAAAAAGACTTAAAAGGATCAGACTTTGGCTTGCGGGAGTTTTTGGTAGTCATGTGCTATGTTTTTGTTATAAACTTGATGTTTATGTTGACATTGTTTTATAATTTTATGTTGTTTGAATCTTATAGGGGGTTTAGAGTCGGTTGGGTGGCGTTACAAGGGGGAGGGGGATTTTTGTTGTGATGTGTGTGCGGCTGGCTTGTATTTTGGGTTGTGGTGGTGGGGGCCAGTATCTGGACTATGCGGACATGAGAGGACATGAGGCGAGATACTGGCCGGGGTATGGTGGCGGTTTACATTAGGATGCATTTTGTTTGTTGGGATAAAAATCATTTAGGGGGTTATTTATTATCCAGAAATATGCCTATATTAGATTGCGGGGCAACAATTTATTGTTAGTATTGTTTTTTAGGCATGTGGCTATGTTTAATTTAGTTCTATTTTGTACATAGTTGTATATAGTTGTGTATATCTGTACTGTGGTTCTTGGTATGACTGTGACTGGGCTCGGTCAGATTCTGGTTTGATTATGTTTTTGGACTTTTTGATTGTGGAATTATAATTATTTGTTAGTTATTTCTTATTTTTCTAATAAAAAGAGTTCCTCTTCTGTGTGATACTGTCTGCTGAGTTGTGTATCTAATCCTATCCTGTGTGATACTGTCTGCTGAGCTGTGTATCTAATCCTCTTCTGTGTGATACTCTCTGCTGAGCTGTGTATCTAAGCCTATCCTGTGTGATACAGTCTGCTCAGCTGTGTATCTAATCCTATCCTGTGTGATACTGTCTGCTGAGCTGTGTATCTAATCCTATCCTGTGTGATACTGTCTGCTGAGCTGTGTATCTAATCCTATCCTGTGTGATACTGTCTGCTGAGCTGTGTATCTAATCCTATCCTGTGTGATACTGTCTGCTGAGCTGTGTATCTAATCCTATCCTGTGTGATACTGTCTGCTGAGCTGTGTATCTAATCCTATCCTGTGTGATACAGTCTGCTGAGCTGTGTATCTAATCCTATCCTGTGTGATACTGTCTGCTGAGCTGTGTATCTAATCCTATCCTGTGTGATACTGTCTGCTGAGCTGTGTATCTAATCCTATCCTGTGTGATACTGCCTGCTGAGCTGTGTATCTAATCCTGTCCTGTGTGATACTGTCTGCTTAGCTGTGTATCTAATCCTATCCTGTATGATACTGTCTGCTGAGCTGTGTATCTAATCCTATCATGTGTGATACTGCCTGCTGAGCTGTGTATCTAATCCTATCCTGTGTGATACTGTCTGCTGAGCTGTGTATCTAATCCTATCCTGTGTGATACTGTCTGCTGAGCTGTGTATCTAATCCTATCCTGTGTGATACTGTCTGCTGAGCTGTGTATCTAATCCTATCCTGTGTGATACTGTCTGCTGAGCTGTGTATCTAATCCTCTCCTATGTGATACTGTCTGCTGAGCTGTGTATCTAATCCTATCCTGTGTGATACAGTCTGCTGAGCTGTGTATCTAATCCTACCCTGTGTGATACTGTCTGCTGAGCTGTGTATCTAATCCTGTCCTGTGTGATACTGTCTGCTGAGCTTTGTATCTAATCCTATCCTGTGTGATACTGTCTGCTGAGCTGTGTATCTAATCCTGTCCTGTGTGATACTGTCTTCTGAGCTGTGTATCTAATCCTATCCTGTGTTATACAGTCTGCTGAGCTGTGTATCTAATCCTATCCTGTGTGATACTGTCTGCTGAGCTGCTGTATCTAATCCTATCATGTGTAATACTGTCTGCAGAGCTGTGTATCTAATCCTATCCTGTGTGATACTGTCTGCTGAGCTGTGTATCTAATCCTATCCTGTGTGATACTGTCTGCAGAGCTGTGTATCTAATCCTATCCTGTGTGATACTGTCTGCTGAGCTGTGTATCTAATCCTGTCCTGTGTGATACTGTCTGCAGAGCTGTGTATCTAATCCTGTCCTGTTTGATACAGTTTGCTGAGCTGTGTATCTAATCCTATCCTGTGTGATACAGTTTGCTAAGCTGTGTATCTAATCCTGTCCTGTGTGATACAGTCTGCTGAGCTGTGTATCAAATCCTATCCTGTGTGATACTGTCTGCTGATCTGTGTATCTAATCCTATCCTGTGTGATACAGTCTGCTGAGCTGTGTATCTAATCCTATCCTGTTTGATACAGTTTGCTGAGCTGTGTATCTAATCCTATCCTGTGTGATACTGTCTGCTGAGCTGTGTATCTAATCCTTTCCTGTGTGATACAGTCTGCTGAGCTGTGTATCTAATCCTCTCCTGTGTGATACAGTCTGCTGAGCTGTGTATCTAATCCTATCATGTGTAATACTGGCTGCTGAGCTGTGTATCTAATCCTATCCTGTGTGATACTGCCTGCTGAGCTGTGTATCTAATCCTATCCTGTGTGATACTGTCTGCTGAGCTGTGTATCTAATCCTATCATGTGTGATACTGTCTGCTGAGCTGTGTATCTAATCCTATCCTGTGTGATACTGTCTGCTGAGCTGCTGTATCTAATCCTATCATGTGTAATACTGGCTGCTGAGCTGTGTATCTAATCTTATGCTGTGTGATACTGTCTGCTGAGCTGTGTATCTAATCCTGTCCTGTGTGATACTGACTGCTGAGCTGTGTATCTAATCCTATCCTGTGTGATACTGACTGCTGAGCTGTGTATCTAATCCTATCCTGTGTGATACTGTCTGCTGAGCTGTGTATCTAATCCTATCCTGTGTGATACTGTCTGCTGAGCTGTGTATCTAATCCTATTATGTGTGATACTGTCTGCTGAGCTGTGTATCTAATCCTATCCTGTGTGATACTGTCTGTTGAGCTGTGTATCTAATCCTATCCTGTGTGATACTGTCTGCTGAGCTGTGTATCTAATCCTGTCCTGTGTGATACTGTCTGCTGAGCTGTGTATCTAATCCTATCCTGTGTGATACTGTCTGCTGAGCTGTGTATCTAATCCTATCCTGTGTGATACTGTCTGTTGAGCTGTGTATCTAATCCTATCCTGTGTGATACTGTCTGCTGAGCTGTGTATCTAATCCTGTCCTGTGTGATACTGTCTGCTGAGCTGTGTATCTAATCCTATCCTGTGTGATACTGTCTGCTGAGCTGTGTATCTAATCCTCTTCTGTTTGATACTGTCTGATGAGCTGTGTATCTAATCCTATCCTGTGTGATACTCCCTGCTGAGCTGTGTATCTAATCCTATCCTGTGTGATACAGTCTGCTGAGCTGTGTATCTAATCCTATCCTGTGTGATACTGTCTGCTGAGCTGTGTATCTAATCCTATCCTGTGTGATACTGTCTGCTGAGCTGTGTATCTAATCCTATCCTGTGTGATACTGTCTGCTGAGCTGTGTATCTAATCCTGTCCTGTGTGATCACTGTCTGCTGAGCTGTGTATCTAATCCTATCCTGTGTGATACTGTCTGCTGAGCTGTGTATCTAATCCTATCCTGTGTGATACTGTCTGCTGAGCTGTGTATCTAATCCTATCCTGTGTGATACTGTCTGCTGAGCTGTGTATCTAATCCTCTTCTGTTTGATACTGTCTGATGAGCTGTGTATCTAATCCTCTCCTGTGTGATACTGCCTGCTGAGCTGTGTATCTAATCCTATCCTGTGTGATACTCCCTGCTGAGCTGTGTATCTAATCCTATCCTGTGTGATACAGTCTGCTGAGCTGTGTATCTAATCCTATCCTGTGTGATACTGTCTGCTGAGCTGTGTATCTAATCCTATCCTGTGTGATACTGTCTGCTGAGCTGTGTATCTAATCCTATCCTGTGTGATACTGTCTGCTGAGCTGTGTATCTAATCCTGTCCTGTGTGATACTGTCTGCTGAGCTGTGTATCTAATCCTATCCTGTGTGATACTGTCTGCTGAGCTGTGTATCTAATCCTGTCCTCTGTGATACCGTCTGCTGAGCTGTGTATCTAATCCTATCCTGTGTGATACTGTCTGCTGAGCTGTGTATCTAATCCTATCCTCTGTGATACCGTCTGCTGAGCTGTGTATCTAATCCTATCCTGTGTGATACCGTCTGCTGAGCTGTGTATCTAATCTTATCCTGTGTGATACTGCCTGCTGAGCTGTGTATCTAATCCTATCATGTGTGATAATGTCTGCTGAGCTGTGTATCTAATCCTCTCCTGTGTGATACTGTCTGCTGAGCTGTGTATCTAATCCTATCCTGTGTGATACTGTCTGCTGAGCTGTGTATCTAATCCTATCCTGTGTGATACAGTCTGCTGAGCTGTGTATCTAATCCTATCCTGTGTGATACAGTCTGCTGAGCTGTGTATCTAATCCTATCCTGTGTGATACTGTCTGCTGAGCTGTGTATCTAATCCTATCCTGTGTGATACTGTCTGCTGAGCTGTGTATCTAATCCTCTTCTGTTTGATACTGTCTGATAAGCTGTGTATCTAATCCTCTCCTGTGTGATACTGCCTGCTGAGCTGTGTATCTAATCCTATCCTGTGTGATACTCCCTGCTGAGCTGTGTATCTAATCCTATCCTGTGTGATACTGTCTGCTGAGCTGTGTATCTAATCCTATCCTGTGTGATACTGTCTGCTGAGCTGTGTATCTAATCCTATCCTGTGTGATACTGTCTGCTGAGCTGTGTATCTAATCCTGTCCTGTGTGATACTGTCTGCTGAGCTGTGTATCTAATCCTATCCTGTGTGATACTGTCTGCTGAGCTGTGCATCTAATCCTATCCCGTGTGATATTGTCTGCTGAGCTGTGTATCTAATCCTATCCCGTGTGATACTGTCTGCTGAGCTGTGTATCTAATCCTATCCTCTGTGATACCGTCTGCTGAGCTGTGTATCTAATCCTATCCTGTGTGATACCGTCTGCTGAGCTGTGTATCTAATCTTATCCTGTGTGATACTGCCTGCTGAGCTGTGTATCTAATCCTATCATGTGTGATAATGTCTGCTGAGCTGTGTATCTAATCCTCTCCTGTGTGATACTGTCTGCTGAGCTGTGTATCTAATCCTATCCTGTGTGATACTGTCTGCTGAGCTGTGTATCTAATCCTATCCTGTGTGATACAGTCTGCTGAGCTGTGTATCTAATCCTATCCTGTGTGATACAGTCTGCTGAGCTGTGTATCTAATCCTATCCTGTGTGATACTGTCTGCTGAGCTGTGTATCTAATCCTATCCTGTGTGATACTGTCTGCTGAGCTGTGTATCTAATCCTATCCTGTGTGATACTGTCTGCTGAGCTGTGTATCTAATCCTATCCTGTGTGATACTGTCTGCTGAGCTGTGTATCTAATCCTCTCCTGTGTGATACTGTCTGCTGAGCTGTGTATCTAATCCTATCCTGTGTAATACTGGCTGCTGAGCTGTGTATATAATCCTATCCTGTGTGATACTGTCTGCTGATCTGTGTATCTAATCCTCTTCTATTTGATACTGTCTGCTGAGCTGTGTATCTAATCTTATGCTGTGTGATACAGTTTGCTGAGCTGTGTATCTAATCCTATCCTGTGTAATACTGGCTGCTGAGCTGTGTATCTAATCCTATCCTGTGTGATACTGTCTGCTGAGCTGTGTATCTAATCCTATCCTGTGTGATACTGTCTGCTGAGCTGTGTATCTAATCCTATCCTGTGTGATACTGCCTGCTGAGCTGTGTATCCAATCCCATCATGTGTAATACTGGCTGCTGAGCTGTATATCTAATCTTATGCTGTGTGATACTGCCTGCTGAGCTGTGTATCTAATCTTATGCTGTGTGATACTGCCTGCTGAGCTGTGTATCTAATCTTATGCTGTGTGATACTGTCTGCTGAGCTGTGTATCTAATCTTATGCTGTGTGATACAGTTTGCTGAGCTGTGAATTGTCAAGACTTCCTCCTTCTCCAGGACTTTCTTTCACTTTCTATTTCAGTGTGTGAGGTGTGACCACAGAGCAGCGAGCGGAACGAGACTCTGCCGGGAAACGGAGCCGAAGACCCCGAGAGGTGAGTGCCTTACAATAGATACTATATATAAAGTATTTAATATATCCTGTATACAATGTATCCTCTATACTATATATCCTCTATACAGTGTATCCTCTATACTATATATCCTCTATACAGTGTATCCTCTACACTATATATCTTATACAATCCTGTGTACGATGTGTCCACCCTCTATCCTGTCCAATACCCGGTCAGACATAGTTTTATTGTCTCCTGCTTTGACTTGGACCCAGGGTAATGGCGGCTGCGCATTCCTCCTGCTATATATATGTGTGTATGTGAGATGGCAGTGCTGAGTGGGTTAACTTCAGTGTTTCTAATTAGGACGAAAGTCCAAATCACGTTATAAATCAGCTATTTCCTGTCTGCAGAGAGCCTGTATAGTGGTGTAGAACACTGTGCCTGTATAGCGGTGTAGAACACTGTGCCTGTATAGAGGTGTAGAACACTGTGCCTGTATAGAGGTGTAGAACACTGTGCCTGTATAGTGGTGTAGAACACTGTGCCTTTATAGTGGTGTAGAACACTGTGCCTTTATAGTGGTGTAGAACACTGTGCCTGTATAGCGGTGTAGAACACTGTGCCTGTATAGAGGTGTAGAACACTGTGCCTGTATAGTGGTGTAGAACACTGTGCCTGTATAGCGGTGTAGAACACTGTGCCTGTATAGAGGTGTAGAACACTGTGCCTGTATAGCGGTGTAGAACACTGTGCCTGTATAGAGGTGTAGAACACTGTGCCTGTATAGAGGTGTAGAACACTGTGCCTGTATAGTGGTGTAGAACACTGTGCCTGTATAGCGGTATAGAACACTGTTCCTGTATAGCGGTGTAGAGCACTGTGCCTGTATAGCGGTGTAGAACACTGTGCCTGTATAGCGGTGTAGAACACTGTGCCTGTATAGCGGTGTAGAACACTGTGCCTGTATATCGGTGTAGAACACTGTGCCTGTATAGCGGTGCAGAACACTGTGCCTGTATATCGGTGTAGAACACTGTGACTGTATAGTGGTGTAGAACACTGTGCCTGTATAGCGGTGCAGAACACTGTGCCTGTATAGCGGTGCAGAACACTGTGCCTGTATAGCGGTGTAGAACACTGTGCCTTTATAGTGGTGTGGAACACTGTGCCTGTATAGTGGTGTAGAACACTGTGCCTGTATAGTGGTGTAGAACACTGTGCCTGTATAGTGGTGTAGAACACTGTGCCTGTATATTGGTGTAGAACACTGTGCCTGTATAGCGGTGTAGAACACTGTGCCTGTATAGCGGTGTAGAACACTGTGCCTGTATAGCGGTGTAGAACACTGTGCCTGTATAGCGGTGTAGAACACTGTGCCTGTATAGTGGTGTAGAACACTGTGCCTGTATAGTGGTGTAGAACACTGTGCCTGTATAGTGGTGTAGAACACTGTGCCTGTATAGCGGTGTAGAACACTGTGCCTGTATAGCGGTGTAGAACACTGTGCCTGTATAGCGGTGTAGAACACTGTGCCTGTATAGTGGTGTAGAACACTGTGCCTGTATAGTGGTGTAGAACACTGTGCCTGTATAGCGGTGTAGAACACTGTGCCTGTATAGGGGTGTAGAACACTGTGCCTGTATAGCGGTGTAGAACACTGTGCCTGTATATTGGTGTAGAACACTGTGCCTGTATAGTGGTGTAGAACACTGTGCCTGTATATTGGTGTAGAACACTGTGCCTGTATAGCGGTGTAGAACACTGTGCCTGTATAGTGGTGTTGAACACTGTGCCTGTATAGCGGTGTAGAACACTGTGCCTGTATAGTGGTGTGGAACACTGTGCCTGTATAGTGGTGTAGAACACTGTGCCTGTATATTGGTGTAGAACACTGTGCCTGTATAGCGGTGTAGAACACTGTGCCTGTATAGTGGTGTAGAACACTGTGCCTGTATAGTGGTGTGGAACACTGTGCCTGTATAGCGGTGTAGAACACTGTGCCTGTATAGTGGTGTAGAACACTGTGCCTGTATATTGGTGTAGAACACTGTGCCTGTATAGTGGTGTAGAACACTGTGCCTGTATAGTGGTGTGGAACACTGTGCCTGTATAGTGGTGTAGAACACTGTGCCTGTATAGTGGTGTAGAACACTGTGCCTGTATAGCGGTGTAGAACACTGTGCCTGTATAGGGGTGTAGAACACTGTGCCTGTATAGCGGTGTAGAACACTGTGCCTGTATAGCGGTGTAGAGCACTGTGCCTGTATAGTGGTGTAGAACACTGTGCCTGTATAGTGGTGTAGAGCACTGTGCCTGTATAGCGGTGTAGAACACTGTGCCTGTATAGCGGTGTAGAACACTGTGCCTGTATAGTGGTGTAGAACACTGTGCCTGTATAGTGGTGTAGAACACTGTGCCTGTATAGTGGTGTAGAACACTGTGCCTGTATAGCGGTGTAGAACACTGTGCCTGTATAGCGGTGTAGAACACTGTGCCTGTATAGCGGTGTAGAACACTGTGCCTGTATAGTGGTGTAGAACACTGTGCCTGTATAGTGGTGTAGAACACTGTGCCTGTATAGCGGTGTAGAACACTGTGCCTGTATAGGGGTGTAGAACACTGTGCCTGTATAGCGGTGTAGAACACTGTGCCTGTATATTGGTGTAGAACACTGTGCCTGTATAGTGGTGTAGAACACTGTGCCTGTATATTGGTGTAGAACACTGTGCCTGTATAGCGGTGTAGAACACTGTGCCTGTATAGTGGTGTTGAACACTGTGCCTGTATAGCGGTGTAGAACACTGTGCCTGTATAGTGGTGTGGAACACTGTGCCTGTATAGTGGTGTAGAACACTGTGCCTGTATATTGGTGTAGAACACTGTGCCTGTATAGCGGTGTAGAACACTGTGCCTGTATAGTGGTGTAGAACACTGTGCCTGTATAGTGGTGTGGAACACTGTGCCTGTATAGCGGTGTAGAACACTGTGCCTGTATAGTGGTGTAGAACACTGTGCCTGTATATTGGTGTAGAACACTGTGCCTGTATAGTGGTGTAGAACACTGTGCCTGTATAGTGGTGTGGAACACTGTGCCTGTATAGTGGTGTAGAACACTGTGCCTGTATAGTGGTGTAGAACACTGTGCCTGTATAGCGGTGTAGAACACTGTGCCTGTATAGGGGTGTAGAACACTGTGCCTGTATAGCGGTGTAGAACACTGTGCCTGTATAGCGGTGTAGAACACTGTGCCTGTATAGTGGTGTAGAACACTGTGCCTGTATATTGGTGTAGAACACTGTGCCTGTATAGCGGTGTAGAACACTGTGCCTGTATAGTGGTGTTGAACACTGTGCCTGTATAGCGGTGTAGAACACTGTGCCTGTATAGTGGTGTTGAACACTGTGCCTGTATATCGGTTGTAAGGGATCGCCTCTTATTTGGGGGTCATTCTCACAGATACGACTTTAGGACACCAGGTTTCAGGTCCAAACCGTGCATTTATTGTGCGCACTCCAACCAATACAGGTTATCATGAAGTCGCAGCTTCACCTTACACATGTGACATCCACATAAAATAATAAACACTCGCCCGGCTGGGCTCTAACTAAACATACTGTAATATTCCTGACTCACCTAAGTCCTTGTTCACACCTTTCTCAGCCAATGTCCCACAGCCTCCTGGCTGTACAGAGCACAGTACGCCCACTGCCTCCAGTCCAGTGTCTCAGCACACATGGGGAATAGTGGTCTCTCAGCCCTCCTGGCTTGGACCACACAGAGCCTCCAGGCCTCTGCCCACAGGTAACACACTACCCCTTTCTGACACTCTGGGAGGTGCCTTATGCCAGGCTGATTACCTCCAGCTTCTCTCACCTGTGGTGGAATAGGGGTGTGGACCGCACTATCCACCCCTTCCTTGCCTCTAACCTGAGTGAGACCTGTCACTGTCTCACATATCCCCCCCCCTTTGTTTAAGCCCGTGAGGGTGAACACCTGCATAACCACGGGAGGCTGGTGAGAGGGTATCGACCTGGCCTGGACGTGGGGAACAGCCACCCACCCTGCTCTTTGGCTGCTCCCAATAAGAACCGGCCCAGATTGGCTTTACAGCCACACTAAGTAACACAGTGTCAGCGAGCACTAGCTGCTGCTGACACAGAAAATTACCGGTTCTTATTTCACCGAGGCCAGGAACCTCGGTGACACGTACCTTCCCTTTGTTCTGCCAGACCCATGCCAGCAGAGCTTGGTTTATCACCAAAACCAACATCTTGCCTAACAGAAACTGCCTAACGGCCTCATGTGCCCATCTCATGGCCAGATAATCTTTTCTTACTCTTTCCCGAGTGATGATGATGCGCTGTCGTATATTTTGATCTCTCTCTCTTTTTAGATCCTCTGGCTCCTGTACATGCGCCTCACGTCCTTTCTTGGACTTTTCTGATGAGCTTCAAGAGGTAGTCCCCTGAAATGGTCTTCCAACACTCTTGAAGGAGTTCCCAGAGATGCTTAGCACTTGTTGGCCCTTTTGCCTTCACTCTGCGGTCCAGCTCACCCCAAACCATGTCGATTGGGTTCAGGTCCGGTGACTGTGGAGGCCAGGTCATCTGGCCCAGCACCCCATCACTCTCCTTCATGGTCAAATAGCCCTTACTTTCAAAGTTTTCCCAATTTTTCGGCTGACTGACTGACCTTCATTTCTTAAAGTAATGATGGCCACTCGTTTTTCTTTACTTAGCTGCTTTATTCTTGCCATAATACAAATTCTAACAGTCTATTCAGTAGGACTATCAGCTGTGTATCCACCTGACTTCTCCTCAACGCCACTGATGGTCCCAACCCCATTTATAAGGCAAGAAATCCCACTTATTAACCCTGACAGGGCACACCTGTGAAGTGAAGACCATTTCAGGGGACTACCTCTTGAAGATCATCAAGAGAATGCCAAGAGTGTGCAAAGCAGTAATCAAAGCAAAAGGTGGCTACTTTGAAGAACCTGGAATATGACACATTGTCAGTTGTTTCACACTTGTTTGTTATGTATATAATTCCACATGTGTTAATTCATAGTTTTGATGCCTTCAGTGTGAATCTACAATTTTCATAGTCATGAAAATAAAGAAAACTCTTTGAATGAGAAGGTGTGTCCAAACTTTTGGTCTGTACTGTAGATGTCTACAGGACCTGTTCTATTAACCCCTTATACAAGTAGAGCCCCCCCGACAGAGAGGAGAGGGATCAGCAGCAGGGGCGGATTAAGTGCATGATAGGCCTGGGGCCGTCTGCCCATCTCGGGCCCCTCCCTCCATTTTAGTAAAGTTTTTTTTGTATGAAGAGGCTGCAAAAATTTGGTCGCCAAATTTAAAATACATATAATTATAATAAAAAGGACATGGAGGAGAATACAGCAGCACATACATCTTACATCCAGTGACATCTCCTGTCATGTAGACCTTCTCTTTCCTCTTCTCCTCCATTTGACCCAGACCACCATGGCAAATTGTTTCAGCCGCATCTCGTCTCTACAGTTTGTAACACAGACACGTTAGATTTCTCAATTTTTCCATCAACTCCCCCCCCCATCCTGGTATCCCCACAGTGTCATCCTGCTGCCACCCCCAATACTGTGCCCGTTGCCCCCCAATGCCCCAGGTACTATACTGCTGAAAAAATAGTGACCCTAATAGACATGATTGGAGTCATTTATCAAACTGGTGTAAAGTAGAACTGGATTTCCAAAAGAGCTGTCAAATATGAAAGGTGGAATCTGATTGGCTGCTATGGGCAACTAAGCCAGTTCTACTTTACACCAGTTTGATAAATTACCCCAAATGTCCTTATAGTGTCTACAGCCGTTATAATGTCCCCTAGAGACCCCCAGTAATAATAATAACACCATATATTGTGCTCCAGGTAATAATCCCTGTATAGTGTCCCCAGAAATAGTAGAATTGCCCCTACAGTGCCTCCCAATACTAACACCCCCCCATAGTAATTTCCACCACACAGTAATTTTCCCCACACTGCCCCCACATAGTAATTCGCCCCCAGACTGCCCCCACATAATAATTTGCCCCCACACTGCCCCCACATAATAATTTGCCCCCACACAGTAATTTCCCCCACATAGTAATTTGCCCCCACACTAGGCCCACACTGCCCCACATAGTAATTTCTTCCACACTGCCCCAACACAGTAGTTTCCCCCACACTGCCCACATAGTAATTTGCCCCCACATAGTAGTCCCTCCCATAATAATTTGGCCCCACACAGCCCCCACACAGTTATTTCCCCCACATAGTAATTTGCCCCCACACAGTTATTTCCCCCACATAGTAATTTGCCCCCACACTGCCGCCACACAGTTATTTCCCCCCACATAGTAATTTGCCCCCACACAGTAGTTTCCCCCACACTTCCCCCACATAGTAATTTGCCCCCACATAGTAGTCCCTCCCATAATAATTTGGCCCCACACAGCCCCCACATCCCCCCCCCCGATGTACTCGATGTCTCTCCCCTAATATGTCCTCCTGTGTGCCCCCCCACATGTCCCCCAAAGTAGGCATATGAAATAAAAATTTTTAAAAATTTTAAAACTAAATACTCACCTATGTCCAGGGCCAGGCGCTTGCTCGCAGAGGAAGGCGGGATGAGGCAGGCGTGCACACGTCACAGTGCTGCGTCCCTACTAGTCCTGAAGCCTATGGCAGTGATCGGCGATGGGACAGGGAACTATGCACTCCCGTGCCCCTCCGGCCGCCGCAGTATGTGGGCATTCGAGTCGGCATTGGGCCCCCCAGCGGTGCTGGGCCCGGGGCTGCCGACCCGAACGTCCCTATTGTAATCCGCCACTGGTCAGCAGTAAGGTTGTGGTGACGTCACTGATTATTTTGCCCTTCCTCTGATCCGTCAGAACAATAACCCCCAAAAAACGGATCCTGTCTGTGAAGCATCCGCCTTCACTCGGTCAGCATTTGGTCAGTAATCCATCAGTATTGGTAAGGCCAAAAAAAACAGGAGTGGATCCAAAACAGAGATGACACGTGAACGGAATATGTCCATGTCTTCTGTGTTTTGTACCCACTCCTGCTTTTGGCTTCCAAATCATAACACAATTCTGATGGGACCGTACAGGCCTTACAGCTGCTACACAGACAGGATCCAGTGTGCGACTCATTTTACCTTCTTTCTGACAGATCAGAAGAAGGGTCAAATAAATGGTCATGTCAACAAAGCCAAACAGGGACAATAGTGGCCTCGTCATAGAGTGGTGAGGATGGGAATCGCATGAGAAGTCAACATAGTGGTCAGTCACAGAGTGGTGAGGGTGGGAATCGCATTAGGAATCGCATGAGGAGTCAACATAGTGGCCCAGTTACAGGGTGGGGACAACAACAGCAGTGGCAGTAACAGCACAAGATGGTGGGTGGCAGTAGGACAACATGGCCGAAGAGGCAGCAGGTGTGTGGCCTCAGGCGGGTGACAACATCAGAATTTTGGGCGAAGCAGGTTGCCAGAAGAAACGGGTCTCTTTGCCTCTGATGCCCCACCACTGGCCAGGCAGGAAAGCTTGTCCAGGGCAAACTCGTCCAGTTGCGGCCACAAATCCAGTTTGGCTGCCCAGTAGTCCAGCGGATCTTGGATCAGGGTTGGTAGGGTGCAGTCCAAGCATGCCACCACCTGCTGGTTCAGGTTCTTCTCCATGTCTTGCTGCTGGTAAGTAGTTTTTTCAGTAGGTGGGTGAAGAAAAGTGCTCATCAGAGAAACCAGACTTCAGTTGCTGCTGATGGAGCTGGTACTGCTCCTGCCCAACCCCCCTCCAGCAGCCATGGCAGTGAAACGTGAGCACAAAGGCCCCCCCCCCAGTCAGACCTGCGTGAGGATGGGTGATGGCACAGATAGGCAGCGGCCAACTGACTACATAGGATGTCTCGGTAATAGCTCAATTTATCCTCCCTCTCAGCAGGTGGGAAAAAGGCCCCCATTTTAGAGCGGTAGCGGTAGCTAACATGGTGGAGAGCCAGAAGTCATCCCTCTGCCGAATAGTGATAATACACCTGTCACTATGCAAGCAACTCAGCATGCATCTGGCTATTTGCACAAGGGAATCGGAGGGACTCCCTGCCTCCATCTCCACTGTATACTGCCATGGTGTGTTGGGGTCCTCTGCCTGGTCTTCCTCATGGCCCTCCAGCTGCTCATGCTCCTCCTGCTCCTCTCCTGTCACTTGATCAGAAAAACCACCCATTTCTTTATACTGTACATTGCTTGCGTATGAATGGCCTCCTCCTCCTCCAGTTCACCCCCCACAGGGCTCAGGTGGCCGTGAAATGTAGGCGCCACGTCTCCTGTGCCCTGGCCAGCCAGATTTATCAGCATCTGTTCCAGGACGTGAAGGAGTGGAATGACATTGTTCATCCCATAGTTCACCCAGGCAAAATAAGTGCAGAGCAACGTGACACCGCCATGCTCTGCACAGGGAGTATGCTGGAGTGGCACTCCGAATTCTGCCTGCAGTGGAGACTGAGGACAAGGTGGAGAATGAGGAGGCAGAGAAGGACATTGGTGCAGGACCCACAGCTTGAGAACGTGGAGGTGACAGTGCCGTCACCTGGCCAAGTTGCTGGTGTGGCTGGGCAGGAACCACATATGTATTGTCCCTGACCGTAGTTACAGCTCCACACATTAACGCTGCCGTGAACTTTAGCAGACACCGACAGGCTCAACGACTGGCCCTTCTGTTCAACATATGTGTGGGGATGTAATGATGGCTTGGGACTCTCCACCTCGGCTTGGCACAAGCCATAAGTTCTCTGAAAGGTGCAGAGTCCACCACATGGAAAGGGAGGGACTGCAGCACCAGCAACTTGGCCAGGAGCACGTTCAGCTTTTGCACCGTTGGATAAGTGCAATCATACTGTTGTCTTTTTGCAATTGCCTTGGTGATTGATTACTGACTAAATGAGTGATGAGGAGCAGGAGCATCAGGCCCAGTAGATGATAAGAAGGAAACACAGCTCCCTTCTGCTGAGGTGGTGGAGCCTTGACTGCTGGAGAATGGGTGCGTGCCACTGGGTGATTCTGCGGTTGCTGGGGCCGGCTGGACCACTACATTAGTGCCATAGTTTTCCCAGGCCACTTTATGGTGACGCTGCATGTGTTGACGCAGGGCAATGGTGCCAACATTAGTATCCTGGCCAAGCTTCACCTTCTGCCCACAGGGAGCTTGTTCCCGGGCAATGCCAAATAAACATGGTGTCATAGGAACCCACCGACTCCTTGCTGGGGGTGTCTGATGTTACTCGAGATGAGGTAGAAGACCAAGTCAACCATTCAAGGACAGCTGGGTTGGTGGTCAAACACGACCACTAGATGATACTGGCAGCTCTGGCCTGTCGCTGTGACTGCTGCTACGACCAGTCCGTTCTTCTGCTGCTACTTCTGCCATCTCCAGAAACATTTTGGCCACTGCCTGTTCCCTTAGAAGGGCCTGTCACCTGTCTGTCCGACATACTGTACTGTAACTGAAAGGGTAAAAGAGCAGTAGTGTCAGGACGCAATTTCACCCCCGAATCAAGGATGAATGGATGCACCTATATAGAAAAAAACTTGCAGTATCAGGCCACAATTTCACACCAATTCCACAATTTGGGTTTAATGGATATATTTATGTATAATACAACGTGAGTACCCCCTTCCCCCTAAATTCTGTAGTATCAGGCCGCAGTTTCATCCCAATAACAGAATCATGGATTACTGGAATTACTGATGTATCAAAAAATGCACTAAAATCTGTAGTATTAGATTACTTTTTTGTCCCATTGTGTGTTTAAATGGTGATGTCTGTTCTGTTGTCCTCACATGTGTATTGGCGATCTCCCTTTGTCCTGAGAGATAATTGGATTGCTACTCAGGTTGTCTCCGGGACAGAGAGGAGGAAACCATGATGCATTGTGGGGATATGTTGTATCTGTCCTATGTCACAGTCTTCATTCTGGTCCCCTAGGGGCGTGTACACCAGATGGGCTTGGTTGTTTTATACCTCCCTGTGGGCGGACCTGTATTTGCAAACAACTGTAACAAAAACCAGGCTGGGTGTGCCAGCACCTCAGACCACTGCTTGACCCTCAACACGGAGCCTTGTCTCGTTATTGGGGGGATCCGCTGTATGCTGTTAGAGACTGATTGCCAGGAGTGTAAGCTGATTCCTGTTCGTCTGCTAGCAGCTATTCGTGAGGTTCCAGTTCGGAGTGCTATTTTGTATCCAGTTCGGGAGGTTGGTGTCCTGCAGTAGCTGTGCCTGTCTCTCAGAAAAGGGGCATATCGCCTAAACGGATTTTAACCCCTTGTCTGCTGAAACGGTCCGTTACACCTCCCTATTATATCCCTACACTATCTCTAAGCTGCCCCTGCACTCTCCCTATAGTGTGGATAAAGCCTCCCTATTATATCCCTACACTATCTCTAAGCTGCCCCTGCACTCTCCCTATAGTGTGGATAAAGTCTCTCTATTATATCTCTACACTATCTCTAAGCTGTCCCTGCACTATGCCTATAGTGTGAATAATGCCTCCCTATTATATCCCTACACTATCTCTAAGCTGTCCCTGCTCTCTCCCTATAGTATGGATAAAGCCTCCCTATTATCTCCCTACACTATCTCTAAGCTGCCCCTGCACTCTCCCTATAGTGTGGATAAAGTCTCTCTATTATATCTCTACACTATCTCTAAGCTGTCCCTGCACTCTCACTATAGTGTGAATAATGCCTCCCTATTATATCCCTACACTATCTCTAAGCTGTCCCTGCTCTCTCCCTATAGTATGGATAAAGCCTCCCTATTATCTCCCTACACTATCTCTAAGCTGTCCCTGCTCACTCCCTATAGTTTATATAAACCATCCATATTATATCCATACACTATCGGTAAGCTGTCCCTGCACTATGCCTATAGTATGGATAAAGCCTCCCTATTATCTCCCTACACTATCTCTAAGCTGCCCCTGCTCACTCCCTATAGTGTGGATAATACATCCCTATCATCCCCTACACTATCTCTAAGCTGCCCCTGCTCTCTCCCTATAGTGTAGATAATGCCTCCCTATTATATCCTTACACTGTGAATAATATTTCCCTGAACTGCTCAATAGTAATATTTTGTGAATAAATTGTTTCCTGATCACTGTCCCTAGTGCCTGTAACGTCTCTCCCTGCACTAAGTTCACAGTAAAATGTCGGAGACCGGGCAGGATGAGGATTTTTATAGGACTGTGACATCACAGGGGCTGGCTATCTGCTGATTGGCAGGTTGCATGGCATTATGGGCGCCCCCTCGTTCCCGTCCTTTTTACTTCCTCTTTCTATCATGTGCAGCAGCCATTTTAGAAAAAGTACGATTTGTTACCATGAAGCGCGAGGAAATTCATCTTCGGGATAAATCATATTTTTCCTTAAATTTGGATCGAATTCCAAGTCATCAACTTTTATTTGCTCATCTCTAATAATAATATCAGCATCCCATCAAATAAATGACACATGTTGGGTCGTCTTTGTAACAAACATTGTTCAATATTACCTTAAATTAAAATCCATATACAAAAATAACAAATTAAAAAAATCAGGAGCGCCTAGTGTTTCCTATAATGACCAGTATGATACTGGTAGTATATATCGCACCCAGTTACAACAACTTGTAACATGTTGCCCAAACTGGGGTTAAAAGGGGTTCATCTTTTATGACCACTGTCTCCTACCTCGGTGGCTGATACCTTCCATTCATCCAGTGTAGACGACAAAACAGGAATTGTGTCCTGAAAGAAGATCTAGAGAGAAAATATCCGGAGTCTAAATGAGGTGACGCCCCGGAGAGAGGTAGATGATAAAGAGGGGAAAATAGAGAGCAACAACATGAGGAATACCTCTTAATGCACGGTATAGGGGGAGCACTTTGTATTATTGTTTCTGGGTCTACGGTATTTATTCCCCCCCATCAGTTACAACGAAAATTTGAGGATTTAAAATTTTATAAGCAGAGAGGGAGAATTAGGAGACCTTCTGCAAAAAAAAAACCCACAATGGGAGATTAAAGGGGTTCTCTGGACCTTTCAGTAAAGGTTTATGCCCACACAACCATATTTTCTTTCCGTGTCCATTCCATTTTTTGTCCGTATGTCCGTCTCGCAAAAGAATAGAACATGTCCTATTATTGGCCACATTACGGACAAGGATAGCGCTGTTCTATTAGGGGCCAGCTGTTCTGTTCTGCAAAATATGGAATGCACACGGACGTCATCTGTATTTTTTTGCGGATCTGTTTTTTTCCAGACTGCAAAATACACATGGTCATGTGCATGAGCCCTAAATCATTAGTTTGTGCTAACCTGTGGAAGGTAGAAGTACTTACCGGTCCCTCGCTCCACTGAGGCTGCACTCGCACTATAGTACAGGTGAAACTCGAAAAATTCGAATTTTGTGAAAAGGTTCAATATTCTCGGCTCAAAGTGTCACCCTCTAGTCAGCTAATTATTCCATACCCCCTGAGCAAAGGGGACCTGAGATTGTGACTTTGGGGTTTCATAAGCTGTAAGCCATAATCATCCAAATTATACCAAATAAAGGCTTGAAATATCTCGCTCTGCCTGTAATGAGTCTCATGTAATATGTTAGTTTCACCTTTAAGTTGCATTACTTAAATAAATGAACTTTGCACGATATTCTAAATTTTTGCGTTTCACCTGTAAATGCAGCTGAACAGGAAAGACGGGCGCACATTTGGTCAGGATCCGGGCATAAGAGCTCACAGCCTGTGACAGCACAGCTGAGACAGCGGCATCGTCAGAGCGAGGGACGAGGAAGTACTAAACCAGTACTATCTAAGAGGTCTTCCTTCTACAGGATAGTATGAAGTACTGATTAGCTGGAATGTAACCCAGTGTACACAGGCAGGTATGGCACCAAAGGGTTCGATGGTTCGTAAAATTCCCGCAAATGAATTGTGTGAAAAATGTTTGAGTAGAAATGAGAATTTATGTGGAGAAACCAGAAGAGATTGTGAGTCGTGTAACAGAGCAGAGGGGGTAATCTAGAAAAACCCATCAATCAGATCACAATGAAAATGGAATCTTTGCAGGACATTAGACAAGATAGAGAGGGACGTCATATCCACGAAACCAAACGATTTTCAGAAGAAATGTAAAATAGTAATTTTGCCGTAGAAACCAATAATTCCCAGAGATTTACTTTATCCAACAGGTGACGACCACTATCGCAGGACAGGACTCTGCCGCATGTATCCACCAACTGAACTTTCCACCCCTCTCCTACAGGATCGGTATCGGCAAAGCACCAGGTAGATCCTCACGAGGCTCAAAAACTGCAATCAGTAAGGACATCCTCAGGTGCAGCAATCACATTACTGTCCATCACCTCACCTAAGTCGTTATCCAACGAGACCACCTCACCATCACACTTACACCAGTACACGACCAGCACCAATCAATATAGCACAAAAAGTAGAAGAATCCACACAAGCATCACAGCAACACCAATGGTGACATCATAGGGGCATCGGCTGCCGAATCTACCGCCATTATAACACAATACACACCAAGAGAGACACAAAAAGGCATATAACAAAAAAAAGGAGGACGTAGAAGAAGTAGAACTCACACCGAAAGCTGAAATAGGCAAGATGAGCCAACGGCTCCAGTCATCAACATCAGATCTTATCACCTTACAAAACATGAAGAGCTTTTATAGAATAAGGGCTTGAAGTTTGCATCCACTCCACCACTGAATACATTTCATACATACGTAGGAATCACAAACCATAATTATGAGAAGATCTAGACAAACAGATTTATCTAATGAGAAATACCCTGAGCAGCAAAAACTATTAACATTTCTCCAACGTAAAACAAGGCTGTTATTGTAACCGACTCCATCTTGTCTTTAACCACCTCCGGACCGCCTAATGCAGGATCGCGTTCCGGAAGTGGCAGCCCTGCGCAGAGTCACGCATATATGCGTCATCTCGCAAGACGCGAGATTTCCTGTGAACGCGCACACACAGGCGCGCGCGCTCACAGGAACGGAAGGTAAGAGAGTTGATCTCCAGCCTGCCAGCGGCGATCGTTCGCTGGCAGGCTGGAGATGTGTTTTTTTTAACCCCTAACAGGTATATTAGACGCTGTTTTGATAACAGCGTCTAATATACCTGCTACCTGGTCCTCTGGTGGTCCCCTTTGTTTGGATCGACCACCAGAGGACACAGGTAGCTCAGTAAAGTACCACCAAGCACCACTACACTACACTACACCCCCCCTGTCACTTATTAACCCCTTATTAGCCCCTGATCACCCCTGATCACCCCATATAGACTCCCTGATCACCCCCCTGTCATTGATTACCCCCCTGTCATTGATCAACCCCCTGTAAAGCTCCATTCAGACGTCCGCATGATTTTTACGGATCCACTGATAGATGGATCGGATCCGCAAAACGCATCCGGACGTCTGAATGAAGCCTTACAGGGGCATGATCAATGACTGTGGTGATCACCCCATATAGACTCCCTGATCACCCCCCTGTCATTGATCACCCCCCTGTCATTGATCACCCCCCTGTCATTGATCACCCTCTGTAAGGCTCCATTCAGACATTTTTTTGGCCCAAGTTAGCGGAATTATTATTATTTTTTTTCTTACAAAGTCTCATATTCCACTAACTTGTGACAAAAAATAAAATCTCACATGAACTCCCCATACCCTCACGGAATCCAAATGCGTAAAATTTTTTAGACATTTATATTCCAGACTTCTTCTCACGCTTTAGGGCCCCTAGAATGCCAGGGCAGTATAAATACCCCACATGTGACCCCATTTCGGAAAGAAGACACCCCCAGGTATTCCGTGAGGGGCATATTGAGTCCATGAAAGATTGAAATTTTTGTCCCAAGTTAGCGGAAAGGGAGACTTTGTGAGAAAAAAATTAAAAATATCAATTTCCGCTAACTTGTGCCAAAAAAAAAAAATTTCTATGAACTCGCCATGCCCCTCATTGAATACCTTGGGGTGTCTTCTTTCCAAAATGGGGTCACATGTGCGGTATTTATACTGCCCTGGCATTCTAGGGGCCCCAAAGCGTGAGAAGAAGTCTGGTATCCAAATGTCTAAAAATGCCCTCCTAAAAGGAATTTGGGCACCTTTGCGCATCTAGGCTGCAAAAAAGTGTCACACATCTGGTATCGCCGTACTCAGGAGAAGTTGGGGAATGTGTTTTGGGGTGTCATTTTACATATACCCATGCTGGGTGAGAGAAATATCTTGGTCAAATGCCAACTTTGTATAAAAAAATGGGAAAAGTTGTCTTTTGCCAAGATATTTCTCTCACCCAGCAAGGGTATATGTAAAATGACACCCCAAAACACATTCCCCAACTTCTCCTGAATACGGCGATACCACATGTGTGACACTTTTTTGCAGCCTAGGTGGGCAAAGGGGCCCATATTCCAAAGAGCACCTTTAGGATTTCACAGGTCATTTACCTACTTACCACACATTAGGGTCCCTGGAAAATGCCAGGGCAGTATAACTACCCCACAAGTGACCCCATTTTGGAAAGAAGACACCCCAAGGTATTCCGTGAGGGGCATGGTGAGTTCCTAGAATTTTTTATTTTTTGTCACAAGTTAGTGGAAAATGCTGATTTTTTTTTTTTTTTTCATACAAAGTCTCATATTCCACTAACTTGTGACAAAAAATAAAAACTTCCATGAACTCACTATGCCCATCAGCGAATACCTTTGGGTGTCTTCTTTCCAAAATGGGGTCACTTGTGGGGTAGTTATACTGCCCTGGCATTCTAGGGGCCCAAATGTGTGGTAAGGAGTTTGAAATCAAATTCAGTAAAAAATGACCAGTGAAATCCGAAAGGTGCTCTTTGGAATATGGGCCCCTTTGCCCACCTAGGCTGCAAAAGTGTCACACATCTGGTATCTCCGTACTCAGGAGAAGGTGGGGAATGTGTTTTGGGGTGTCATTTTACATATACCCATGCTGGGTGAGAGAAATATCTTGGCAAAAGACAACTTTTCCCATTTTTTTATACAAAGTTGGCATTTGACCAAGATATTTATCTCACCCAGCATGGGTATATGTAAAAAGACACCCCAAAACACATTCCTCAACTTCTCCTGAATACAGAGATACCAGATGTGTGACACTTTTTTGCAGCCTAGGTGGGCAAAGGGGCCCATATTCCAAAGAGCACCTTTCGGATTTCACAGGGCATTTTTTACAGAATTTGATTTCAAACTCCTTACCACACATTTGGGTTCCTAGAATGCCAGGGCAGTATAACTACCCCACAAGTGACCCCATTTTAGAAAGAAGAGACCCCAAGGTATTCGCTGATGGACATAGTGAGTTCATAGAAGTTTTTATTTTTTGTCACAAGTTAGTGGAATATGAGACTTTGTAAGAAAAAAAAAAAATAAAAAAAAATCATCATTTTCCGCTAACTTGTGACAAAGAATAAAAAGTTCTATGAACTCACTATGCCCATCAGCGAATACCTTAGGGTGTGTACTTTCCGAAATGGGGTCATTTGTGGGGTGTTTGTACTGTCTGGGCATTGTAGAACCTCAGGAAACATGACAGGTGCTCAGAAAGTCAGAGCTGCTTCAAAAAGCGGAAATTCACATTTTTGTACCATAGTTTGTAAACGCTGTAACTTTTACCCAAACCATTTTTTTTTTACCCAAACATTTTTTTTTTATCAAAGACATGTAGAACTATAAATTTAGAGCAAAATTTCTATATGGATCTCGTTTTTTTGCAAAATTTTACAACTGAAAGTGAAAAATGTCATTGTTTTGCAAAAAAATCGTTAAATTTCGATTAATAACAAAAAAAGTAAAAATGTCAGCAGCAATGAAATACCACCAAATGAAAGCTCTATTAGTGAGAAGAAAAGGAGGTAAAATTCATTTGGGTGGTAAGTTGCATGACCGAGCAATAAACGGTGAAAGTAGTGTAGGTCAGAAGTGTAAAAAGTGGCCTGGTCTTTCAGGGTGTTTAAGCCCTGGGGCCTGAGGGGGTTAAACAGACTTCATAAGGACATTCCAATACAAGGTGTATGTTGTGCACTACAAGACTTGATTAGGTTGCCAGGGGCTAAGATTGGGCAGCTCCTGTCCACACATTCCACCATAACCTGCTCTATCCTGACATGAGGCTGTCATGTCCTGTTATCTATAATCTGGCTCAGTGTCCTATACCGTAAACCTCGGATCGACTCGGTGTCCTATACCGTAAACCTCGGATCGACTCGGTGTCCTATACCGTAAACCTCGGATCGACTCGGTGTCCTATACCGTAAACCTCGGATCGACTTGGTGTCCTATACCGTAAACCTCGGATCGACTCGGTGTCCTATACCGTAAACCTCGGATCGACTCGGTGTCCTATACCGTAAACCTCGGATCGACTCGGTGTCCTATACCGTAAACCTCTGATCGACTCGGTGTCCTATACCGTAAACATCTGATCGGCTCAACACATCGAGTAATAGAGTATCTAGAGAGGAGCACACGTTGGAGGTACTCGCCTGGTGCTGTGATTAGAAAGTAGAAAAATAGGACGTATCGTGTGCATGAGGCCTAAGTATCAAGGAGTTGTAAAGCAATGAAAAAATAGCTAAATAGAAAAATATATAGAAAAAAGTACCGTATATATAAAAAAAATGATAAAGGTAAAATACAAATGGGTAATAATCCCACCAAAACTAGCACTGCTTCAAAATGATATAAAAGAGTGTTCTTTATTAAATATACATCATTAAAAAAACAAGATATCGACAGTCAAAGCCACACGAAGGCGCACCGATCCCGGTCACTGGTAAATACAAAGAATAAACCCCACCCTGTGGTACCGCGAGGACACTTACTACACCGTATACGGACCAAAGCACCTCTGCAAAGCAAGTACACACCTTCCTGTGGGTGCCCCCTGAGGAAGGTGAGACGAAAGGTGTTGGGGTGTGCGGTTCTCCTGAGGTGAATACTGATGATGGGATATATATGGTGCTTGTCCTCATCATATTATTGCCGTGCATAGATTTATACCTGTATTCCTGTCGGTCATTTATTATCATAGCGAATTATTAACCATTTGTATTTTACCTCTGGATATAATTTTTTTTAAACATACTTTTTTTTATAAATATTTTTTCTATTTAGCTATTTTTTCATAGCTTTCTGACTCCTTTATACTCAGTTACTACAGATTTTTCAGCTCCTTATGTCGGGTATTGTTTGTTACGATCCCTCGGTAATACCACACTTTTTCTGTCGTGGTGATTCTTCCTTTTTATAAATTTGTGTAGGTCTATGGTGTGAAAAGCAAAAATTGGGCCCCAACATGGGTTCAGATCAGCAGCAAGGGTCTCATGATCCACGTCTCGTGGAGTAGACGGACCACGTCCCCAGACAGGCAAACAATTGTATTACAGAAAAAAATAAAAAAACGCTTGTACCGGCGCCGGGTCCAGTATGAAGTGTCTTTACTCAGGATTGCAATTAAAAGTCCAGCGTTTTGGGGACCAGCCCCTTCTTCAGAAACACGTTATCAATGGATTTCTAAATGGTACCCTGAATAGAGATACTTTACACTGGATCTAGCTCCAGGACAATCGTTTTTTCTTGAACACAAATCAACAGAGGCGTCCAGCAGCACTAATACATTATAATGGACGGAGCCCAGGGCCTGGACACATGCAGAGGAACTCCATGGCAAAGTCCCAACAGGTAACGACCCTTTAGGACAAAGCCACCTGTGTCCAGGCAGAGGGGAGCCAGCAGAAGTGTGAGCAGCAGCAGACCAGGTCCTAATTAGGACAGAATAAAAAGACACCTCCTATGGTTCTTCGGTCCTAATTAGGAGCACAGACGATAACCCATTCAGCACTGCCTGAGGACAAGAGGTATCTGTCTGCTCTGCCGGTCAGTGGCCACCTACTTCTGGATCATCTGGGGTTCATTAATATAAAGCTGATCATAGTCAATCATGATAACACCTATGACCGTAACCTTGAGGGTGTGCAGCTGGTGGCATCTGCTTCTTGGTGCAATGACATTACTTGTAGATGCAGTGACATCACTTGGTGAGGTGACATCACTTGTTGGTGAGGTGACATGACATGTTGGTGAGGTGACATCACTTGTTGTTAAGGTGACATTATTTCTAGGTGACATTACTAGTTCCAACTATTGACTGTTTTTTCAGGTGACCTCTGTTTCTGATGAACAGTTTTGGGTTCTTTCTTTATTGTAGGAGATCGCAGGATACAATGGTGCTGGTTGGAATCTTCTCTCGGGAGGATGAGTCTGGTTATGGGTGGTTGGACCAGCAAGGTTTTGGCGTGTAGTAATTGTGAGGGACGTTCGCCCTGTGTCCATCACAAACAACTTCCAGAACTTCCAGGAAGAAACGTTAAAGTGTGACTTTGCCATTCTCTACCATTCGAAGAGAAGAGGACGGATCAATGTCACCAACGTCGCCGACTCCCTGTACGATGAGGAGCTGAAGTACCTCAGTGATGTGCTCGGTGAGAATTATCCACATCTCATTAGTAACAGCTTCACGGTACAGAACATCTGGCAGGGCTATGGTGGGGGTCTAGTTCCTATATTCCTCCCACTTGCTAGTACTAGGATTAACCTTCATGTATCCTGGTGCTTTCCGCTAGGTAGGGATAAGTGGCTTCCCTCTCTCTATGTCCTAGCTATTCAGCCTCGGAGGTTGGGTTGGGTGAAGTTTCAGGTCCTCTGTCTAAGAACAGGTTGGGGGGATTTGACTATATAACCATACGAGTCAGTGCAGCCCATGAGGGGTCCGCTGCCTCTCCGCCTCGCCTCCACACTTATGGAGGTTACCATGAAGATATGTTCTGTGCCCCTGAAGAGGCAGATGAAAGGTCACCGGGGTCTTCCTCTGAACATTTCCATAGCAGCTATTCGAATATGTCTCCATTATTGCCAACCAAGAAATACCATTAGGAGACCCTTTCGGGGTCTGAGTCCTGCGCCCATTCTCCTTTCCCCGCCCCAGTGACCCCACTTTCCAGTTTTTATAGGCACTTTGAACTTTTACACCCCTGAATGTTTGTGTTGGAGACATCTTGACTTGCTGCCCTTCTCAGCTCTCCTGGTTCTCCTTCACTTGCTCGAGATATTACACCCTGTTCACCTCTTTCGGATGGGCCGTCTGGTGCTAATCAGCAGGGTGCTCCAGGAATATGGGCGAGCTCACAGAATCCCGCTGCACTTCAGTAGAAGTTTGCCTCCTAAATTGTGATTTCTTTGGTATTATGAAAAATATAAATAAATGTACTTCCTGAAATCTCACTTTTTTAGATGCAGTGAAGTGTGGATCCATGAGGTCAAGAAAGTGACTGGACACTGGCTTTATCCCCCATCCTCCGCTTTGTCTTCCCCCTCAGTGGGCACATTGGACCCCCATCAGCTCCTCATGTCAATTAGATCTCGGATTAACCCCTAAGTCCCATACAGTGGTATAGGGTGTAGAGGGCGTGAAGGGCAGAGACCCTGCTGTGCCAGTCCAGACACAACATTGCACAAAACGCAGGGTCATACAGCACCACATACCTCATACATCCAGGGTAATACAGCGCCACATACCTCATACATTCAGGGTAATATAGCGCCACATACCTCATACATCCAGGGTAATATAGCGCCACATACCTCATACATTCAGGGTAATATAGCGCCACATACCTCATACATCCAGGGTAATATAGCGCCACATACCTCAAACATCCAGGATAATACAGCGCCACATACCTCACACATCCAGGGTCATACAGCGCCACATACCTCACACATCCAGGGTAATACAGCGCCACATACCTCATACATCCAGGGTAATACAGCGCCACATACCTCATACATCCAGGGTAATACAGCGCCTCATACCTCATACATCCAGGGTAATACAGTGCCACATACCTCACACATCCAGGATAATACAGCACCACATACCTCATACATCCAGGGTAATACAGCGCCTCATACCTCACACATCCAGGGTAATACAGTGCCTCATACATCCAGGGTAATACAGCGCCTCATACATCCAGGGTAATACAGCACCACATACCTCATACATCCAGGGTCATACAGCGCCACATACCTCACACATCCAGGGTCATACAGCGCCACATACCTCATACATCCAGGGTAATACAGCACCACATACCTCATACATTCAGGGTAATACAGCGCCACATACCTCATACATCCAGGGTAATATAGCCCCACATACCTCAAACATCCAGGATAATACAGCGCCACATACCTCACACATCCAAGGTCATACAGCGCCACATACCTCATACATCCAGGGTAATACAGCGCCTCATTCCTCATACATCCAGGGTAATGCAGCGCCACATACCTCATACATCCAGGGTCATGCAGCGCCTCATACCTCATACATCCAGGGTAATACAGCGCCACATACCTCATACATCCACGGTAATACAGTGCCACATACCTTATACATCCAGGGTAATACAGCGCCACATACCTCATACATCCAGGGTAATACAGCGCCACATACCTCATACATCCAGGGTAATACAGCGCCACATACCTCATACATCCAGGGTAATGCAGCGCCACATACCTCATACATCCAGGGTAATGCATCGCCACATACCTCACACATCCAGGGTAATGCATCGCCACATATCTCATACATCCAGGGTAATGCAGCACCACATACCTCATACATTCAGGGTAATACAGCGCCATATACCTCATACATCCAGGGTAATACAGCGCCACATACCTCATACATCCACGGTAATACAGTGCCACATACCTCATACATTCAGGGTAATATAGCGCCACATACCTCATACATCCAGGGTAATACAGCGCCACATACCTCATACATCCAGGGTAATACAGCGCCACATACCTCATACATCCAGGGTAATACAGCGCCACATACCTCATACATCCAGGGTAATACAGCGCCTCATTCCTCATACATCCAGGGTAATGCAGCGCCACATACCTCATACATCCAGGGTCATGCAGCGCCTCATACCTCATACATCCAGGGTAATACAGCGCCACATACCTCATACATCCACGGTAATACAGTGCCACATACCTTATACATCCAGGGTAATACAGCGCCACATACCTCATACATCCAGGGTAATACAGCGCCACATACCTCATACATCCAGGGTAAGACAGAGCCACATACCTCATACATCCAGGTAATGCAGCGCCACATACCTCATACATCCAGGGTAAGACAGCAACACTACCTCAATACATCCAGGGTAATACAGCGCCACATACCTCATACATCCAGGGTAATACAGCGCCTCATTCCTCATACATCCAGGGTAATACAGCGCCTCATACCTCATACATCCAGGGTCATGCAGCGCCTCATACCTCATACATCCAGGGTAATACAGCGCCACATACCTCATACATCCACGGTAATACAGTGCCACATACCTTATACATCCAGGGTAATACAGCGCCACATACCTCATACATCCAGGGTAATACAGCGCCACATACCTCATACATCCAGGGTAATGCAGCGCCACATACCTCATACATCAGGGTAATGCATCGCCACATACCTCACACATCCAGGGTAATGCATCGCCACATATCTCATACATCCAGGGTAATGCAGCACCACATACCTCATACATTCAGGGTAATACAGCGCCATATACCTCATACATCCAGGGTAATACAGCGCCACATACCTCATACATCCACGGTAATACAGTGCCACATACCTCATACATTCAGGGTAATATAGCGCCACATACCTCATTCATCCAGGGTAATACAGCGCCACATACCTCATACATCCAGGGTAATACAGCGCCACATACCTCATACATCCAGGGTAATACAGCGCCACATACCTCATACATCCAGGGTAATACAGCGCCACATACCTCATACATCCAGGGTAATACAGCGCCTCATACCTCATACATCCAGGGTAATACAGCGCCTCATACCTCATACATCCAGGGTAATACAGCGCCACATACCTCATACACCCTGGGTAATACAGCGCCCCATACCTCATACATCCAGGGTAATACAGCGCCTCATACCTCATACATCCAGGGTAATACAGCGCCTCATACCTCATACATCCAGGGTAATACAGCGCCTCATACCTCATACATCCAGGGTAATACAGGGCCACATACCGCTTACATCCAGGGTAATACAGCGCCACATACCTCATACATCCAGGGTAATACAGCGCCCCATACTGGGCCCACAGTGCTTCCCAATACTAAACTGCAGAAACAGATACTCCCCCTTCCGCTGCCCCCCTCTTGCCCCCACCTGATGCTGCCTGAGGCCTCACCTCGCCTCCTTGGCGGTGCATCGCTGCCGACACCATGATCACTGGCTGCCAATGGGTGTTCACGGCAGTGACTGCAGGGTTTAATACCAGCGCATTGTCAAGCAGTAGGACTAAAAAAATGCAAACATTTTAAGAAAATATTTAAACATTTTTAACAAAAAGTACACTTTAAAAATATGTTATTATGTAGGAAATCGAAAAAAAGAAATAAAGTGCTAATTATTGGTGCAACCCCCACCTTTACCACCATGGTGTTGTGTGGTCGCGCCCGGCCTCGTCTCGCTTCCTGACGCTTGATCCCCCAGTTTGTGACTTCAGGTCTCCTTCTGGAGAACCCTAAGAACATCTTGCGCTATCGGTTTGTGTCGATGGTTCTTTGTCTACAGTTATGAATTACAGAACAGTCCGACCACATTTAGCAGTAAAGTCAGGTCCTTCCAATGGGTTCACTTACTTTATCTCGCCCTGTCCCCACCCGGTGTTTACACTGCCCTGACTTGGTTCTTCTTGCAGGAAGGAGGAATGTCCTGGTGGTGATTGATGATCTGGATAGCAGCAGTGAGGAGCAGAAATATGAAATCCTCAGAAATCAGACGAGCATCGGAGAGCTGGCCCAGGATCTCTTCATCTTCAGCTCCGCAGATAAAGCCGCTCTCTATGGAGGAGGATACCAGACCTCGGGCAGCACCCAGAGAGCTCTGGACAACATGGCCAGGATCATAGAAGGTAAAGGGGCGACTCCAAAACAGATCACGGCCTACCACCAGACAAACCAGTGCTACTACACCAGGGACCAGCCAACTGTGAAACTACAACTCCCAGCATGCACACTCACTCAGCTGTTCTTGTAACTCCCACAGAAGTGGAAGGAGGATTCAGAACCGCTAGAGTGGTGGTGGTTGCTGATCCCTGCTCTAGACAGTACTATAAAATAATACTGCCAATAAGTACTAGGAGATAATACTACTATTGTCATAACGAATAATTCTTCTCCTTCTCCCCAGGGCACAAGAAAAGTGGCGACCATGTAAGTGCTGGCACGTAGACTGACAGCGGCTCCGCGAAACCTGTATGGAGCCCGCATTGTCTTCTTCTGCTCACAGGTGGGGTGACCACGTAGCACCCAGACCTCACCCATCTATACACATCCCTGCATCTGATGGGCACCAGGGCTGCGGTTACACCGGGTCACGTTGTATATAAGTGTGACAAACCGCAGCCGCCTAAGAGCTCACAGCAATGCACATAGAGAGATACACATACAGGATACACATACAGTACAGACCAAAAGTTTGGACACACCTTCTCATTCAAAGAGTTTTCTTTATTTTCATGACTATGAAGGCATCAAAACTATGAAGTAACACATGTGGAATTATATACATAACAAACAAGTGCTAAACAACTGAAAATATGTCATATTCTAGGTTCTTCAAAGTAGCCACCTTTTGCTTTGATTACTGCTTTGCACACTCTTGGCATTCTCTTGATGAGCTTCAAGAGGTAGTCCCCTGAAATGGTCTTCACTTCACAGGTGTGCCCTGTCAGGTTTAATAAGTGGGATTTCTTGCCTTATAAATGGGGTTGGGACCATCAGTGGCGTTGAGGAGAAGTCAGGTGGATACACAGCTGATAGTCCTACTGAATAGACTGTTAGAATTTGTATTATGGCAAGAAAAAAGCAGCTAAGTAAAGAAAAACGAGTGGCCATCATTACTTTAAGAAATGAAGGTCAGTCAGTCAGCCGAAAAATTGGGAAAACTTTGAAAGTGTCCCCAAGTGCAGTCACAAAAACCATCAAGCGCTACAAAGAAACTGGCTGACATGCGGACCGCCCCAGGAAAGGAAGACCAAGAGTCATCTCTGCTGCGGAGGATAAGTTCATCCGAGTCACTAGCCTCAGAAATCGCAGGTTAACAGCAGCTCAGATTAGAGACCAGGTCAATGCCACACAGAGTTCTAGCAGCAGACACATCTCTAGAACAACTGTTAAGAGGAGACTGTGTGAATCAGGCCTTCATGGTAGAATATCTGCTAGGAAACCACTGCTAAGGACAGGCAACAAGCAGAAGAGACTTGTTTGGGCTAAAGAACACAAGGAATGGACATTAGACCAATGGAAATCTGTGCTTTGGTCTGATGAGTCCAAATTTGAGATCATTGGTTCCAACCACCGTGTCTTTGTGCGACGCAGAAAAGGTGAACGGATGGACTCTACATGCCTGGTTCCCACCGTAAAGCATGGAGGAGGAGGTGTGATGGTGTGGGGGTGCTTTGCTGGTGACACTTTTGGGGATTTATTCAAAATTGAAGGCATACTGAACCAGCATGGCTACCACAGCATCTTGCAGCGGCATGCTATTCCATCTGGTTTGCGTTTAGTTGGACCATCATTTATTTTTCAACAGGACAATGACCCCAAACACACCTCCAGGCTGTGTAAGGGCTATTTGACCATGAAGGAGAGTGATGGGGTGCTGCGCCAGATGACCTGGCCTCCACAGTCACCGGACCTGAACCCAATTGAGATGGTTTGGGGTGAGCTGGACCGCAGAGTGAAGGCAAAAGGGCCAACAAGTGCTAATCATCTCTGGGAACTCCTTCAAGACTGTTGGAAGACCAGTTTAGGTGACTACCTCTTGAAGCTCATCAAGAGAATGCCAAGAGTGTGCAAAGCAGTAATCAAAGTAAAAGGTGGCTACTTTGAAGAACCTAGAATATGACATATTTTCAGTTGTTTCACACTTGTTTGTTATGTATATAATTCCACATGTGTTAATTCATAGTTTTGATGCCTTCAGTGTGAATCTACAATTTTCATACTCATGAAAATAAAGAAAACTCTTTTTGAATGAGAAGGTGTGTCCAAACTTTTGGTATGTACTGTACATATACTGAATACACACATATACATACACACACACATATTGTAAGGGTTTGCCTTCTTTCAGGGGGTCACAATCACAAATTCCTCATGGACACCAGGATTAAAGTCCAAACGATGCTTTATTTTTACCAGCCCAAACATAAACAATACAAATGAACACCTGCCCGACTACGCACTATGTAATACAAAAATAATATCCCTGACTCACCTAAATAACACAGCTTAGGGTCAGGGTCTCAGGCTCCAAGCCATTAGTCGGTACGCTCATAAACCAAACCAACAGTCCACATCGGGAAGAGATCAGGCTTCACATAGCCTCGTAGCCCCCCAGTCCTCCTGGCTGAGACCACAAGGAGCCTCTGCAGGTCTCTGTTCCAGATCACTCTCTCCTCAGACTGACAGTCTGGGATGGGCTTTTACTTCTCAATAATGATCCAGGTGGATTACACCTGGGGATCCCTCATGCTAGGGGAAAATCTTCCCTGGAATGGTGTGGATTGGATAGGTCTCACTATCAAACCTACCTTCCCAATCCAAATAAAATCCAGCCCATACAACAAATAAGGAAAAATAACTTCAGAAACTATGCTTGCTGAAGCCAACGCCATTCTGGATCTTACCTACCTCACCCAGTTGAGGAATCTGGGTGAGATATACCCCTCTTCCGGGACTTTATCATACCCTTCACTGTTCACGTCACCACAATACATATACACATATACATACATACTGGATACCCATATACACACACATATACACATATACATACACATATACATGCATATACATACACATATACATATAAACATATACATATACATGCACATACAGTACAGACCAAAAGTTTGGACACACCTTCTCATTCAAAGAGTTTTCTTTATTTTCATGACTATGAAGGCATCAAAACTATGAATTAACACATGTGGAATTTCATACATAACAAACAAGTGTGAAACAACTGAAAATATGTCATATTCTAGGTACTTCAAAATAGCCACCTTTTGCTTTGATTACTGTTTTGCAGCACTCTTGGCATTTCTCTTGATGGCTCAAGAGGTAGTCCCCTGAAATGGTTTTCACTTCACAGGTGTGCCCTGTCAGGTTTAATAACTGGGATTTCTTGTCTTATAAATGGGGTTGGGACCATCAGTGGCGTTGAGGAGAAGTCAGGTGGATACACAGCTGATAGTCCTACTGAATAGACTGTTAGAATTTGTATTATGGCAAGAAAAAAGCAGCTAAGTAAAGAAAAACGAGTGGCCATCATTACTTAAGAAATGAAGGTCAGTCAGTCAGCCGAAAATTGGAAAACTTTCAAAGTAAGGGCTATTTGACCATGAAGGAGAGTGATTGGGGTGCTGCGCCAGATGACCTGGCCTCCACAGTCACCTGACCTGAACCCAATCGAGATGGTTGGGGTGAGCTGGACCGCAGAGTGAAGGCAAAAGGGCCAACAAGTGCTAAGCATTTCTGGGAACTCCTCAAGACTGTTGGAAGACCATTCAGGGGACTACCCTTGAAGCTCATCAAGAGAATGCCAAGAGTGTGCAAAGCAGTAATCAAAGCAAAAGTGGCTACTTTGAAGAACCTAGAATATACATATTTTCAGTTGTTTCACACTTGTTTTGTTATGTATATAATTCCACATGTGTTAATCATAGATTTGATGCCTTCATAGTCATGAAAATAAAAGAAAACTCTTTGAATGAGAAGGTGTGTGTCCAAACTTTTGGTCTGTACTGTACATACACATATACACATATACAACACATATACACACACACATATACATACACATACATACACATATACAGTACATATAAGTATCCCGCATCCTTCTCATTGTGTGCTTATTATAACATTATTACAGGACATTGTGAGACATCCAGATGGAGGATCTCCAGGCCGGCGTCGTCTGCCCCCTGTAAGTACACATGAATGATTGCACATTATCCTCCTTGTGGGTAGATTTCGGCTGTCAGTCCGTCCACATCACACCCCACACGTCTTAAGTTAGCGGTACATACAGGGTTTCTCCATATGGTGACTGTAACCAACCTCCCCAATCCAGTCCAGTCTATGAAGTGACCAGTCACTCCAGCTGTGAAGACATCTTACTCTCTACAAACTAAAGGAGATCTGCTGGGTTCTGTAGATATGGGGGAAAGGAAGCAGCTCAGAGCCGGCCATCGGTTGTCAGGTTCCTTGATCCCAGAACTCCTCTCATTTTGGCTAAAACAGCAAGATATCTGCAATGGAAAGCAGGTGTACAATCGTGGCCAAAAGTTTTGAGAATTAGATAAATATTGGAAATTGGAAAAGTTGCTGCTTAAGTTTTTATAATAGCAATTTGCATATACTCCAGAATGTTATGAAGAGTGATCAGATGAATTGCATAGTCCTTCTTTGCCATGAAAATTAACTTAATTCCAAAAAAAAACTTTCCACTGCATTTCATTGCTGTCATTAAAGGACCTGCTGAAATCATTTCAGTAATCGTCTTGTTAACTCAGGTGAGAATGTTGACGAGCACAAGGCTGGAGATCATTATGTCAGGCTGATTGGGTTAAAATGGCAGACTTGACATGTTAAAAGGAGATTGATGCTTGAAATTATTGTTCTTCCATTGTTAACCATGGTGACCTGCAAAGAAACGCGTGCAGCCATCATTGCGTTGCATAAAAATGGCTTCACAGGCAAGGATATTGTGGCTACTAAGATTGCACCTCAATCAACAATTTATAGGATCATCAAGAACTTCAAGGAAAGAGGTTCAATTCTTGTTAAGAAGGCTTCAGTGCGTCCAAGGAAGTCCAGCAAGCGCCAGGATCGTCTCCTAAAGAGGATTCAGCTGCGGGATCGGAGTGCCACCAGTGCAGAGCTTGCTCAGGAATGGCAGCAGGCAGGTGTGAGCGCATCTGCACGCACAGTGAGGCCAAGACTTTTGGAAGATGGCCTGGTGTCAAGAAGGCCAGAAAAGAAGCCACTTCTCTCCCAAAAAACCATCAGGGACAGATTGATCTTCTGCAGAAAGTCTGGTGAATGGACTGCTGAGGACTGGGGCAAAGTCATATTCTCCGATGAAGCCTCTTTCCGATTGTTTGGGGCATCTGGAAAAAGGCTTGTCCGGAGAAGAAAAGGTGAGCGCTACCATCAGTCCTGTGTCATGCCAACAGTAAAGCATCCTGAGACCATTCATGTGTGGGGTTGCTTCTCATCCAAGGGAGTGAGCTTACTCACAATTTTGCCCAAAAACACAGCCATGAATAAAGAATGGCACCAAAACACCCTCCAACAGCAACTTCTTCCAACAATCCAACAACAGTTTGGTGAAGAACAATGCATTTTCCAGCACGATGGAGCACCGTGCCATAAGGCAAAAGTGATAACTAAGTGGCTCGGGGACCAAAACGTTGACATTTTGGGTCCATGGCCTGGAAACTCCCCAGATCTTAATCCCATTGAGAACTTGTGGTCAATCCTCAAGAGGCGGGTGGACAAACAAAAACCCACTAATTCTGACAAACTCCAAGAAGTGATTATGAAAGAATGGGTTGCTATCAGTCAGGAATTGGCCCAGAAGTTGATTGAGAGCATGCCCAGTCGGATTGCAGAGGTCCTGAAAAAGAAGGGCCAACACTGCAAATACTGACTCTTTGCATAAATGTCATGGAATTGTCGATAAAAGCCTTTGAAACGTATGAAGTGCGTGTAATTATATTTCACTACATCACAGAAACAACTGAAACAAAGATCTAAAAGCAGTTTAGCAGCAAACTTGCTGTTAAAACTAATATTTGTGTCATTCTCAAAACTTTTGGCCACGACTGTACATCCAAGGCTGATGAATTTCCAGTTCTCTCTGACCAAATTAGAGGGGAGAACCAGTAGCCACCATCCGTCCTCTAATAATATGTGGAGGCTGAGAAGGGGAGACACAGGAGCACAGACTGAAGCAGCCATACTCTATTTGCTTCCCTCTTGTGTCTGCTGCATCCTGGGCTACTTCTCTTCCTCATTTCAGGATTTTCTTCTGGCTGCCCCTCTGCTGTGACCTTTTGCTCCCAGGAAATACAAAATCTTTGGGGGTTGCATGCCTCCCAACTTTTTGGATGGTCAAAAAGGGACATTTATGGTTCATTGTGCGAAATATCTATTTTTCCTGCATATCTATACACTTCAATGGTTTTCTTTGCACAATAGCGCAAAAATTAACTGAATGTTAAAATTTCGAAAATCCAAATTGCATGAAACAATGAAATAATATACAATGCAGCTCTAATATCCAGAGAGGAACCAGACAAACACTTTCTGGGTCAATATTGTAATTGTAATAATGTTAAACTATACCTCAGATCAAAATGAGGGACATGTAAGGAGCAAAGAGGGACAGATGAACTTGGGTAAAAAATAGAGACTGTGCCTCCAGAAAAGGGACACTTTGGAGTTCTGGGGTTGGAAGATGAAGAGATAGAAGCAACACAAACCACACATGAAAATATAATAAAATGTAATAAGAACATTAAGCATCAAACCTCACAGAAGACCCCAAAATAAATTCAGATCCCAGACCAGAACCTTCATGGTAGAGGGTGGGAAGGTGATCACAGTAGAGGGTCACAAATGGATCCTGGTAAAGGCTGGGAAGGTGATCACAGTAGAGGGTCAGACAGTGATCCTGGTAGAGGTTGGGAAGGTGATCATGGTAGAGGGTCAGACAGTGATCTTGGTAGAGGGTGGGGTGGTGATCCTGGTAGATGGTGCGAAGGTGATCATGGTAGAGGGTTGGAAGGTGATCATGGCAGAGGGTGAGAAGGTGTTCCTGGTGAAGAGTGGAAAGGTGATCATCGTACAGGGTGGGACAGTGATCCTGGTAAAGTGTGGGAAGGTGATCATGATAGAGGGTCAGACAGTGATCTTGGTAGAGGACAGGGCAGTGATCCTGGTAGAGGGTGCGAAGGTGATCATGGTAAAGGGTGGAAAGGTAATCACAATAGAGGATCACACAGTGACCCTGGTAAAGAGTGGAGAGGTGATCATGGTACAGGGTGGGACATTAATCCTGGTTGAGGGTGGGAAGGTGATCATGGTAGAGGGTGGGAAGGTGGTCATGGTAGAGGATGGGACAGTGATCCTGGTAGAGGGTTGGAAGGTGAACATGGTAGAGAGTGGGAAGGTGATCATCGTAGAGGGTGAGAAGGTGATTATGGTAGAGGGTGGGAAGGTGATCCTGGTAGAGGGTGGAATGGTGATCCTGGTAGAGGGTGGGATGGTGACCTAGTATAGGGTCAGACAGTGATCCTGGTAGAGGGTGGGAAGGTTATCACAGTAGAGGGTCATACATTGATCCTGGTAAAGGGTGGGATGGTCATCCTGGTAGAAGGTCAGACAGTAACCCCGGTAGAAGGTGTGAAGTTGATCATGGTAGAGGGTGGGAAGGTGATCACAGTAGAGGGTCACTCAGTGATCCTGGTATAGGGTGGGAAGGTGATTATGGTACAGGGTGGGACAGTGATCCTGGTTAAGAGTCAGACAGTGATCCTGGTAGAGGGCAGGAAGGGGATCATGATAGAGGGTGGGAAGGTGATCCTGGTAGAGAGTAGGACAGTTGAATCAAATAATAACCACAGCCAAGGTTTTGGCTTTTGTTAGGTACACGCCCCTTGTTGGTCCTTTTCTACCCAAGGGACCACAAATAAGCAAAATATAATCCTGGATTATGCCTAGAGTGTTTCAGACTTGCTTGAGAAAGGGCCATCTAATGTAAGGGCCCGAAATGTTACTGTTCTGATATCTGCACTGGGCACAGCTGAATGAAATAAAAACAAGCATGTTAAAATTCAAGAACGTTAGGGGGTAGGACAGTGATAGTGGTAGAGGGAGGGATGGTGTTCATGTTAGAAGGTGGGACAGTTATCATGGTTAAGGATGGGACAGTGATCGTGGCAGAGGGTCAGACAGTGATCGTGGTATCGGGTGGAGCTATGATCGTGGTAGAGGGTAGGACAGTGATAGTGGTAGAGGGTGGGATGGTGATCATGTTAGAGGGTGGGATGGTGATCATGTTAGAGGGTGGGATGGTGATCATGTTAGAGGGTGGGATGGTGATCATGTAGAGGGTCAGACAGTGATGGTGGTAGAGGGTGGAGCAGTGATCCTGGTAGAGGGTGGGGCAGTGATCCTGGTAGAAGGTGAGACAGTGATAGTGATAGAAGATGGGACAGTGATTATGGTAGAGGATGGGACAGTGATCGTGGTAGAGGGTAGGACAGTGATAGTATTAGAGGGTGGGATGGTGATCATGTTAGAGGATGAGGCAGTGATCCTGGTAGAAGGTCAGACAGTAATCGTGGTATAGGGTGGGGCAGTGATCGTGATAGAAGGTCAGACAGTGATCGTGGTAGCGGGTGGAGCAGTGATCGTGTTAGAAGTTGAGACAGTGATTGTGATAGAGTATGGGACAGTGAACCTGGTAGAGGATAGGATAATGATAGTATTAGAGGGTGGGATGGTGATCATGTTAGAGGATGAGGCAGTGATCCTGGTAGAAGGTCAGACAGTAATCCTGGTAGTGTGTTGAACAGTGATTATGGTAGAAGGTGAGACAGTGATTATTGTAGAGGATGGGAGTGATCTTGGTAGAGGGTAGGGCAGTGATCATGGCAGAGAGTGGCACAATGATTGTGATAGACAATGGGACAGTGAACCTGGTAGAGGGTGAGACAGTGATTGTGGTAGAAAGCGGGGCATGTTTTGTGATAGAGGGTGGAGCAGTGGCTGGAGGAGTGCTGGTTTTGGCCAGCTTTCTCTGGGTGTAACTTGTTGGCAGCAGTCGCAGTAATTTTTTTTTCTTGGTTTTCTACGGTCTTCTGCCATGTAATCATGATTTTCTTTCCTCTTCCAGATTTGGGTCTTCGCTTTGATCGTCATCGTTCTACTTATCATAATCATAGTTTTTAGTGTGGTATTTGGTGGTGCTAAATAAATAAAGATTATTATTATCCCTCCACTAGGGGACGATGCGCTACACGCAATACTAATTCTATATCCCTCCACTGGGGGGCGCTGTGCTACAAACAATACTAATTCTATATCCCTCCACTGGGGGGGCGCTGTGCTACACACAATACTAATTCTATATCCCTCCACTGGGGGGCGCTGTGCTACACACAATGCTTATTCTATTTCCATCCACTAGGGGGCGCTGTGCTACAAACAATGCTTATTCTATTTCCATCCACTAGGGGGCGCTGTGCCACAAACAATGCTTATTCTATTTCCATCCACCAGGGTTGTATATTAGCCAGCTACGTTGTGATGTCTTTTGTTTTGTACATTAAACCTCTGAATTGTAAAGGGCTGCGGAATATGGTGACAATATATAAATAAAGATTATTATTATCCCTCCACTAGGGGGCGCTGTGCTACACACAATGTTTATTCTATATCCCTCCAATAGGGGACGCTGTGCTACACACAATGGTTATACTATATCCCTCCACTAGGGGCGCTGTGCTACACACAATGGTTATTCTATATCCCTCCAATAGGGGACGCTGTGCTACACACAATGGTTATTCTGTATCCCTTCACTAGGGGCGTTGCGCTACACACAATGGTTATTCTGTATCCCTCCACCAGGGGGCGCTGCGCTACACACAATGGTTATTCTGTATCCCTCCGCTAGGGGCGCTGCGCTACACACAATGGTTATACTTAGAGGCGCCGCTGCACACCCAGTGACTAATCAGTATATCTCTATTTTCCCACCATGGCTGATTTTACCAGTATAAACCAGTACACAAACAGCCCTGTATAAGACTGTGTGCTGTGTGTCTTTCCTCCTCATCTGTTCTTTGTAGAGTTGTCACTATGACGAGAAGAGGCAGAGCAGCCGCCGAGGTCCTGGCCCGGTGACAACCCCTGCCGTCCCTGTAATGGCAGCCATTGGGGATTTCTGGGGTCAAATTCGATGTCTACACATTAAAGTTCTCCTGTTGTTGTGACGTCTCTCGTGACTCTTCCGATGGTTTTTACCGGCCCGGACTTTGGAGCCATAAATGGTGACCATTAACCACAGAGCCCGGACCTTATCTGAGGAATTCCTGGCAGATTTCCATCTCAGGGTTGCATAATTCTGGAAAAAAGTGTCAACCATGAAGTCCACACAGAACTCGCACCTCCACCAGCAGCACCCACATTTCTGAGGCCTTAAAGGGATTCTCTACAATATGTTCTTATATTGAGAAACGTACCAAATGCTCCTGGTGAAGCAGTGACGTGTGGGAGAAGACAAATCAGTCCTGAATGTCAGGACATCGTGACATCAGCTCAACGTATTACACAGGAAGGTCTGTCATCATCCACGGTGACAACCTCTCAGACATGATATACAGGCAGGTTGTCAGCAGTAATAGATGTTCCTGTAGTATAAGGTGTGTGATCTCA
This sequence comes from Bufo bufo, assembly GCF_905171765.1. NCBI lineage: Eukaryota > Metazoa > Chordata > Amphibia > Anura > Bufonidae > Bufo > Bufo bufo. The sequence goes on along the minus strand of NC_053395.1, from coordinate 4,454,588 downwards.
TGTCTGATCACATGTCATTATATCAGTGATGTCATCAGGGGGCGGGGCTGTGACTACCTCTCAGACATGATATACAGGCAGGTTGTCAGCAGTAATAGATGTTCCTGTAGTATAAGGAGTGTGATCTCATGTCTGATCACATGTCATTATATCAGTGATGTCATCAGCAGGAGGCGGGGCTGTGACTACCTCTCAGACAGGATATACAGGCAGGTTGTCAGCAGTAATAGATGTTCCTGTAGTATAAGGTGTGTGGATCCCATGTCTGATCACATGTCATTATATCAGTGATGTCATCAGCAGGGGGCGGGGCTGTGACAACCTCTCAGACAGGATATACAGGCAGGTTGTCAGCAGTAATAGATGTTCCTGTAGTATAAGGTGTGTGATCTCATGTCTGATCACATGTCATTATATCAGTGATGTCATCAGCAGGGGGCGGGGCTGTGACTACCTCTCAGACAGGATATACAGGCAGGTTGTCAGCAGTAATAGATGTTCCTGTAGTATAAGGGGTGTGATCTCATGTCTGATCACATGACATTATATCAGTGATGTCATCAGCAGGGGGTGGGGCTGTGACTACCTCTCAGACAGGATATACAGGCAGGTTGTCAGCAGTAGTAGATGTTCCTGTAGTATAAGGTGTGTGATCTCATGTCTGATCACATGTCATTATATCAGTGATGTCATCAGCGGGGGGGCGGGGCTGTGACAACCTCTCAGACAGGATATACAGGCAGGTTGTCAGCAGTAATAGCTGTTCCTGTAGTAGAAGGTGTGTGACCTCATGTCTGATCACATGTCATTATATCAGTGATGTCATCAGCAGGGGGTGGGGCTGTGACTACCTCTCAGACAGGATATACAGGCAGGTTGTCAGCAGTAGTAGATGTTCCTGTAGTATAAGGTGTGTGATCTCATGTCTGATCACATGTCATTATATCAGTGATGTCATCAGCAGGGGGCGGGGCTGTGACAACCTCTCAGACAGGATATACAGGCAGGTTGTCAGCAGTAATAGATGTTCCTGTAGTATAAGGTGTGTGATCTCATGTCTGATCACATGTCATTATATCAGTGATGTCATCAGCAGGGGGCGGGGCTGTGACTACCTCTCAGACAGGATATACAGGCAGGTTGTCAGCAGTAATAGATGTTCCTGTAGTATAAGGGGTGTGACCTCATGTCTGATCACATGTCATTATATCAGTGATGTCATCAGCAGGGGGCAGGGCTGTGACAACTTCTCAGACAGGATATACAGGCAGGTTGTCAGCAGTAATAGATGTTCCTGTAGTATAAGGTGTGGGATCTCATGTCTGATCACATGTCATTATATCAGTGATGTCATCAGCAGGGGGCGGGGCTGTGACAACCTCTCAGACAGGATACACAGGCAGGTTGTCAGCAGTAATAGATGTTCCTGTAGTATAAGGTGTGTGATCTCATGTCTGATCACATGTCATTATATCAGTGATGTCATCAGCAGGGGGCGGGGCTGTGACTACCTCTCAGACAGGATATACAGGCAGGTTGTCAGCAGTAATAGATGTTCCTGTAGTATAAGGGGTGTGACCTCATGTCTGATCACATGTCATTATATCAGTGATGTCATCAGCAGGGGGCAGGGCTGTGACAACTTCTCAGACAGGATATACAGGCAGGTTGTCAGCAGTAATAGATGTTCCTGTAGTATAAGGTGTGTGATCTCATGTCTGATCACATGTCATTATATCAGTAATGTCATCAGCAGGGGGCGGGGCTGTGACTACCTCTCAGACAGGATATAGGCAGGTTGTCAGCAGTAATAGATGTTCCTGTAGTATAAGGTGTGTGATCTCATGTCTGATCACATGTCATTATATCAGTGATGTCATCAGCAGGGGGCGGGGCTGTGACTACCTCTCAGACATGATACACGGGCAGGTTGTCAGCAGTAATAGATGTTCCTGTAGTATAAGGGGTGTGATCTCATGTCTGATCACATGTCATTATATCAGTGATGTCATCAGCAGGGGGCGGGGCTGTGACTACCTCTCAGACAGGATATACAGGCAGGTTGTCAGCAGTAATAGATGTTCCTGTAGTATAAGGTGTGTGGTCTCATGTCTGATCACATGTCATTATATCAGTAATGTCATCAGCAGGGGGCGGGGCTGTGACTACCTCTCAGACATGATATACAGGCAGGTTGTCAGCAGTAATAGATGTTCCTGTAGTATAAGGTGTGTGATCACATGTCTGATCACATGTCAGTATATCAGTGATGTCATCAGCAGGGGGCGGGGCTGTGACAATCTCTCAGACAGGATATACAGGCAGGTTGTCAGCAGTAATAGATGTTCCTGTAGTATAAGGTGTGTGATCTCATGTCTGATCACATGTCAGTATATCAGTGATGTCATCAGCAGGGGGCGGGGCTGTGACTACCTCTCAGACATGATATACAGGCAGGTTGTGAGCAGTAATAGATGTTCCTGTAGTATCAGGTGTGTGGATCTCATATCTGATCACATGTCATTATATCAGTGATGTCATCAGCGGGGGCGGGGCAGTGACAACCTCTCAGACAGGATATACAGGCAGGTTGTCAGCAGTAATAGATGTTCCTGTAGTATAAGTGTTACGACACTCACCGCCAGGTAGATGAAGCCGCCGTTTAGTGAATAAGCCCCTTTCTCCAGAAATGCGGTTTTTAATCCAGCCGATCGTCAAACTCCCGAATGGAGCATACGAAGTGGCAACTCCCGATCAGCAATTCAGTTGAACTCCTTCCGCAGCTAGCAATATACGAAAGCGCTGTCCCAATAATAAATCCCTCCACAAACGAGACCAAGCTCCGTCTTGAAAGTCAAACAGGAATCCATTTTATTGAGGGCTACCCACCCGTATTTATGCAGGTCTCCATCTGGTGGACACGCCCCTAGGGGACCAGAATGGAGACTGACACAGGACAGACATGCAGCACTACAGAGACAATACATCCCCCACAATGCATCATGGTCTCCTCCTCTCTGCCCTGGAGACACCCAAGGAGTAATCCCATTATCTCTCAAGACAGAGGGTAACCACAATACACATGTGGGGACAACAGAACAGACATCACCATTTAAACATACAATGTCACAACCCTTTTCAAAACACAGACATTTAACATCCCAAAATGGCACGCATTAGACCAGGAGTTCAAGTTAGTTTAAGTCCTTTGTGAACAATGAGGCCATTTGGGTTAACTAGCAGCACACTCTTCTCCTGGGTGGCCGTCCGTTCAGTAGTTCCAATCGGTATGTGGGGAAACACACGAACAGGGGCATACGGGCAGGAAATCCAGCGAAATGAAGGCAAACAGACGAACCAGCAATATAGGCCTATACAGATGGATCTGTCACACGGCTCCCCCCTTGTGGGACACTCCGGCAGACCCGGCTTGACCCTTTAGCGGGTCAACTTGGGGATGACCGGACTAGGAGGTAGCAAGAGCGTCGGTTTGCCGGGACAATCCATCTGCATTCCCATTCTGCTTACCGGGTCGGTAGCTGATGGTGAAGTTATACGGTTGTAAAGCTAAACTCCACCGCAGCAGTCTACCATTGTCTCCTCAGACCCGGTTAAGCCAGACAAGGGGATTGTGGTCCGTCACAAGAGAAAATTCCTGTCCATACAAATAAGGGCTTAACTTTTTCAATGCCCAGACCAGGGCCAAGCATTCCTTCTCCACTGCCGCATAACTCACTTTTCGGGGTAACAGCTTTCTACTGAGATATGCGACAGGGTGCTCTCCTCCATCTTCCCCGACCTGGCTCAGCACAGCCCCCAGTCCATACATGGAAGCATCTGTATGGACGAGAAAACGTTTGCTAGGGACTGGGGCAGCCAGGACAGGGGCATTTACAAGAGCCTGTTTGAGTGCTTGAAACGCAGCTTCACAAGCCGGAGACCACAGGACCTGCTTAGGGAGATTTTTCTTAGTCAGGTCAGTCAGGGGCTTAGCAATAGTGCTGTAGTCTGGGACAAAGCGTCTGTAATACCCTGCTGTCCCTAGGAAGGCTAACACCTGGGTCTTAGTGACAGGTGTGGGCCAGGTAGCTACTGCCTCTATCTTAGCCGGCTCCGGTCTCTGGCTCCCACACCCCACTCTGTGACCCAGGTATTGCACTTCAGCCATGCCTAGATGGCACTTCTCTGGCTTCAATGTCAGGCCAGCAGCCCGAATTTTGTCCAAAACTACCCCTACATGTACTAGGTGTTCCTCCCAGGACCCACTGTAGATCGCAATGTCACCCAGGTATGCACACGCAAATTCCTGGAATCCATTGAGAAGTCTATCCACCATACGCTGAAAGGTAGCCGGGGCATTCTTCATCCCAAATGGCATGACCTTAAATTGGTACAAGCCAAATGGGGTGACGAAGGCCGACTTGGGGATAGCATCCTCGGCCAGGGGAATCTGCCAATAGCCTTTACACAGGTCTATGGTGGTCAGATAGCGTCCCCTGGCAATACGATCTAATAATTCGTCTACCCGGGGCATCGGGTAGGCGTCAGTGGTGGTCCGCTCGTTGAGCCGCCTGTAGTCTACACAGAACCGCGTGGTCCCATCTTTCTTAGGCACCAGGATTACAGGCGAAGCCCAAGGACTATCAGAGTGTTCGATGACCCCAAGCTGGGTCATCTCCTGTATCTCCTTCCGCATTCCTTCTCGGACTGCTTCAGGGATACGGTAAGGGGGCTGTCGCAGGGGGTTCTGTCCAGGGGTCTCTACCTTATGTACAGTTAGGGTAGTGTAGCCAGGCTCTTGGGAGAACGTCGCCTGCTTCTCCCACAGAATCTGTCTTGCCTGTCCCTTCTCTGTGGGGCTTAATCTATCCCCTAGCTGTACAAGACTAGTAAGGTCAGTCTGGGAGTCCCTCTCTAACAAATCGGGTAAGGGTAAACTCTCTGTATCGTCTGCAGCAGGGGCACATACTGCAGCGACATCCTCCGGTCTCTCCTGATACTCCTTTAGCATGTTCACATGAAAGGATCGCTGGATCCTCTCATCTGAACAGCTGGCTATGAGGTAGGTAGTATCACACACCTGAGCTACCACCTTATACGGGCCCTGCCAAGATGCTTGCATCTTGTTCGCCTTCACAGGTTTGAGCACTAGCACTTTCTGCCCAACCTGGAAGACTCGCTGCCGGGGACCCCGATCGTACCATCTCTTCTGTCTCCCCTGGGCCACCTGGAGATTCTCTCTTACCATCAGGGACAGTTTCTCCATGCGGTCCCGGAGTTCCAGGACATACGGTACTATGGGGGTCCCTTCCTGCTCTGTCTCCCCCTCCCAGTGGCCTCTAATGAGATCTAGGGGTCCGCGGACCCTCCTCCCATAGAGCAACTCAAAGGGGGAGAACCCAGTAGATTCCTGGGGCACCTCTCTGTAAGAAAACAACAGATGAGGCAGGAATCGCTCGCAGTCTCTGCAAGTGTGAGAAAAGGTCCTCAACATCTGTTTTAGGGGGCCGTTAAATCGCTCGCAGAGGCCGTTAGTCTGTGGATGGTACGGGGAACTAAGTATCGGTTTAATGCCGCACACCCTCCACAGTTGCTGGGTGAGCACAGCGGTAAATTGGGTTCCCTGGTCAGAGAGAATCTCCTTAGGGAACCCGACCCTAGTAAAAATTCTAACCAGGGCATCAGCAACTGTCTCTGCCTCTATATTAGACAGCGCTACTGCCTCTGGATAGCGAGTGGCATAGTCCACCACGGTGAGAATATACTTCTTACCAGATGGACTAGCCCTGGCCAGTGGACCCACAATGTCAACGGCTATGCGGGCAAAGGGCTCCCCAATGATAGGCATAGACATAAGCCTAGCTCTTGGGTGGTCCCCCCGCTTTCCTACCCGTTGACAAGTGTCACACGTACTACAATATATCCGCACAGCCTGATTAAAATTTGGCCAAAAGAAGTTCTGCATGATCCTATAGGCTGTGCGACGGGACCCTAGATGTCCGGCTAATGGAACATCATGCCCTATCCGCAGAATCTCCTGCCGGTATTTTGCGGGCACCACCAGCTGTCGATTCGGCGAATGGGCAACACTTTTCTGGGACGGTTTAGGGATCCTATATAACCTGTCCCCCACCCATTCATACCGCTCCCCATCTACTCCTACCTCTCCAGTATCTGCTCTGTCTCTATACTTCTGGAGAGTCGGATCTGCCTGAGTTTCCCTCCCAAACTCCTCTGGGGAATCCCAGCTAGCAAAGGTCTGTCCTAGGGTATCAGTCGGGGAATCGGGTCTTACCTGGGTCTCAGCAGCAGGTGGGCTGGTTCCAGCAGCACAGGTCTGGGCCAGGGTAGTCACTGGGTTGACATCAGCAGGTCCCATTGGAGCATAAGCAGAAACCAAAGGGGCCAGGTCATTCCCGAGCAAGAAGTCAGCAGGCAAGTCTTTCATAACCCCCACATTCACATGTCCAGAGCCCACTCCCCAATGCAAATGAACCCGGGCAACAGGTAGACGGAACACGGCGCCTCCTGCTACCCTCACTGCCACAGTATTTCCAGTGTGTTGGTGTTCCGAAACAAGGTTCTTTTGGAGCAGGGTCATAGTGGCTCCGGTGTCTCTCAGACCAGTGACCACTTTGCCATTTAGTCTAACGGTCTGCCTGTGCTGCTGCCGGTTATCCTGCTGGGCTGCTTGTACTGGATCCGCCTCATGTAGTATACCCCAAAATTCCTCCTGCTCAAGACAGTGAGCGGAAGACTGGGGTGGCTGCTGATGTCCGCCAGCTGGTTTTCTCCACGACTGCGCTTGGTTGGTATTGTTCAATGGGCACTCCGGTCTCTTGTGCCCCAACTGTTTGCACCCATAGCACCGGATAGGCTGAGAGTAATCCCGGGCGTTGAACCGAGCTGGCTGAACATAATTGTTCGCTGGTGGTATTGTGGGGGTGCGTTGCGCTGGGGGGTGATACACAGTAGTGGTTGGAGGTGCTGCCGGTTTGTACTCCACTCGGGTAGGGACCTTGGCTGCTGTCTGGTCTAGTCTTCGTGCATCTGTGTATTCATCGGCCAGACGAGCAGCTTCAGGTAAGGTAGCGGGTTTGCGGTCCCTAACCCACTCTCTGACTCCTGCAGGTAACCGATCAAAGCAGTGCTCCAACAAAAATACTTGCAGCACCTCTTCCCCAGTTACCGCTTGGCACCCTGCCATCCAGTGGGCTGCGGTGCGGTGTACCCTGCATGCCCACTCCACATAAGAATCGCCAGCCTGCTTGTTAGTGTCCCGGAATCGCCGCCGGTACGCCTCAGGGGTGACAGCGTATCTGGCCAAAAGGGCATCTTTTACTGCCCGGTAACTTGTAAGTTCCTCCTCTGGGATGGCCCGAAAAGCCTCACTGGCCCGGCCGGATAATTTCCCAGAGAGGATAGTGACCCATTCCTCTGTGGGTACCTGGTGTAAGGCACACTGCCTTTCAAAATCGGACAGGAACCCGTCAATCTCTCCCTCTGTTTCCACAAAATGTCTAAATGCAGAAAAAGGTACCTTTCTCCTTCCATTATTATTATGGGGTACCTCTGCTGCTGCAGCTCCTCTTCCCTGGAGCGCCTGTTGTGCTGCTACTGCTGCTTGCACCTGGATCACAATATCTGCTGCAGGGTTGGGGCCAAAGTGTGCCAGCCTTATCTGGACTGCCCGGTTAAATTGTACCTCCTCGGGTGTTAAATCCAGTATGCCAGGCACATTAGCTCTCTCCGTTCCCTGTGCTGCATCCATCTCCAATAATATAGAAATAATCTCTCTCTTCTTGAGATTACTCGCTGATCATCCTCTGCGTTCCAATATATCTTTAAGGGTAGCACGCCTTAATTCCTCATACTGCATTTCCACCCTGGGATTTGTAGCTGGCCTTCTGGGCGGTGGGATTCATCCCGTTGCTTGCCACCAATTGTTACGACACTCACCGCCAGGTAGATGAAGCCGCCGTTTAGTGAATAAGCCCCTTTCTCCAGAAATGCAGTTTTTAATCCAGCCGATCGTCAAACTCCCGAATGGAGCATACGAAGTGGCAACTCCCGATCAGCAATTCAGTCGAACTCCTTCCGCAGCTAGCAATATACGAAAGCGCTGTCCCAATAATAAATCCCTCCACAAACGAGACCAAGCTCCGTCTTGAAAGTCAAACAGGAATCAATTTTATTGAGGGCTACCCACCCGTATTTATGCAGGTCTCCATCTGGTGGACACGCCCCTAGGGGACCAGAATGGAGACTGACACAGGACAGACATGCAGCACTACAGAGACAATACATCCCCCACAATGCATCATGGTCTCCTCCTCTCTGCCCTGGAGACACCCGAGGAGTAATCCCATTATCTCTCAAGACAGAGGGTAACCACAATACACATGTGGGGACAACAGAACAGACATCACCATTTAAACATACAATGTCACAACCCTTTACAATACACAGACATTTAACATCCCAAAATGGCACTAATTAGACCAGGAGTTCAAGTTAGTTTAAGTCCTTTGTGAACAATGAGGCCATTTGGGTTAACTAGCAGCACACTCTTCTCCTGGGTGGCCGTCCGTTCAGTAGTTCCAATCGGTATTTGGGGAAACACACGAACAGGGGCATACGGGCAGGAAATCCAGCGAAATGAAGGCAAACAGACGAACCAGCAATATAGGTCTATACAGATGGATCTGTCACAATAAGGTGTGAGGATCTCATGTCTGATCACATGTCATTATATCAGTGATGTCATCAGCAGGGGGCGGGGCTGTGACTACCTCTCAGACAGGATATACAGGCAGGTTGTCAGCAGTAATAGATGTTCCTGTAGTATAAGGTGTGGATCTCATGTCTGATCACATGTCATTATATCAGTGATGTCATCAGCAGGGGGCGGGGCTGTGACTACCTCTCAGACAGGATATACAGGCAGGTTGTCAGCAGTAATAGATGTTCCTGTAGTATAAGGTGTGTGATCTCATGTCTGATCACATGTCAGTATATCAGTGATGTCATCAGCAGGGGGCGGGGCTGTGACTACCTCTCAGACAGGATATACAGGCAGGTTGTCAGCAGTAATAGATGTTCCTGTAGTATAAGGTGTGTGATCTCATGTCTGATCACATGTCATTATATCAGTGATGTCATCAGCAGGGGCGGGGCTGTGACTACCTCTCAGACAGGATATACAGGCAGGTTGTCAGCAGTAATAGATGTTCCTGTAGTATAAGGTGTGTGATCTCATGTCTGATCACATTGCAGTATCCCAGGGGGTCAGCAGCCGCTTTGGGTATGCGGGGAGTCGTAGTGCAGGGTAACCCACTAACCTGGGATTCACTGTCGTCTTCAATCTGGGTAGATACTGGAACAGGCAGTTCATAAATGTCGTGACGCCAGTGCCAATTGAACGGTGACACACCGTGTAGTGATAGGTGGAATAATAGAGTAGTCCAGGTATTCATACAACATGTCAACTTTACTGCATGGATTTGTAGTAGGCTGAACAGCCAGAGAATACAGTTCCAGAGTTATTCCACACTTTACCATACAGTTAACAGTAGTGGTTCAGGCTTTTACTTACAACAAGGTTAACTTCGAGACAGGCCTCCTAGGTTCAGGGATTCCCTCTTGTGCTACTTGCAGCAATACCCTCAAGGTCCGGACACCTAATTCCTGGTGATAACCCTTGAGTAAATAATGGGCAGAGGTCTTCTTCCCTCCTGATGGCAGGCTCTATCTTTGGAGTTCTTCAAGTCTAATTAACCTGGAAAGCTGGGTGGGTATGACCCTCCACACCAGTAGTGCAATCTCTGCACTCTTGACTGAGCTCAGAATCTCTCAGCACTGACTCTAGAAACTTCTGACTGCTTCCTAGGCTAGGCCCTAGTCTATTTATACTGAACTGGGAGCTCCCTCTGCTGGCTGGAATAAGGATTGCCTGCAACAGGCCTAACTGGCTTAAAGGGAAATACACAGTACAAACTAGCAGTGTCGGGTAACCTACCCGTATGCTGCACACCCCCAGACTTTAACGTGAGTAAGGCCTCGTACTCACACACACCTTCCTGAACCGGCATAACATGGTACATAACATAAGCATTACATTATAATATGATAAATAATTGTTTCACACAGAAAAACATAACATTGGTAACTTCATAAATAAATGATGCAAGGGAAAGGGGCGTCTTCTTGCTTCTTAGGCACGGCCGCTGACCTGGCACAGCGGACTTAGGGTGAACCAGGTTAGTCCATCTTTCTTTGGTGGCAGTATAATAACAGAACTACCCAGGGGTTTCCTGCGGGTGTATAACAGGCAAGGACTCACGTGGAGGAGTCCATTCTTGCGCACAAATGTCAAGCAAGGTATTACCAGTAGCAACTGCTCGGGAGGAGACACCACCAGTATAGTCAAAGTCCCCTAAAAGGACTGGCGGACGTCCCCTGGTCATCCGGGTGGACCTTCTCAACACAGGGGTCTCCTCCTCCCTTAGCAACGAGGTAGAAGAGAGAGGAGCAACAGGAGGGTCTCCATCAGTGAGACCTTGGTCAGGAACAACAGGAACAACAGGAACAACAGGAACAACAGGAACAACAGGAACAACTAGATCCACTAGAGGGGAAACTGGATCCGGGGCATCTTGAACCGGCTCTTCTGGAGGTGAAGATACAGTAGGTGCCGGAGCAGGCACCAGCAAGTTCAACCATGGTGTCAGAAGCCAATGCATGGGATCAGCGTCATACCTTAGATTAGTGACAGCCTGCATAGGATCCTCGGGCTGTATTGCTGACTCTGACACAGGTGATTCAGATTCAGAACTCTTTGCACTGGGTTCTGGTGTCAGGCAGAGCTTTAACCGGTTTCTGTGTACAATTTGGGATCCCTTGCCTTCCCGGGTGATCTCATAAGTATGAGTCCCAACATTTGGGATTGCAGTGACAACATAGGGACTTTGCTCCCATTTACTGTCCAGTTTACTAGTACGGCGGTTATTTTTTAACCATACCACCATTTTTTAACCAGACTAGATGGGCCAAATGGTTCTTATCTGCCGACACATTCTATGTTTCTATGTTTCTACCACAGCCCCTATTGTCAAGGGTTCTGCATGGGCTGCCTGATCATAGTCTCTCTTCTGTCGGTCCCTAACATTGTCCATCCGCTCCTGAACAATGGCTTTGGCTGTATTCAATCGCCTTTGGTGCTCAGCAACCCAGTCAGTATTAGGTAATGGGTTGATGCAATCAGGTACATGTATGTCCAAGGAGTGATCAGCAGGCAATGTCCCTTGGCGCCCAAACATCAAGTAAAAAGGGGTATACCCAGTGGAACAATGGATGGTATGATTGTACGTGAACATGAGCTGTGGCAACAGATTAGGCCAATCTCCTCTGGTTTCAGGAGGTACGGCCCTCAGCATCTCTATCAAGGTCTGATTCATTTTTTCACATAATCCATTACCTTGAGGATGGTAGGCCGTTGTCCGGATCTTCTTACAGTTGTGTAAGCGGCACAGTTCATGGAACAGATGGGACTCAAAAGCAGGTCCTTGATCGGTGAGGATCTTTTTTGGACATCCGTAGGGCAGGAGGAAATGCTTCCAGAACAGTTCGGCTGTAGTCTTGGCTGTCTGGTCTCTCACAGGCACTGCTACAACAAACTTTGTGAAATGATCAATAATAGTCATGGCATAAGCATACCCTGAGCGACTAGGCTCCAGTTTCACATGGTTGATGGCGACAAGTTCAAGAGGACGGGTACTTACAATGGGTCTCAGTGGTGCCCTCTGATCATGGTGCTCACTTCGTTTTAAGGCACAGGCTACACACTTCCGACACCACTTCTCAATGTCTTCTCTCATGCCCACCCAGTAAAACCGCTGGCGGATATTAGCCTCAGTCTTTTGGACCCCAAAGTGACCGGATTGATTGTGGTACATCTCCAACACCATACCTGCATCTCGTCGGGGTATGAGAATCTGGTGCACTCTCTCGTTGGACACTGGGTCTAGGCTTCTCCGTAGCAATAGGCCCTTTTGTATGAAGAGTTGATGGCGCTGTCTCCACAGTTTGATGAGCTCAGGATCTGCACTCTTACGCCGAATCCTCTCAGGGGCTCTGCCACTAGTAATGAAGTCCAACAACTCACCCAGCACTCTACTTTCAGACTGTAGTTTCACCCACCTTTCTTCTTTAGGATCAGGCCTACTGGAGGGTGAAGGAACTGCAGCTCTGTCATTGGTAGCTCGAGCCTGATCCTGTTGAGCAAATTTGTTATAGAAGGCCGGCATCTCTACATCTTCCCAAGCATCTCGCACATCATCAGGAGCTGTCTCTGTGGGAAGCCTGGATAAAGCATCAGCATTATCATTAGTACGTCCAGCACGATATTTTACAGAGAAATCATAGTTGGCGAGGCGAGAGGCCCATCTCTGCTCCAAGGCCCCTAATTTAGCTGTATTTAGATGTGCCAGAGGATTATTGTCAGTTAATGCAATGAACGGGGTGGCGGCTAGATAATCTTTGAATTTTTCCGTCACTGCCCACACTAATGCCAGGAACTCTAGTTTGAAGGAACTATAATTCTTGTCATTTTTCTCAGCTCCTTTCAGGGAGCGGCTTGCATATGCTATCACTCTCTCTTTTCCCTCTTGGATCTGGGCTAACACAGCTCCCAGGCCTCGCTTGCTAGCATCAGTATACAGATGAAAGGGCTTGCTGTAGTCTGGATAACCTAACACAGGAGGCTCGGTCAGTTTCTTTTTTAGCAATTGGAACGCTATCTCTCTTTCCTCATTCCACTCAATGGGCACAGGAGTTCTAGGACTTTTCTTGGGTTGCCCCCTCAAGAGTTCCTGGATAGGATCAGCTATTTGAGCAAAATGGGGGATAAACCGTCTATAGTAGCCTGCAAAACCAGGGAAACCCCTCACTTCCTTGACAGTAGTAGGAACCGGCCAATTACGGACAGCCGCTAACTTATCAGGGTCAGGCTGCACGCCTTCTGCGCTTACCACATGCCCCAGGTATCTTACTGCAGGTTTGAGCAGGTGACACTTGGATGGCTTTACCTTCAAGCCATATTTGATAAGGATTTCAAATACTTCTGCCAAATGTTTCAGATGGTCTTCATATGTTTTTGAGTACACAATGACGTCATCTAGATACAGCAGCACTGTTTCGAAGTTTTTGTGACCCAAACACCGCTCCATTAGTCTCTGGAAAGTTCCTGGGGCTTTACATAGCCCGAACGGCATACAATTGAATTCGTACAGGCCCATGGGAGTGGTGAAAGCAGTCTTTTCCCTATCTGCAGGGGCCATGGGTACTTGCCAGTAGCCACTGGTCAAGTCCAAGGTGGAGAAATAGGCAGAAGAGCCCAGAGCAGTTAGTGACTCCTCAATGCGGGGCAGTGGGTATGCATCTTTGTGGGTTATTTGATTAATTTTCCTATAATCCACACAGAAACGGATACCACATCCTTCTTCTTTACAAGGACCAGGGGTGCCGCCCACGGACTACGACTGTCCCGGATTACATTAGAGTCCTTCATCTCTTGGATCATTTCCTTTACAGTCTGATATGAAGTCGGCGGTAAAGGTCTGTATCTCTCCTTGATAGGAGGATGAGAGCCAGTAGGTATGGTGTGTTGTATGGCACTCACCTCTCCATAATCAGTAGCATGCTTACTGAAGGCCTGGTGGTGCTCCTTGACAAGCTGTAGAATCCCTTCTTGTTGATGTTGGGGGGTAGTCTCGTCCCCTACATGGAGCTCTTCCCACCAGGGCACTTGTGGCTGGGTCACCGACGGACATCCGCTGACTGCAGCTGGCGGCTTTTCTGTCACTGGAAGACGAATGATGTCTTGGAAGGACACCTGGGACAGCTGAGCAACAGGGTAATGCTTAGTAAGCGCAACAGGATGATCACTCAGGTTAATCAGACGGACAGGTACTTTACCTTGGGAGACGTTCACCAGGCACTTGGCAGCTCTCACATAAGGGTAATCCTCCATCTGGATTGGTTCCACCAGGGCTGGATAATCTCGGCCTTGGACTCCCAGGACAGCACGACACCATAAAAGAGTTTGAGAATTAGGAGGCAAAGTCACAGGCTTAATATCTCGTATCCTGGCAGTACAAATTTCTCCTTTCCCATTAGCAAACCTCTGCTGGGCACTTAACACAGTAATAGTCTTTTGAATCACCCTCCTGGATGCAGAGGAAGCAGTGGGCAAAGTCTGGTGTAATACGGCAAGTATTTCTGAATAACAGTTTTTGAAGACATTGGTGCCTAGAATGACAGGATGTCCTCCTCTGTCGCCGGCCTGTACTACGATCACTCCCTGTTGCGGTAAGGTTACTTCTCCCACCTGCAGGGTGGGTTCCCAGTATCCATGAATCTTTACTGGTTTGCCATTGCTGGCGATAATCTCTACCCAGGATTCAGGCGGCTGGATCAATTGGTTGGTGTCCCAGAACTTTTCAAATGCAGGCAGCTGAATGGTAGTGACCTGAGACCCAGTATCTAATAGGGCTTCAAAGGGGACCCCGTTGATCTCTATATTGATTTTAGGATGGGATCCTACATAACGTGGCATCCAATTTGGATCCTCTGGACCTAGTGTTCTACCTCCCGAGGGTTGGTCCTCAGCCTCAGGGGTTGCCCGTTTAACTGCCAGCACGTGGATTCTGTGTGTCCCAGCTTTTTGCAGTATGTACACACGGGCCTCTTGCGACCTCTATTACGCCTCCCAGGATCCCTGGGGTGAGTCTCTTGGTATGGAGGTGGGAACGGCCTAGGAGGTGACAGGAATTCTTCTTCTGACATTATGGGTTTTTCCCATTCCTCTATTTTTCTGCACACTTTCTCTAGACTTTTAGTGAGGTGATTTACTTGCTCTGTCAGCATGGCGATAGTATCAGTAGCTGACACTTGAACAGCTTGGCCGGCCTCAGCTCGGTTAGTGATAAGCGGTTTTGGCTTGCAGGCTGATGACTCAGGTGGGGGGCTCAACTCCGGAGATACTGCTGACCCCAGAATTTTTATAGCCAGTTCTTTAAAGTCCAGAAAGGCACTGTTAGGGTGCTGGGCGGACAGCATCTTTAATTGGGTCCTTATTTGCTCACTAGACACCCCGTTGATAAATTGTTCCCTCAGGGTCTGGTCCTGATTATCAGCCTCTTTGGGATCTATCTGAATTACAGCCCCTAAAGCTTCCTGAAGTGATAGGGCATAGTCACGGAGGGACTCACCGGACTTCTGTTTCTTGCCAAAGAAGTGCATCTTTATCTCTGAGGCAGTCCTAGTTTCAAAAGTGGCCCTGAGGCGGGTGAATATCTGCTCTAGAGTACTCCGCTCAGTAGCAGGCCATGATAACACTTCCCTGCGGGCAGCCCCCTCCAGTTGCGCTAGCAGGATTTCCATTTGCTGGTCGGCATTTATAGGGTATAATCGGAATAATGCCAGCAACTTTTCTTTAAAGTCTCTTAGGGTATGGGTCTCTCCTCTGTAGCGGGGAAACCATGGGGCCCCGAAATAGTAAGGCATGGTAAAGGGCATCATGCTGGGGGCTGTAGGATGATTCGGAGCCGCAAGCTCTCCCGGGGCCGGCTGCTCAGGAACTTCCGGTTCTGACATGTTAGCTTATTACGATGTGGCCGCTGGCGACTAAAGGGGCCGGAACAATCCCCTTCTCTCCGGTTACAAGTTCTTACCGGTATCGCCGGGCTTGCGCAGGCCAAGTCTCGAGAGACTCCGGACGTCCTGAGTACGCGGTGACGTAGAAGAAGCAGGGCCGCGGCGGTGCGATGATGAAGAGGGGCGGGATTCTCTGTGTCTTTGAAGGGATCCGCCCACGAAGGTCCTCAGCAGCGCGGGAAACTTTACTCCAGGCGGCCGGCGGCCATCTTGGTCACCATTCCCTGACAGCAAGGAGGGTTGTTGATATGTGAATAAATTGTAATCCACAACACGATTTCCTTTTCCTGGGGGTAGCGCAACACAGCACAGCGCCTCCGAATCCTCCCAGGCACACTTATAATCCACCGACTTGGGAATAAAGGGTACAGTCCTTGCAATACGGTGGTGGAATAGTTAAAGCACACAGTTCACACTTCTCTGCACTCCAGAAGTATGCGGATCCTGTTCGTGACGCCAAAAAGAGCGATGCAGTGTCCCAGGGGGTCAGTAGCCGCTTTGGGTATGCGGGGAGTCGTAGTGCAGGGTAACCCACTAACCTGGGATTCACTGTCGTCTTCAATCTGGGTAAATACTGGAACAGGCAGTTCATAAATGTCGTGACGCCAGTGCCAATTGAACGGTGACACACCGTGTAGTGATAGGTGGAATAATGGAGTAGTCCAGGTATTCATACAACATGTCAACTTTACTGCATGGATTTGTAGCAGGATGAACAGCCAGAGAATACAGTTCCAGAGTTATTCCACACTTTACCATACAGTTCACAGTAGTGGTTCAGGCTTTTACTTACAACAAGGTTAACTTCGAGACAGGCCTCCTAGGTTCAGGGATTTCCTCTTATGCTACTTGCAGCAATATCCTCAAGGTCCAGACACCTAATTCCTGGTGATAACCCTTGAGCAAATAATTGGTAGAGGTCTTCTTCCCTCCTGATGGCAGGCTCTATCTTTGGAGTTCTTCAAGTCTAATTAACTTGGAAAGCTGGGTGGGTATGACCCTCCACACCAGTAGTGCAATCTCTGCACTCTTGACTGAGCTCAGAATCTCTCAGCACTGACTCTAGAAACTTCTGACTGCTTCCTAGGCTAGGCCCTAGTCTATTTATACTGAACTGGGGGCTCCCTCTGCTGGCTGGAATAAGGATTGCCTGCAACAGGCCTAACTGGCTTAAAGGGAAATACACCTTACAATCTAGCAGTGTCGGGTAACCTACCCGTATGCTGCAACATGTCAGTATATCAGTGATGTCATCAGCAGGGGGCGGGGCTGTGACTACCTCTCAGACAGGATATACAGGCAGGTTGTCAGCAGTAATAGATGTTCCTATAGTATAAGGTGTGTGATCTCATGTCTGATCACATGTCACTATATCAGTGATGTCATCAGCAGGGGGCGGGGCTGTGACAACCTCTCAGACAGGATATACAGGCAGGTTGTCAGCAGTAATAGATGTTCCTGTAGTATAAGGAGTGTGATCTCATGTCTGATCACATGTCATTATATCAGTGATGTCATCAGCAGGGGGCGGGGCTGTGACAACCTCTCAGACAGGATATACAGGCAGGGTGTCAGCAGTAATAGATGTTCCTGTAGAATAAGGTGTGTGATCTCATGTCTGATCACATGTCATTATATCAGTGATGTCATCAGCAGGGGGCGGGGCTGTGACTACCTCTCAGACAGGATATACAGGCAGGTTGTCAGCAGTAATAGATGTTCCTGTAGTATAAGGGGTGTGATCTCATGTCTGATCACATGTCATTATATCAGTGATGTCATCAGCAGGGGGCGGGGCTGTGACAACCTCTCAGACAGGATATACAGGCAGGTTGTCAGCAGTAATAGATGTTCCTGTAGTATAAGGTGTGTTATCTCATGTCTGATCACATGTCATTATATCAGTGATGTCATCAGCAGGGGGCGGGGCTGTGACAACCTCTCAGACAGGATATACAGGCAGGTTGTCAGCAGTAACAGATGTTCCTGTAGTATAAGGTGTGAGGATCTCATGTCTGATCACATGTCATTATATCAGTGATGTCATCAGCAGGGGGCGGGGCTGTGACAAACTCTCAGACAGGATATACAGGCAGGTTGTCAGCAGTAATAGATGTTCCTGTAGTATAAGGTGTGTGGACCTCATGTCTGATCACATGTCATTATATCAGTGATGTCATCAGCAGGGGGCGGGGCTGTGACTACCTCTCAGACAGGATATACAGGCAGGTTGTCAGCAGTAATAGATGTTCCTGTAGTATAAGGTGTGAGGATCTCATGTCTGATCACATGTCAGTATATCAGTGATGTCATCAGCAGGGGGCGGGGCTGTGACAACCTCTCAGACAGGATATACAGGCAGGTTGTCAGCAGTAATAGATGTTCCTGTAGTATAAGGTGTGTGATCTCATGTCTGATCACATGTCATTATATCAGTGATGTCATCAGCAGGGGGCGGGGCTGTGACAACCTCTCAGACAGGATATACAGGCAGGTTGTCAGCAGTAATAGATGTTCCTGTAGTATAAGGTGTGTGATCTCATGTCTGATCACATGTCATTATATCAGTGATGTCATCAGCAGGGGGCGGGGCTGTGACTACCTCTCAGACAGGATATACAGGCAGGTTGTCAGCAGTAATAGATGTTCCTGTAGTATAAGGTGTGTGATCTCATGTCTGATCACATGTCATTATATCAGTGATGTCATCAGCAGGGGGCGGGGCTGTGACTACCTCTCAGACAGGATATACAGGCAGGTTGTCAGCAGTAATAGATGTTCCTGTAGTATAAGGTGTGTGATCTCATGTCTGATCACATGTCATTATATCAGTGATGTCATCAGCAGGGGGCGGGGCTGTGACTACCTCTCAGACAGGATATACAGGCAGGTTGTCAGCAGTAATAGATGTTCCTGTAGTATAAGGTGTGGATCTCATGTCTGATCACATGTCAGTATATCAGTGATGTCATCAGCAGGGGGCGGGGCTGTGACAACCTCTCAGACAGGATATACAGGCAGGTTGTCAGCAGTAATAGATGTTCCTGTAGTATAAGGTGTGTGATCTCATGTCTGATCACATGTCATTATATCAGTGATGTCATCAGCAGGGGGCGGGGCTGTGACTACCTCTCAGACAGGATACACAGGCAGGTTGTCAGCAGTAATAGATGTTCCTGTAGTATAAGGTGTGTGATCTCATGTCTGATCACATGTCAGTATATCAGTGATGTCATCAGCAGGGGGCGGGGCTGTGACTACCTCTCAGACAGGATACACAGGCAGGTTGTCAGCAGTAATAGATGTTCTTGTAGTATAAGGTGTGTGATCTCATGTCTGATCACATGTCAGTATATCAGTGATGTCATCAGCAGGGGGCGGGGCTGTGACTACCTCTCAGACAGGATATACAGGCAGGTTGTCAGCAGTAATAGATGTTCCTGTAGTATAAGGTGTGTGATCTCATGTCTGATCACATGTCATTATATCAGTGATGTCATCAGCAGGGGGCGGGGCTGTGACTACCTCTCAGACAGGATATACAGGCAGGTTGTCAGCAGTAATAGATGTTCCTGTAGTATAAGGTGTGTGATCTCATGTCTGATCACATGTCAGTATATCAGTGATGTCATCAGCAGGAGGCGGGGCTGTGACTACCTCTCAGACAGGATATACAGGCAGGTTGTCAGCAGTAATAGATGTTCCTGTAGTATAAGGTGTGTGATCTCATGTCTGATCACATGTCATTATATCAGTGATGTCATCAGCAGGGGGCGGGGCTGTGACTACCTCTCAGACAGGATATACAGGCAGGTTGTCAGCAGTAATAGATGTTCCTGTAGTATAAGGTGTGTGATCTCATGTCTGATCACATGTCATTATATCAGTGATGTCATCAGCAGGGGGCGGGGCTGTGACTACCTCTCAGACAGGATATACAGGCAGGTTGTCAGCAGTAATAGATGTTCCTGTAGTATAAGGGGTGTGATCTCATGTCTGATCACATGTCATTATATCAGTGATGTCATCAGCAGGGGGCGGGGCTGTGACTACCTCTCAGACAGGATATACAGGCAGGTTGTCAGCAGTAATAGATGTTCCTGTAGTATAAGGTGTGTGATCTCATGTCTGATCACATGTCATTATATCAGTGATGTCATCAGCAGGGGGCGGGGCTGTGACTACCTCTCAGACAGGATATACAGGCAGGTTGTCAGCAGTAATAGATGTTCCTGTAGTATAAGGTGTGTGATCTCCTGTCTGATCACATGTCATTATATCAGTGATGTCATCAGCAGGGGGCGGGGCTGTGACTACCTCTCAGACAGGATATACAGGCAGGTTGTC
The DNA here is from genome assembly GCF_905171765.1 of Bufo bufo. Classification (NCBI taxonomy): domain Eukaryota; kingdom Metazoa; phylum Chordata; class Amphibia; order Anura; family Bufonidae; genus Bufo; species Bufo bufo. Next base: position 4,434,527 of record NC_053395.1, on the reverse strand, counting down.
AGCATTAATAGATGTTCCTGTAGTATAAGGTGTGTGATCTCATGTCTGATCACATGACAGTATATCAGTGATGTCATCAGCAGGGGGCGGGGCTGTGACTACCTCTCAGGCAGGATATACAGGCAGGTTGTCAGCAGTAATAGATGTTCCTGTAGTATAAGGGGTGTGGATCTCATGTCTGATCACATGTCATTATATCAGTGATGTCATCAGCAGGGGGCGGGGCTGTGACAACCTCTCAGACAGGATATACAGGCAGGTTGTCAGCAGTAATAGATGTTCCTGTAGTATAAGGTGTGTGATCTCATGTCTGATCACATGTCATTATATCAGTGATGTCATCAGCAGGGGGCGGGGCTGTGACTACCCCTCAGACAGGATATACAGGCAGGTTGTCAGCAGTAATAGATGTTCCTGTAGTATAAGGTGTGTGATCTCATGTCTGATCACATGTCATTATATCAGTGATGTCATCAGCAGGGGGCGGGGCTGTGACTACCTCTCAGACAGGATATACAGGCAGGTTGTCAGCAGTAATAGATGTTCCTGTAGTATAAGGTGTGTGATCTCATGTCTGATCACATGTCATTATATCAGTGATGTCATCAGCAGGGGGCGGGGCTGTGACTACCTCTCAGACAGGATATACAGGCAGGTTGTCAGCAGTAATAGATGTTCCTGTAGTATCAGGTGTGTGATCTCATGTCTGATCACATGTCATTATATCAGTGATGTCATCAGCAGGGGGCGGGGCTGTGACTACCTCTCAGACAGGATATACAGGCAGGTTGTCAGCAGTAATAGATGTTCCTGTAGTATAAGGTGTGGATCTCATGTCTGATCACATGTCATTATATCAGTGATGTCATCAGCAGGGGGCGGGGCTGTGACAACCTCTCAGACAGGATATACAGGCAGGTTGTCAGCAGTAATAGATGTTCCTGTAGTATAAGGTGTGTGATCTCATGTCTGATCACATGTCATTATATCAGTGATGTCATCAGCAGGGGGCGGGGCTGTGACTACCTCTCAGACATGATATACAGGCAGGTTGTCAGCAGTAATAGATGTTCCTGTAGTATAAGGTGTGTGATCTCATGTCTGATCACATGTCATTATATCAGTGATGTCATCAGCAGGGGGCGGGGCTGTGACAACCTCTCAGACAGGCAGCCTTGGTGGAGCCATAGCCAGAAATTGTAAGTGACCGGGCAGAAATAATCAGCAAGTGACACAAGGAGAACGGAGCCTCCAGGAGCAGGAACAACCCCCCCCCCCCGCTCCTAGAGGCTAATTAGCATATTATAAAAGTTCGATTTCTGGCGTAACGGGGGCACAGATACAAGTAGGAGTAGACTAGTTAGGTTTAGCACATCGCTAACGTCAGCCGGCTTAATAGGGTTAAATCTGGTGACAGAAACCCTTTAACTTGCGCTTATTGTCCCATCAAACATGAAATGCACTTCATGTTGGCAGTCGTTGCACTTGCCCTTCATCATATGCCCATATACCGGGCACTGCCAGTCCTAGTTATTTCTCATCAGGTATTTATGTATTGTGTTATGTCAATAAATGTGTTAGTAATGAATGATTTGAGTACAATTCGCGGTTTCCTTACTGTTTGATAGATGGTGGATCCGCGGATTTCCGCTGTTGTGTGTTCTATAACATATATGGGCTGAGTACCGCTTTATGGGAAATACTTGGTTGTCAGCAGTGATATAGTCACTGATGCTTCACGGGGTAATAAAACCTCAAATATCATCACCTCCCATCGCCCTCATGTTTGGGCTCACTCCCGGGTCAAACGTGTCCGGGCGTCCGGTGGTTTTCCGCAGTTTTCCCGATCTCTTCCTGTTGAGATTATCTTGGACTTTGAGTTACAGAAATAACAATGAATTAAAGGCTGAAGAGCAATAAACCTGCAGAGCGTCCGTGTGATCGGGGCCGGTGAGTACAGCCGCAGCATGGTCGCTGGATCTTACTATCATTAAGCCGGGGGTGGGGGGTCTCTGGACGTCAGGGGTGTAAACACCATGGAGGACACCTCCGGAGGAACCTCACAAGACGTCATGTTTCTGAGTTATAGTTGTGGGAAGACGCAGGCTCCCTCTCACCCTTTTATGTGGGGTCTCTGGGGTCTCTGCGGGGACTTCATCTTCTCAGCAGCTTCACGGCTCTTCAGACATTCTTTAGGTACCATCTGTGATTGTACTTGGGAGAAGTTATAATCCTATAATGCACCAACCGCTGTATGGAATAGAGGGGAGCAAACTTTTTGAGATTCATTTCAGGTTCCCCAAATTTTTAAAAAGTTTGGTTTGGACTTGGATCAATTCTACTCAAACCAAACTGGCTCCAGTTGCCCTTGGAGTTAGTAGATCTCCCCCTCTAGTCTTTTAGGCCTCGGAACATTTAGGATTAGGGTTATCTCTTTTCATAAATTTTTAATGAATTTTCACTCTTTAAAGCTCTGGAGTAACACACCGCGTGTCTAATATCACACCGCGCCGGCGCGTGTGCTGCTTCTTCATAGCCAAAGCTTCCAAAAAGTGTCCCTTATCGGGAGCAGATGTTATGGGGTTAGAAAAAAAAGTGTCTAAAAATAATGCCCTGACAGGGTCGGAATGCTGCCCGTACGACAAGGGTTAATTGTCAGGAGAAAAAGTGGTTTGTAAAGATTGAGCCTAAAAAAATGATCCCTTCTAATTGGGAGCAGCAGCAGTGCAGTGCAGCTGTGGAGAGGGAAAGTGGGAGTAGAAGTACTAGCAGCAGTGCGGATGTGGAGAGGGCAGGTGGGAGTAGTAGTACTAGTAGCAGCAGTGCAGTGTGGATGTGGAGAGGGAAAGTGGGAGTAGTAGTAGTAGCAGCAGCAGTGCGCATGTGGAGAGGGCAAGTGGGAGTAGTAGTAGTAGTAGCAGCAGTGCAGTGTGGATGTGGAGAGGGCAGGTGGGAGTAGTAGTAGTAGCAGCAGTGCAGTGTGGATGTGGAGAGGGCAGGTAATAGTAGTAGTAGCAGCAGCAGTGCAGTGCGGATGTGGAGAGGGCAGGTGGGAGTAGTAGTAGTAGCAGCAGTGCAGCGCGGAAGTGGAGAGGGCAGGTGGGAGTAGTAGTAGTGGCAGCAGTGCAGTGCGGATGTGGAGAGTGCAGGTGGGAGTAGTAGTAGTAGCAGCAGTGCAGTGTGTATGTAGAGAGGGCAGGTGGGAGTAGTAGTAGTAGCAGCAGTGCAGTGCGGATGTGGAGAGGGCAGGTGGGAGTAGTAGTAGCAGCAGTGCAGTGCGGATGTGGAGAGGGCAGGTGGGAGTAGTAGTAGCAGCAGCAGCAGTGCAGTGCGGATGTGGAGAGGGCAGGTGGGAGTAGTAGTAGTAGCAGCAGTGCAGCGCGGAAGTGGAGAGGGCAGGTGGGAGTAGTAGTAGTGGCAGCAGTGCAGTGCGGATGTGGAGAGTGCAGGTGGGAGTAGTAGTAGTAGCAGCAGTGCAGTGTGTATGTAGAGAGGGCAGGTGGGAGTAGTAGTAGTAGCAGCAGTGCAGTGCGGATGTGGAGAGGGCAGGTGGGAGTAGTAGTAGCAGCAGTGCAGTGCGGATGTGGAGAGGGCAGGTGGGAGTAGTAGCAGCAGTGCAGTGCGGATGTGGAGAGGGCAGGTGGGATTAGTAGTAGTAGTAGAAGCAGCAGCAGTAGTGCAGTTTGGATGTGGAGAGGGAAGGTGGGAGTAGTAGCAGTAGCAGCAGCAGTGCAGTGTGGATGTGGAGAGGGCAGGTGGGAGTAGTAGTATTAGCAGCAGTGCAGTGCGGATGTGGAGAGGGCAGGTGGGAGTAATAGTAGTAGCAGCAGTGCAGTGTGGATGTGGAGAGGGCAGGTGGGAGTAGTAGTAGCAGTGCAGTGTGGATGTGGAGAGGGCAGGTGGGAGTAGTAGCAGCAGCAGTGCAGTATGGATGTGGAGAGGGCAGGTGGGAGTAGTGGTAGCAGCAGCAGTGCAGTGTGGATGTGGAGAGGGCAGGTGGGAGTAGTAGCAGCAGCAGCAGTGCAGTATGGATGTGGAGAGGGCAGGTGGGAGTAGTAGTAGTAGTAGCAGCAGCAGTGCAGTGTGGATGTGGAGAGGGCAGGTGGGAGTAGTAGTAGTAGTAGCAGCAGTAGTGCAGTGTGGATGTGGAGAGGGCAGGTGGGAGAAGTAGTAGTAGCAGCAGCAGCAGCAGTGCAGTATGGATGTGGAGAGGGCAGGAGGGAGTAGTAGTAGTAGCAGCAGCAGCAGTGAAGTGTGGATGTGGAGAGGGCAGGTGGGAGTAGTAGTAGTAGCAGCAGCAGCAGCAGCGCAGTGTGGATGTGGAGAGGGCAGAAGGGAGTAGTAGTAGCAGCAGTGCAGTGTGGATGTGGAGAGGGCAGGTGGGAGTAGTAGTAGTAGCAGCAGCACTGCAGTGCGGATGTGGAGAGGGCAGGTGGGAGTAGTAGTAGTAGTAGTAGCAGCAGTGCAGTGCGGATGTTGAGAGGGCAGGTGGGAGTAGTAGTAGTAGCAGCAGTGCAGTGTGGATGTGGAGAGGGCAGGTGGGAGTACTAGCAGCAGTGCAGTGTGGATGTGGAGAGGGCAGGTGGGAGTAGTAGTAGCAGCAGTGCAGTGCGGATGTGGAGAGGGCAGGTGGGAGTAGTAGTAGTAGCAGCAGTGTGGATGTGGAGAGGGCAGGTGGGAGTAGTAGTAATAGCAGCAGTGCGGATGTGGAGAGAGCAGGTGGGAGTAGTAGTAGTAGCAGCAGTGCAGTATGGATGTGGAGAGGGCAGGTGGGAGTAGTAGTAGTAGTAGTAGCACTGCAGTGTGGATGTGAAGAGGGCAGGTGGGAGTAGTAGTAGTAGTAGTAGTAGCAGCAGCAGTGCAGTGCGATGGGGAGAGGGCAGGTGGTAGTAGTAGTAGCAGCAGTGCAGTGTGGATGTAGAGAGGGCAGGTGGGAGTAGTAGTAGTAGTAGTAGTAGCAACAGTAGTGCAGTGTGGATGTGGAGAGGGCAGGTGGGAGTAGTAGTAGCAGTGCAGTGTGGATGTGGAGAGGGCAGGTGGGAGTAGTAGTAGTAGCAGCAGTGCAGTGTGGATGTGGAGAGGGCAGGTGGAAGTAGTAGTAGCAGCAGTGCAGTGCGGATGTGAAGAGGGCAGGTGGGAGCAGTAGTAGTAGTAGCAGCAGCAGTGCAGTGCGGATGTGGAGGGCAGGTGGGAGTAGTAGTAGCAGCAGTGCAGTGTGGATGTGGAGAGGGCTGGTGGGAGTATTAGTAGTAGCAGCAGTGCAGTGTGGATGTGGAGAGGGCAGGTGGGAGTAGTAGTAGCAGCAGTGCAGTGTGGATGTGGAGAGGGAAGGTGGGAGTAGTAGTAGTAGCAGCAGTGCAGTGTGGATGTGGAGAGGGCAGGTGTGAGTAGTAATAGTGGCAGCAGTGCAGTGTGGATGTGGAGAGGGCAGGTGGGAGTAGTAGTAGTAGTAGCAGCAGTGCAGTGTGGATGTGGAGAGGGCAGGTGGGAGTAGTAGTAGTAGCAGCAGTGCAGCGCGGATGTGGAGAGGGCAGGTGGGAGTAGTAATAGTAGCAGCAGTGCAGTGTGGATGTGGAGAGGGCAGGTAAGAGTAGTAGTAGCAGCAGCAGTGCAGTGCGGATGTGGAGAGGGCAGGTGGGAGTAGTAGTAGTAGCAGCAGTGCAGCGCGGAAGTGGAGAGGGCAGGTGGGAGTAGTAGTAGTGGCAGCAGTGCAGTGCGGATGTGGAGAGGGCAGGTGGGAGTAGTAGTAGTAGCAGCAGTGCAGTGTGTATGTAGAGAGGGCAGGTGGGAATAGTAGTAGTAGCAGCAGTGCAGTGCGGATGTGGAGAGGGCAGGTGGGAGTAGTAGTAGCAGCAGTGCAGTGCGGATGTGGAGAGGGCAGGTGGGAGTAGTAGCAGCAGTGCAGTGCGGATGTGGAGAGGGCAGGTGGGAGTAGTAGTAGCAGCAGCAGTGCAGTGCGGATGTGGAGAGGGCAGGTGGGATTAGTAGTAGTAGTAGAAGCAGCAGCAGTAGTGCAGTTTGGATGTGGAGAGGGAAGGTGGGAGTAGTAGCAGTAGCAGCAGCAGTGCAGTGTGGATGTGGAGAGGGCAGGTGGGAGTAGTAGTAGTAGCAGCAGCAGCAGTGCAGTGGTGATGTGGAGAAGGCAGGTGGGAGTAATAGTAGTAGCAGCAGTGCAGTGTGGATGTGGAGAGGGCAGGTGGGAGTAGTAGTAGCAGCATCAGCAGCAGTGCAGTGTGGATGTGGAGAGGGGAGGTGGGAGTAGTAGCAGCAGCAGTGCAGTATGGATGTGGAGAGGGCAGGTGGGAGTAGTAGTAGCAGCAGCAGTGCAGTGTGGATGTGGAGAGGGCAGGTCGGAGTAGTAGCAGCAGCAGCAGCAGCAGCGCAGTATGGATGTGGAGAGGGCAGGTGGGAGTAGTAGTAGCAGCAGTGCAGTGTGGATGTGGAGAGGGAAGGTGGGAGTAGTAGTAGTAGCAGCAGTGCAGTGTGGATGTGGAGAGGGCAGGTGTGAGTAGTAATAGTGGCAGCAGTGCAGTGTGGATGTGGAGAGGGCAGGTGGGAGTAGTAGTAGTAGTAGCAGCAGTGCAGTGTGGATGTGGAGAGGGCAGGTGGGAGTAGTAGTAGTAGCAGCAGTGCAGCGCGGATGTGGAGAGGGCAGGTGGGAGTAGTAATAGTAGCAGCAGTGCAGTGTGGATGTGGAGAGGGCAGGTAAGAGTAGTAGTAGCAGCAGCAGCAGTGCAGTGCGGATGTGGAGAGGGCAGGTGGGAGTAGTAGTAGTAGCAGCAGTGCAGCGCGGAAGTGGAGAGGGCAGGTGGGAGTAGTAGTAGTGGCAGCAGTGCAGTGCGGATGTGGAGAGGGCAGGTTGGAGTAGTAGCAGTAGCAGCAGTGCAGTGTGTATGTAGAGAGGGCAGGTGGGAATAGTAGTAGTAGCAGCAGTGCAGTGCGGATGTGGAGAGGGCAGGTGGGAGTAGTAGTAGCAGCAGTGCAGTGCGGATGTGGAGAGGGCAGGTGGGAGTAGTAGCAGCAGTGCAGTGCGGATGTGGAGAGGGCAGGTGGGAGTAGTAGTAGCAGCAGCAGTGCAGTGCGGATGTGGAGAGGGCAGGTGGGATTAGTAGTAGTAGTAGAAGCAGCAGCAGTAGTGCAGTTTGGATGTGGAGAGGGAAGGTGGGAGTAGTAGCAGTAGCAGCAGCAGTGCAGTGTGGATGTGGAGAGGGCAGGTGGGAGTAGTAGTAGTAGCAGCAGCAGCAGTGCAGTGGTGATGTGGAGAAGGCAGGTGGGAGTAATAGTAGTAGCAGCAGTGCAGTGTGGATGTGGAGAGGGCAGGTGGGAGTAGTAGTAGCAGCATCAGCAGCAGTGCAGTGTGGATGTGGAGAGGGGAGGTGGGAGTAGTAGCAGCAGCAGTGCAGTATGGATGTGGAGAGGGCAGGTGGGAGTAGTAGTAGCAGCAGCAGTGCAGTGTGGATGTGGAGAGGGCAGGTCGGAGTAGTAGCAGCAGCAGCAGCAGCAGCGCAGTATGGATGTGGAGAGGGCAGGTGGGAGTAGTAGTAGTAGTAGCAGCAGCAGTGCAGTGTGGATGTGGAGAGGGCAGGTGGGAGTAGTAGTAGTAGCAGCAGTAGTGCAGTGTGGATGTGGAGAGGGCAGGTGGGAGAAGTAGTAGTAGCAGCAGCAGCAGCAGTGCAGTATGGATGTGGAGAGGGCAGGAGGGAGTAGTAGTAGTAGCAGCAGCAGCAGTGAAGTGTGGATGTGGAGAGGGCAGGTGGGAGTAGTAGTAGCAGCAGCAGCAGTAGTGCAGTGCGGATGTGGAGAGGGCAGTGGGAGTAGTAGTAGTAGCAGCAACAGTAGTGCAGTGTGGATGTGGAGAGGGAAGGTGGAAGTAGTATTAAAGCAGCAGTGCAGTGCGGATGTTGAGAGGGCAGGTGGGAGTAGTAGTAGTAGTAGCAGCAGTGCAGTGCGGATGTGGAGAGGGCAGAAGGGAGTAGTAGTAGCAGCAGTGCAGTGTGGATGTGCAGAGGGCAGGTGGGAGTAGTAGTAGTAGCAGCAGCACTGCAGTGCGGATGTGGAGAGGGCAGGTGGGAGTAGTAGTAGTAGTAGCAGCAGTGCAGTGTGGATAGGGCAGGTGGGAGTAGTAGTAGTAGCAGCAGTGCAGTGCGGATGTTGAGAGGGCAGGTGGGAGTAGTAGTAGTAGCAGCAGTGCAGTGTGGATGTGGAGAGGGCAGGTGGGAGTACTAGCAGCAGTGCAGTGTGGATGTGGAGAGGGCAGGTGGGAGTAGTAGTAGCAGCAGTGCAGTGCGGATGTGGAGAGGGCAGGTGGGAGTAGTAGTAGTAGCAGCAGTGTGGATGTGGAGAGGGCAGGTGGGAGTAGTAGTAATAGCAGCAGTGCGGATGTGGAGAGAGCAGGTGGGAGTAGTAGTAGTAGCAGCAGTGCAGTATGGATGTGGAGAGGGCAGGTGGGAGTAGTAGTAGTAGTAGTAGCACTGCAGTGTGGATGTGAAGAGGGCAGGTGGGAGTAGTAGTAGTAGTAGTAGCAGCAGCAGTGCAGTGCGATGGGGAGAGGGCAGGTGGTAGTAGTAGTAGCAGCAGTGTGGATGTAGAGAGGGCAGGTGGGAGTAGTAGTAGTAGTAGTAGTAGTAGCAACAGTAGTGCAGTGTGGATGTGGAGAGGGCAGGTGGGAGTAGTAGTAGCAGTGCAGTGTGGATGTGGAGAGGGCAGGTGGGAGTAGTAGTAGTAGCAGCAGTGCAGTGTGGATGTGGAGAGGGCAGGTGGAAGTAGTAGTAGCAGCAGTGCAGTGCGGATGTGAAGAGGGCAGGTGGGAGCAGTAGTAGCAGTAGCAGCAGCAGCAGTGCAGTGCGGATGTGGAGGGCAGGTGGGAGTAGTAGTAGCAGCAGTGCAGTGTGGATGTGGAGAGGGCTGGTGGGAGTATTAGTAGTAGCAGCAGTGCAGTGTGGATGTGGAGAGGGCAGGTGGGAGTAGTAGTAGCAGCAGTGCAGTGTGGATGTGGAGAGGGAAGGTGGGAGTAGTAGTAGTAGCAGCAGCAGCAGTGCAGTGTGGAAGTGGGAGTAGTAGTAGTAGCAGCAGCAGTGCAGTGTGGATTTGGAGAGGGTAAGTGGGAGTAGTAGTAGTAGCAGCAGTGCAGTGTGGATGTGGAGAGGGTAAGTGGGAGTAGTAGTAGTAGAAGTAGTAGCAGCAGTGCAGTGCGTATGTGGAGAGGGCAGGTGGGAGTAGTAGTAGTAGCAGCAGCAGTGCAGTGCGGATGTGGAGAGGGAAGGTGGGAGAAGTAGTAGTAGCAACAGTGCAGTGTGGATGTGGAGAGGGCAGGTGGGAGTAGTAGTAGCAGCAGTGCAGTGTGGATGTGGAGAGGGCAGGTGGGAGTAGTAGTAGTAGCAGCAGTGCAGTGTGGATGTGGAGAGGGAAGGTGGGAGTAGTAGTAGCAGCAGTGCAGTGTGGAAGTGGGAGTAGTAGTAGTAGTAGCAGCAGCAGCAGCAGTGCAGTTTGGTATTGAAGAGGGCAAGTGGGAGTAGTAGTAGTAGCAGCAGTGCAGTGTGGATGTGGAGAGGGCAGGAGGGAGTAGTAGTAGAGTAGTAGTAGTAGTAGCAGCAGCAGCAGTGCACTGTGGATTTGGAGAGGGTAAGTGGGAGTAGTAGTAGCAGCAGTGCAGTGCGGATGTGGAGAGGGCAGGTGGGAGTAGTAGTAGTAGCAGCAGCACTGCAGTGCGGATGTGGAGAGGGCAGGTGGGAGTAGTAGTAGTAGCAGCAGCACTGCAGTGCGGATGTGGAGAGGGCAGGTGGGAGTAGTAGTAGTAGCAGCAGTGCAGTGTGGATGTGGAGAGGGCAGGAGGGAGTAGTAGTAGAGTAGTAGTAGTAGTAGCAGCAGCAGCAGTGCACTGTGGATTTGGAGAGGGTAAGGGGGAGTAGTAGTAGCAGCAGTGCAGTGCGGATGTGGAGAGGGCAGGTGGGAGTAGTAGTAGTAGCAGCAGCACTGCAGTGCGGATGTGGAGAGGGCAGGTGGGAGTAGTAGTAGTAGTAGCAGCAGTGCAGTGCGGATGTGGAGAGGGCAGGTGGGAGTAGTAGTTGTAGTAGCAGTGCAGTGCGGGTGTGGAGAGGGCAGGTGGGAGTAGTAGTAGTAGTTGCAGTGCAGTGTGGATGTGGAGAGGGCAGGTGGGAGTAGTAGCAGCAGTAGCAGCAGTGTGGATGTGGAGAGGGGAGGTGGGAGTAGTAGTAGCAGCAGTGCAGTGCGGATGTGTAGAGGGCAGGTGGGAGTGGTAGTAGTAGCAGCAGTGCAATGCGGATGTGGAGAGGGCAGGTGGGAGTAGTAGTAGTAGCAGCAGTGCAGCGCGGATGTGGAGAGGGCAGGTGGGAGTAGTAGTAGTAGTAGTAGTAGTAGCAGCAGCAGTGCAGTGTGGATGTGGAGAGGGCAGGTGGGAGTAGTAGTAGCAGCAGCAGTGCAGTGTGGATGTGGAGAGGGCAGGTGGGAGTAGTAGTAGTAGTAGCAGCAGTGCAGTGCGGATGTGGAGAGGGCAGGTGGGAGTAGTAGTAGTAGTAGCAGCAGTGCAGTGCGGATGTGGAGAGGGCAGGTGGGAGTAGTAGTAGTAGCAGCAGCACTGCAGTGCGGATGTGGAGAGGGCAGGTGGGAGTAGTAGTAGTAGCAGCAGCACTGCAGTGCGGATGTGGAGAGGGCAGGTGGGAGTAGTAGTAGTAGCAGCAGTGCAGTGTGGATGTGGAGAGGGCAGGAGGGAGTAGTAGTAGAGTAGTAGTAGTAGTAGCAGCAGCAGCAGTGCACTGTGGATTTGGAGAGGGTAAGGGGGAGTAGTAGTAGCAGCAGTGCAGTGCGGATGTGGAGAGGGCAGGTGGGAGTAGTAGTAGTAGCAGCAGCACTGCAGTGCGGATGTGGAGAGGGCAGGTGGGAGTAGTAGTAGTAGTAGCAGCAGTGCAGTGCGGATGTGGAGAGGGCAGGTGGGAGTAGTAGTAGTAGTAGCAGTGCAGTGCGGGTGTGGAGAGGGCAGGTGGGAGTAGTAGTAGTAGTTGCAGTGCAGTGTGGATGTGGAAAGGGCAGGTGGGAGTAGTAGCAGCAGTAGCAGCAGTGTGGATGTGGAGAGGGGAGGTGGGAGTAGTAGTAGCAGCAGTGCAGTGCGGATGTGTAGAGGGCAGGTGGGAGTGGTAGTAGTAGCAGCAGTGCAATGCGGATGTGGAGAGGGCAGGTGGGAGTAGTAGTAGTAGCAGCAGTGCAGCGCGGATGTGGAGAGGGCAGGTGGGAGTAGTAGTAGTAGTAGTAGTAGTAGCAGCAGCAGTGCAGTGTGGATGTGGAGAGGGCAGGTGGGAGTAGTAGTAGCAGCAGCAGTGCAGTGTGGATGTGGAGAGGGCAGGTGGGAGTAGTAGTAGCAGCAGCAGTGCAGTGCGGATGTGGAGAGGGCAGGTGGGAGTAGTAGTAGCAGCAGCAGCAGTGCAGTGCGGATGTGAAGAGGGCAGGTGGGAGTAGTAGTAGCAGCAGCAGTGCAGTGTGGATGTGGAGAGGGCAGGTGGGAGTAGTAGTAGCAGCAGTGCAGTGCGGATGTGGAGAGGGCAGGTGGGAGTAGTAGTAGTAGCAGCAGTGCAGTGTGGATGTGGAGAGGGCAGGAGGGAGTAGTAGTAGAGTAGTAGTAGTAGTAGCAGCAGCAGCAGTGCACTGTGGATTTGGAGAGGGTAAGTGGGAGTAGTAGTAGCAGCAGTGCAGTGCGGATGTGGAGAGGGCAGGTGGGAGTAGTAGTAGTAGCAGCAGCACTGCAGTGCGGATGTGGAGAGGGCAGGTGGGAGTAGTAGTAGTAGCAGCAGCACTGCAGTGCGGATGTGGAGAGGGCAGGTGGGAGTAGTAGTAGTAGCAGCAGTGCAGTGTGGATGTGGAGAGGGCAGGAGGGAGTAGTAGTAGAGTAGTAGTAGTAGTAGCAGCAGCAGCAGTGCACTGTGGATTTGGAGAGGGTAAGGGGGAGTAGTAGTAGCAGCAGTGCAGTGCGGATGTGGAGAGGGCAGGTGGGAGTAGTAGTAGTAGCAGCAGCACTGCAGTGCGGATGTGGAGAGGGCAGGTGGGAGTAGTAGTAGTAGTAGCAGCAGTGCAGTGCGGATGTGGAGAGGGCAGGTGGGAGTAGTAGTAGTAGTAGCAGTGCAGTGCGGGTGTGGAGAGGGCAGGTGGGAGTAGTAGTAGTAGTTGCAGTGCAGTGTGGATGTGGAGAGGGCAGGTGGGAGTAGTAGCAGCAGTAGCAGCAGTGTGGATGTGGAGAGGGGAGGTGGGAGTAGTAGTAGCAGCAGTGCAGTGCGGATGTGTAGAGGGCAGGTGGGAGTGGTAGTAGTAGCAGCAGTGCAATGCGGATGTGGAGAGGGCAGGTGGGAGTAGTAGTAGTAGCAGCAGTGCAGCGCGGATGTGGAGAGGGCAGGTGGGAGTAGTAGTAGTAGTAGTAGTAGTAGCAGCAGCAGTGCAGTGTGGATGTGGAGAGGGCAGGTGGGAGTAGTAGTAGCAGCAGCAGTGCAGTGTGGATGTGGAGAGGGCAGGTGGGAGTAGTAGTAGCAGCAGCAGTGCAGTGCGGATGTGGAGAGGGCAGGTGGGAGTAGTAGTAGCAGCAGCAGCAGTGCAGTGCGGATGTGAAGAGGGCAGGTGGGAGTAGTAGTAGCAGCAGTAGTGCAGTGTGGATGTGAAGAGGGAAGGTGGGAGTAGTAGTAGTAGTAGCAGCAGCAGTGCAGTGCGGATGTGGAGAGGGCAGGTGGGAGTAGTAGTAGCAGCAGTGCAGATGTGGAGAGGGCAGGTGGGAGTAGTAGTAGTAGCAGCAGCAGTGCAGTGTGAATTTTGAGAGGGCAGGTGGGAGTAGTAGTAGTAGTAGCAGCAGTGCACTGTGGATTTGGAGAGGGTAAGTCGGAGTAGTAGTAGTAGTAGCAGCAGCAGCAGTGCAGTGTGGATGTGGAGAGGGCAGGTGGGAGTAGTAGTAGTAGCAGCAGTACAGTGTGGATGTGGAGAGGGCAGGTGGGAGTAGTAGTAGTGGCAGCAGTGCAGTGTGGATGTGGAGAGGGCAGGTGGGAGTAGTAGTAGCAGCAGCAGTAGTGCAGTGTGGCTGTGGAGAGGGCACTTGGGAGTAGTAGTAGCAGTGCAGTGTGGATTTGGAGAGGGTAAGTGGGAGTAGTAGTAGTAGTAGCAGCAGCAGTGCAGTGTGGATGTGGAGAGGGCAGGTGGGAGTAGTAGTAGTAGCAGCAGCAGCAGCAGTGCAGTGTGGATTTGGAGAGTGCAGGTGGGAGTAGTAGTAGCAGCAGTGCAGTGCGGATGTAGAGAGGGCAGGTGGGAGTAGTAGTAGTAGCAGCAGTGCAGTGCGGATGTGGAGAGGGCAGGTGGGAGTAGTAGTAGCAGCAGTAGTGCAGTGTGGATGTGAAGAGGGAAGGTGGGAGTAGTAGTAGTAGTAGCAGCAGCAGTGCAGTGCGGATGTGGAGAGGGCAGGTGGGAGTAGTAGTAGCAGCAGTAGTAGTGCAGTGCGGATGTGGAGAGGGCAGGTGGGAGTAGTAGTAGTAGCAGCAGCAGTGCAGTGTGAATTTTGAGAGGGCAGGTGGGAGTAGTAGTAGTAGTAGTAGCAGCAGCAGCAGTGCACTGTGGATTTGGAGAGGGTAAGTGGGAGTAGTAGTAGTAGTAGTAGCAGCAGTGCAGTGCGGATGTGGAGAGGGCAGGTGGGAGTAGTAGTAGTAGCAGCAGCAGTGCAGTGTGAATTTTGAGAGGGCAGGTGGGAGGAGTAGTAGTAGTAGTAGTAGCAGCAGCAGTGCACTGTGGATTTGGAGAGGGTAAGTGGGAGTAGTAGTAGTAGTAGTAGTAGCAGCAGTACAGTGTGGATGTGGAGAGGGCAGGTGGGAGTAGTAGTAGTAGCAGCAGCAGTGCAGTGTGAATTTTGAGAGGGCAGGTGGGAGTAGTAGTAGTAGTAGCAGCAGTGCACTGTGGATTTGGAGAGGGTAAGTCGGAGTAGTAGTAGTAGTAGCAGCAGCAGCAGTGCAGTGTGGATGTGGAGAGGGCAGGTGGGAGTAGTAGTAGTAGCAGCAGTACAGTGTGGATGTGGAGAGGGCAGGTGGGAGTAGTAGTAGTGGCAGCAGTGCAGTGTGGATGTGGAGAGGGCAGGTGGGAGTAGTAGTAGCAGCAGCAGTAGTGCAGTGTGGCTGTGGAGAGGGCACTTGGGAGTAGTAGTAGCAGTGCAGTGTGGATTTGGAGAGGGTAAGTGGGAGTAGTAGTAGTAGTAGCAGCAGCAGTGCAGTGTGGATGTGGAGAGGGCAGGTGGGAGTAGTAGTAGTAGCAGCAGCAGCAGCAGTGCAGTGTGGATTTGGAGAGTGCAGGTGGGAGTAGTAGTAGCAGCAGTGCAGTGCGGATGTAGAGAGGGCAGGTGGGAGTAGTAGTAGTAGCAGCAGTGCAGTGCGGATGTGGAGAGGGCAGGTGGGAGTAGTAGTAGCAGCAGTAGTGCAGTGTGGATGTGAAGAGGGAAGGTGGGAGTAGTAGTAGTAGTAGCAGCAGCAGTGCAGTGCGGATGTGGAGAGGGCAGGTGGGAGTAGTAGTAGCAGCAGTAGTAGTGCAGTGCGGATGTGGAGAGGGCAGGTGGGAGTAGTAGTAGTAGCAGCAGCAGTGCAGTGTGAATTTTGAGAGGGCAGGTGGGAGTAGTAGTAGTAGTAGTAGCAGCAGCAGCAGTGCACTGTGGATTTGGAGAGGGTAAGTGGGAGTAGTAGTAGTAGTAGTAGCAGCAGTGCAGTGCGGATGTGGAGAGGGCAGGTGGGAGTAGTAGTAGTAGCAGCAGCAGTGCAGTGTGAATTTTGAGAGGGCAGGTGGGAGGAGTAGTAGTAGTAGTAGTAGCAGCAGCAGTGCACTGTGGATTTGGAGAGGGTAAGTGGGAGTAGTAGTAGTAGTAGTAGTAGCAGCAGTACAGTGTGGATGTGGAGAGGGCAGGTGGGAGTAGTAGTAGTAGCAGCAGCAGTGCAGTGTGGATGTGGAGAGGGCAGGTGGGAGTAGTAGTAGCAGCAGCAGCAGCAGTGCAGTGTGTCTGTGGAGAGTGCACTTGGTAGTAGTAGTAGCAGTGCAGTGTGGATTTGGAGAGGGTAAGTGGGAGTAGTAGTAGTAGTAGTAGCAGCAGCAGTGCAGTGTGGATGTGGAGAGGCTGGTGGGAGTAGTAGTAGTAGCAGCAGCAGTGCAGTGTGCAAGTGGGAGTAGTAGTAGTAGTAGTAGTAGTAGTAGTAGTAGCAGCAGCAACAGTAGTGCAGTGTGGATGTGGAGAGGGCAGGTGGGTGTAGTAGTAGTAGCAGCAGTGCAGTGTGGATGTGGAGAGGGCAGGTGGGAGTAGGAGTAGCAGCAGCAGTGCAGTGTGGATGTAGAGAGGGCAGGTGGGAGTAGTAGTAGTAGTAGTAGTAGTAGTAGTAGTAGCAGCAGCAGTAGTAGTAATAGTACTAGTAGTAGTGATAGTGGTAGTACTATTAGAAGTATTAGTAGTGGAAGTAGTAATAGTAGTAATGCTATTAGTAGTAGAGATAGTAGTGGTAGTAGTACTAGGAATACTAGTAGTAGCAGCAGTATAGTGTGGATAGGGTACGGTATTTATATAGTGGCATTTGGTGGCAAAAGTGGCAGAAGCAGCATAGCATGGAACATACAAGGCAGTAAGTCGGATGTCTATAGGTGGTAGTAGTAATAGTAGTAGTGGTAGTGGTAGTTATAGTAGTGGTAGTAGTAATAGTAGTTGTGGTAGTAATAGTAGTGGTAGTAGTAATAGTAGTAGTGGTAGTGGTAGTAATAGTGGTGGTAGTAGTAATAATAGTTGTGGCAGTAATAGTAGTGGTAGTAGTAATAGTAGTAGTGGTGGTAGTAGTAATAGTAGTTGTGGTAGTAATAGTAGTGGTAGTAGTAATAGTAGTAGTGGTAGTGGTAGTAGTAGTGGTGGTAGTAGTAATAATAGTAGTAGTAGTAATAGTAGTAGCAGCAGTGCAGTGTGGATGTGGAAAGGGTATGGGTATAGTGGCATGTGGCTACAATAGAAGTTGTAGTAGTAGTAATAGTAGTAGTGGTAGTGGCAGTAGTAATAGTAGTAGTGGTAGTAGTAGTGGTAGTAGCAGTAGTAATAGTAGTAGTAGCAGCAGCAGTGCAGTGTGGATGTGGAAAGGGTATGGATATAGTGGCATGTGGCTACAATAGAAGTTGTAGTAGTAGTGGCAGTAGTAATAGTAGTAGTGGTAGTAGCAGTAGTAATAGTAGTAGTAGCAGCAGTGCAGTGTGGAAGTGGAAAGGGTACGGATATATTGGCATGTGGCTACTATAGAAGTGGTAGTAGTAATAGTAGTAGTGGTAGTGGTAGTAGTAGTAGTGGTGGTAGTAGTAATAGTAGTTGTGGTAGTAATAGTAGTGGTAGTAGTAATAGTAGTAGTGGTAGTGGTAGTAGTAGTGGTGGTAGTAGTAATAATAGTAGTAGTAGCAGTAGCAATAGTAGTAGCAGCAGTGCAGTGTGGATGTGGAAAGGGTATGGGTATAGTGGCATGTGGCTACAATAGAAGTTGTAGTAGTAGTGGTAGTCATAGTAGTGGTAGTAGTAATAGTAGTAGTGGTAGTGGCAATAGTAATAGTAGTAGTGGTAGTAATGGTGGTAGTAGTAGTGGTTGTAGCAGTAGTAATAGTAGTAGCAGCAGCAGTGCAGTGTGGATGTGGAAAGGGTATGGATATAGTGGCATGTGGCTACAATAGAAGTTGTAGTAGTAGTGGTAGTAATAGTAGTGGCAGTAGTAATAATAGTAGTGGTAGTAGTAGTGGTAGTAGCAGTAGTAATAGTAGTAGTAGCAGCAGCAGCAGTGCAGTGTGGATGTGGAAAGGGTATGGATATTGTGGCGAAACCAACCTCGCCACTGGGTTTTGGAGAGGACTGGCTGCTGGCCTCTTGCCCCTGGATTATGGGCCTCATACTAACTTTTAAACCCCTGAACCTATTCAAGTGAATTTTGGATAGGTTTGTCCCCAAGTTATACTGTTTAAATTGATGTTAGTTATATGTATGGCCAATGTAAACTCACAAAGATGTAACAATTTATAATAAGTGTAACTTGTCAGCTTGGGAGGAAAATGCTGTGTGTGTTTCTATTGTGCCATTGTCCCATTGTGTGTTTTAAGGGTGATGTCTGTTCTGTTGTCTGCGCATGTGTATTGGTGACTTCTCTTTGTCTTGAGAGATAATTGGATTACGCCTCGGTTGTCTCCGGGACAGAGAGGAGGAGACCATGATGCATTGTGGGGATGTATTGTCTCTGTGTATCCTACAGTGCTGTATATTTGTCCTATGTCCCAGTCTTCATTCTGGTCCTCTGGGGGTGTGAACGATTGGTTGCTGTAGTTACATTGTATGTGTTGTTAATTACTGATTGGTTGCATTTCAAAACCCTGTGGGCGGTCCTGTATTTGAAACAACTGTAATAAAAACCAGTATTTGAAACAACTGTAATAAAAACCAGGCTGGGTGTGCCAGCACCTCAGACCACTGCTTGACCCTCAACACGGAGCCTTGTCTCGTTATTGGGGGGATTCACTGTATGCTGTTAGAAGACCGATTGCCAGAAGTGTAAGCTGATCCCTGTTCGTCTGCTAGCAGCTATTCGTGAGGTTCCAGTTTGGAGTGCTACTTTGTATCCAGTTCGGGAGGTTGGTGTCCTGCAGTAGCTGTGCCTGTCTCTCAGAAAGGGGCTTATTGCCTAAACAGA
Organism: Bufo bufo; assembly: GCF_905171765.1. Taxonomy (NCBI): domain Eukaryota; kingdom Metazoa; phylum Chordata; class Amphibia; order Anura; family Bufonidae; genus Bufo; species Bufo bufo. The sequence continues at coordinate 4,416,825 of NC_053395.1, read as the reverse complement.
TTTTAACCCCTTGTCTGCTGAAACGGTCCGTTACATTGGTGGCAAGCATCGGGATCGTTCCTACAGCCAGAAGGACAGCTACAGGAGACACCATTTCTGTGGATTCTACAATTTAAAGGCAACGCATGTCCCAGTACAGCGACCCAAAAAGCAACAGGATGGAACCAGCAGTGTTATACGAGGAGGAGGACCTGGATGGCCGGGATGCATTAAGGAAAGGCATCTGGTACCAGGCCCTGGGTAATGTACAATACCAGCGGGGTGAGAGTCTCCCCAGTGAAGAGCAGCGGTTGCAGAAGCAAGTGGCCCTGCGGATGCCCTTCCTGGGAGAGCAGCCCCTGGAGGAATGGGTGAAGGATCTAGAGCACCGGGTATGGCAGGAGCTATGGCTGGAGGATGCCTACCAGGCGCTTTGGTGGTATATGGCACAGTATATACCCTGGACAGCCGAACATGACAAGCCAGAGGGAGAGGAGTTTTATGGTCCTGGCTTGTTATGGGAGTCCTTTGCAGAGCCTGACTTCGGGAGCCCTGCACAGTCCAGACTTCAGGACATTTTCTATGAGAGGGAGGCTAGGCTGGATTGGGATAACCCCCATGAGGTAGAGCAAGACCTGGCTCACCTAGCAACCCTGGAGTGGGAACTGGAGCAGGACTACCGAGATCTCTTCCACTCCATTGAGAAGGCTCAGCAGGACGGTAAGGTGACAGATCCAGACCCATTCAGCTGGGCAGATATTGTAGAATGTTACTGCGAAGGACCCCAGGTGGCCGGTAGAGATGGGACCGAGGTCTCTCCACCGGTCCAGCAGGGAATTGGGAGCCCCGTCTCCATTCCCCAGCAGCAGTGTGAAATGCAGGGAGAGGAGAGCAGCGCCCTCCCTCCCCAGCGGCAGGCTGAGTTACAGGGGGCAGAGGTAGTTGTTCCTGCCCTTCAGCAGCAGAGTGATATGCCGGGAAGGCAGTGTGAAGTGCAGGGAGAGGAGAGCAGCGTCCTCCCTCCCCAGCGGCAGGCTGAGTTACAGGGGGCAGAGGTAGTTGTTCCTGCCCCCCAGCAGCAGCATGATTTTTTGGGAATTGGGAGCGCAGTCTCCATTCCCCAGCGACAGGCGGAGTTACAGGGGGCAGAGACAGTCGGTCCTGTCCCCCAGCGGCAGAGTGTCCAGCAGGGAATAGAGAGCCCAGTCTCCTTTCCCCAGCAGCAGGACACTGTATTGAGAGCGGAGACGGTCGGTCGCCATCCCCAGCGGCTGGAAGTATGTATGGGAGAGGAGCTCGTTACCCCCTCTCCCCAGCGGCAGCTTAACGCACCAGGGGGAGACAGTAAGCCCCACAACCGTGCAGATGGGACCGTGGTCTCTGCACTTACAGCACAGGGGGTAGAGACAGTCGGTCTCCCCCTCCAACAACCAGGCTCCAACCAGGCTTCTTCCATGGTAACGCTGGCACCAGGGCAGAGTACCTCTGATACCTGCCCACAAAGCAACCTCCACTCCAAGCCAGGGAGCAACACAGAGAGGGGGAGTACCAGCTACCAACACAACCTTGGTGTACTCACTGGACAGAGACAGGCTACCAAAGGCAACAGGTCCAGTATTGGGTTGTGGGTGGGCTGCCAGACTAACTCAGGTACCGACCGGAGTGAGGTCAGGTACCTGGTTAGTCTTCCCTGGGGGGGGGGAGATGTGTGGCGAAACCAACCTCGCCACTGGGTTTTGGAGAGGACTGGCTGCTGGCCTCTTGCCCCTGGATTATGGGCCATATACTAACTTTTAAACCCCTGAACCTATTCAAGTGAATTTTGGATAGGTTTGTCCCCAAGTTATACTGTTTAAATTGATGTAAGTTATATGTATGGTCAATGTAAACTCACAAAGATGTAACAATTTATAATAAGTGTAATTTGTCAGCTTGGGAGGAAAATGCTGGGTGTGTGTCTATTGTGCCATTGTCCCATTGTGTGTTTAAAGGGTGATGTCTGTCCTATTGTCTGCGCATGTGTATTGGTGACTTCTCTTTGTCTTGAGAGATAATTGGATTACGCCTCGGTTGTCTCCGGGACAGAGAGGAGGAGACCATGATGCATTGTGGGGATGTATTGTCTCTGTGTATCCTACAGTGCTGTATATTTGTCCTATGTCCCAGTCTTCATTCTGGTCCTCTGGGGGTGTGAACGATTGGTTGCTGTAGTTACATTGTATGTGTTGTTAATTACTGATTGGTTGCATTTCAAAACCCTGTGGGCGGTCCTGTATTTGAAACAACTGTAATAAAAACCAGGCTGGGTGTGCCAGCACCTCAGACCACTGCTTGACCCTCAACACGGAGCCTTGTCTCGTTATTGGGGGGATCCACTGTATGCTGTAAGAGACTGATTGCCAGGAGTGTAAGCTGATCCCTGTTCGTCTGCTAGCAGCTATTCGTGAGGTTCCAGTTTGGAGTGCTACTTTGTATCCAGTTCGGGACATTGGTGTTCTGCAGTAGCTGTGCCTGTCTCTCAGAAAAGGGGCATATCGCCTAAACGGATTTTAACCCCTTGTCTGCTGAAACGGTCTGTTACAGATATAGTGGCATGTGGCTACAATAGAAGTTGTAGTAGTAGTGGTAGTAATAGTAGTGGCAGTAGTAATAGTAGTAGTGGTAGTAGTAGTGGTAGTAGCAGTAGTAATAGTAGTAGTAGCAGCAGCAGTGCAGTGTGGATGTGGAAAGGGTACGGATATATTGGCATGTGGCTACAATAGAAGTTGTAGTAGTAGTGCAACGTGTCGCCTCCCAGGGCCCTATCGCATCCCGGGTTTAGCTGGATTGCCGAGTGGTGTGGTGCGGCCTATATGTGTCACGATGCTCCTACCTGGATACAGCGGGACCCCTTCGGCTTTGTCTCTGAAGCAAATAAAGGGGGTTGAGTTGGGGGACGAAGAATAAAATTGAGTCCAGACCTTGTATAAAGTTCAACTGCAGCTTTACTTGAATAACCCTTCATCCAAACGAGTTGCAGGCTTCGTCTTGGTCCCAGCAGGTTTTGTCTTGGTCCCAGCCGGCTTTGTCTTGGTCCCAGCAGGCTTCATCTTGGTCCCAGCAGGTTTTGTCTTGGTCCCAGCCGACTTTGTCTTGGTACCAGCAGGCTTTGTCTTGGTCCCAGCAGGCTTCGACTTGGTCCCAGCAGGCTTCGTCTTGGTCCCAGCAGGCTTCATCTTGGTCCCAGCAGGCTTTGGTTGGTCCCAGCAGGCTTTGTCTTGGTCCCAGCAGGATTTGTCTTGGTCCCAGCAGGCTTCGTCTTGGTCCCAGCAGGTTTTGTCTTGGTCCCAGCCGGCTTTGTCTTGGTCCCAGCAGGCTTCGTCTTGGTCCCAGCAGGCTTTGTCTTGGTCCCAGCAGGCTTTGTCTTGGTCCCAGCAGGCTTTGGTTGGTCCCAGCAGGCTTTGTCTTGGTCCCAGCAGGCTTCGTCTTGGTCCCAGCAGGTTTTGTCTTGGTCCCAGCCGGCTTCGTCTTGGTACCAGCAGGCTTCGTCTTGGTCCCAGCAGGCTTTGTCTTGGTCCCAGCAGGCTTTGTGTTGGTCCCAGCAGGCTTCGTCTTGGTCCCAGCAGGCTTCGTCTGGTCCCAGCAGGCTTTGGTTGGTCCCAGCAGGCTTTGTCTTGGTCCCAGCAAGCTTCGTCTTGGTCCCAGCAGGCTTCGTCTTGGTCCCAGCAGGCTTCGTCTTGGTCCCAGCAGGCTTTGGTTGGTCCCAGCAGGCTTTGTCTTGGTCCCAGCAGGATTTGTCTTGGTCCCAGCAGGCTTTGTCTTGGTCCCAGCAGGCTTCGTCTTGGTCCCAGCAGGCTTCGTGTGGTGTGGTGTGGTGTGGTCTATATGTGTCACGGTGCTCCTACCTGGATACAGCGGGACCCCTTCGGCTTTGGCTCTGAAGCAAATAAAGGGGTTTGAGTTGGGGGATGAAGAATAAAATTGAGTCCAGACCTTGTATAAAGTTCAACTGCAGTTTTACTTGAATAACCCTTCATCCAAACGAGTTGCAGGCTTCGTCTTGGTCCCAGCAGGTTTTGTCTTGGTCCCAGCCGGCTTTGTCTTGGTCCCAGCCGGCTTTGTCTTGGTCCCAGCAGGTTTTTTCTTGGTCCCAGCCGACTTTGTCTTGGTACCAGCAGGATTTGTCTTGGTCCCAGCAGGCTTCGACTTGGTCCCAGCAGGCTTCGTCTTGGTCCCAGCAGGCTTCATCTTGGTCCCAGCAGGCTTTGGTTGGTCCCAGCAGGCTTTGTCTTGGTCCCAGCAGGATTAGTCTTGGTCCCAGCAGGCTTCGTCTTGGTCCCAGCAGGCTTCGTCTTGGTCCCAGCAGGTTTTGTCTTGGTCCCAGCCGGCTTTGTCTTGGTACCAGCAGGCTTCGTCTTGGTCCCAGCAGGCTTTGTCTTGGTCCCAGCAGGCTTTGTCTTGGTCCCAGCAGGCTTTGTCTTGGTCCCAGCAGGCTTTGGTTGGTCCCAGCAGGCTTCGTCTTGGTCCCAGCTAGCTTCGTCTTGGTCCCAGCAGGTTTTGTTTTGGTCCCAGCCGGCTTTGTCTTGGTACCAGCAGGCTTCGTCTTGGTCCCAGCCGGCTTTGTCTTGGTACCAGCAGGCTTCGTCTTGGTCCCAGCAGGCTTTGGTTGGTCCCAGCAGGCTTTGTCTTGATCCCAGCAGGATTTGTCTTGGTCCTAGCAGGCTTTGTTATGGTCCCAGCAGGCTTCGTCTTGGTCCCAGCAGGCTTTGTCTTGGTCCCAGCAGGATTTGTCTTGGTCCCAGCAGGCTTCGTCTTGGTCCCAGCAGGCTTAGTCTTGGTCCCAGCAGGTTTTGTCTTGGTCCCAGCCGGCTTTGTCTTGGTTCCAGCAGGCTTTCTCTTGGTCCCAGCAGGCTTCGTCTTGGTCCCAGCAGGCTTCGTCTTGGTCCCAGCAGGCTTTGGTTGGTCCCAGCAGGCTTTGTCTTGGTCCCAGCAGGCTTCGTCTTGGTCCCAGCAGGCTTTGGTTGGTCCCAGCAGGCTTCGTCTTGGTCCCAGCAGGCTTTGGTTGGTCCCAGCAGGCTTTGTCTTGGTCCCAGCAGGCTTCGTCTTGGTCCCAGCAGGCTTTGGTTGGTCCCAGCAGGCTTCGTCTTGGTCCCAGCAGGCTTCGTCTTGGTCCCAGCAGGCTTCGTCTTGGTCCCAGCAGGCTTTGTCTTGGACCCAGCAGGCTTCGTCTGGTGTGGTGCGGCCTATATGTGTCACAGTGCTCCTACCTGGATACAGCGGGACCCCTTCGGCTTTGGCTCTGAAGCAAATAAAGGGGGTTGAGTTGGGGGATGAAGAATAAAATTGAGTCCAGACCTTGTATAAAGTTCAACTGCAGCTTTACTTGAATAACCCTTCATCCAAACGAGTTGCAGGCTTCGTCTTGGTCCCAGCAGGTTTTGTCTTGGTCCCAGCCGGCTTTGTCTTGGTCCCAGCCGGCTTTGTCTTGGTCCCAGCAGGTTTTGTCTTGGTCCCAGCCGACTTTGTCTTGGTACCAGCAGGATTTGTCTTGGTCCCAGCAGGCTTCGACTTGGTCCCAGCAGGCTTCGTCTTGGTCCCAGCAGGCTTCATCTTGGTCCCAGCAGGCTTTGGTTGGTCCCAGCAGGCTTTGTCTTGGTCCCAGCAGGATTTGTCTTGGTCCCAGCAGGCTTCGTCTTGGTCCCAGCAGGCTTCGTCTTGGTCCCAGCAGGCTTCGTCTTGGTCCCAGCAGGTTTTGTCTTGGTCCCAGCCGGCTTTGTCTTGGTACCAGCAGGCTTCGTCTTGGTCCCAGCAGGCTTTGTCTTGGTCCCAGCAGGCTTTGTCTTGGTCCCAGCAGGCTTTGTCTTGGTCCCAGCAGGCTTTGGTTGGTCCCAGCAGGCTTCGTCTTGGTCCCAGCAGGCTTCGTCTTGGTCCCAGCAGGTTTTGTTTTGGTCCCAGCCGGCTTTGTCTTGGTACCAGCAGGCTTCGTCTTGGTCCCAGCCGGCTTTGTCTTGGTACCAGCATGCTTCGTCTTGGTCCCAGCAGGCTTTGGTTGGTCCCAGCAGGCTTTGTCTTGATCCCAGCAGGATTTGTCTTGGTCCTAGCAGGCTTTGTCTTGGTCCCAGCAGGCTTCGTCTTGGTCCCAGCAGGCTTTGTCTTGGTCCCAGCAGGATTTGTCTTGGTCCCAGCAGGCTTCGTCTTGGTCCCAGCAGGCTTAGTCTTGGTCCCAGCAGGTTTTGTCTTGGTCCCAGCCGGCTTTGTCTTGGTCCCAGCAGGCTTTGTCTTGGTCCCAGCAAGCTTCATCTTGGTCCCTGCAGGCTTTCTCTTGGTCCCAGCAGGCTTCGTCTTGGTCCCAGCAGGCTTCGTCTTGGTCCCAGCAGGCTTTGGTTGGTCCCAGCAGGCTTTGTCTTGGTCCCAGCAGGCTTCGTCTTGGTCCCAGCAGGCTTTGGTTGGTTCCAGCAGGCTTCGTCTTGGTCCCAGCAGGCTTTGGTTGGTCCCAGCAGGCTTTGTCTTGGTCCCAGCAGGATTAGTCTTGGTCCCAGCAGGCTTCGTCTTGGTCCCAGCAGGCTTCGTCTTGGTCCCAGCAGGCTTCGTCTTGGTCCCAGCAGGTTTTGTCTTGGTCCCAGCCGGCTTTGTCTTGGTACCAGCAGGCTTCGTCTTGGTCCCAGCAGGCTTTGTCTTGGTCCCAGCAGGCTTTGTCTTGGTCCAGCAGGCTTTGTCTTGGTCCCAGCAGGCTTTGGTTGGTCCCAGCAGGCTTCGTCTTGGTCCCAGCAGGCTTCGTCTTGGTCCCAGCAGGTTTTGTTTTGGTCCCAGCCGGCTTTGTCTTGGTACCAGCAGGCTTCGTCTTGGTCCCAGCCGGCTTTGTCTTGGTACCAGCAGGCTTCGTCTTGGTCCCAGCAGGCTTTGGTTGGTCCCAGCAGGCTTTGTCTTGATCCCAGCAGGATTTGTCTTGGTCCTAGCAGGCTTTGTCTTGGTCCCAGCAGGCTTCGTCTTGGTCCCAGCAGGCTTTGTCTTGGTCCCAGCAGGATTTGTCTTGGTCCCAGCAGGCTTCGTCTTGGTCCCAGCAGGCTTAGTCTTGGTCCCAGCAGGTTTTGTCTTGGTCCCAGCCGGCTTTGTCTTGGTCCCAGCAGGCTTTGTCTTGGTCCCAGCAAGCTTCATCTTGGTCCCAGCAGGCTTTCTCTTGGTCCCAGCAGGCTTCGTCTTGGTCCCAGCAGGCTTTGTCTTGGTCCCAGCAGGCTTTGGTTGGTCCCAGCAGGCTTTGTCTTGGTCCCAGCAGGCTTCGTCTTGGTCCCAGCAGGCTTCGTCTTGGTCCCAGCAGGCTTTGTCTTGGACCCAGCAGGCTTCGTCTGGTGTGGTGCGGCCTATATTTGTCACAGTGCTCCTACCTGGATACAGCGGGACCCCTTAGGCTTTGGCTCTGAAGCAAATAAAGGGGGTTGAGTTGGGGGATGAAGAATAAAATTGAGTCCAGACCTTGTATAAAGTTCAACTGCAGCTTTACTTGAATAACCCTTCATCCAAACGAGTTGCAGGCTTCGTCTTGGTCCCAGCAGGTTTTGTCTTGGTCCCAGCCGGCTTTGTCTTGGTCCCAGCAGGATTCGTCTTGGTCCCAGCAGGTTTTGTCTTGGTCCCAGCCGACTTTGTCTTGGTACCAGCAGGATTTGTCTTGGTCCCAGCAGGCTTCGACTTGGTCCCAGCAGGCTTCGTCTTGGTCCCAGCAGGCTTCGTCTTGGTCCCAGCAGGCTTTGGTTGGTCCCAGCAGGCTTTGTCTTGGTCCCAGCAGGCTTCGTCTTGGTCCCAGCAGGCTTCGTCTTGGTCCCAGCAGGCTTTGTCTTGGTCCCAGCAGGTTTTGTCTTGGTCCCAGCCGGCTTTGTCTTGGTCCCAGCAGGCTTTGTCTTGGTCCCAGCAGGCTTTGTCTTGGTCCCAGCAGGCTTTGGTTGGTCCCAGCAGGCTTCGTCTTGGTCCCAGCAGGCTTCGTCTTGGTCCCAGCAGGTTTTGTTTTGGTCCCAGCCGGCTTTGTCTTGGTACCAGCAGGCTTCGTCTTGGTCCCAGCCGGCTTTGTCTTGGTACCAGCAGGCTTCGTCTTGGTCCCAGCAGGCTTTGGTTGGTCCCAGCAGGCTTTGTCTTGATCCCAGCAGGATTTGTCTTGGTCCTAGCAGGCTTTGTCTTGGTCCCAGCAGGCTTCGTCTTGGTCCCAGCAGGCTTTGTCTTGGTCCCAGCAGGATTTGTCTTGGTCCCAGCAGGCTTCGTCTTGGTCCCAGCAGGCTTAGTCTTGGTCCCAGCAGGTTTTGTCTTGGTCCCAGCCGGCTTTGTCTTGGTCCCAGCAGGCTTTGTCTTGGTCCCAGCAAGCTTCATCTTGGTCCCAGCAGGCTTTCTCTTGGTCCCAGCAGGCTTCGTCTTGGTCCCAGCAGGCTTTGTCTTGGTCCCAGCAGGCTTCGTCTTGGTCCCAGCAGGCTTCGTCTTGGTCCCAGCAGGCTTTGTCTTGGACCCAGCAGGCTTCGTCTGGTGTGGTGCGGCCTATATTTGTCACAGTGCTCCTACCTGGATACAGCGGGACCCCTTAGGCTTTGGCTCTGAAGCAAATAAAGGGGGTTGAGTTGGGGGATGAAGAATAAAATTGAGTCCAGACCTTGTATAAAGTTCAACTGCAGCTTTACTTGAATAACCCTTCATCCAAACGAGTTGCAGGCTTCGTCTTGGTCCCAGCAGGTTTTGTCTTGGTCCCAGCCGGCTTTGTCTTGGTCCCAGCAGGCTTCGTCTTGGTCCCAGCAGGTTTTGTCTTGGTCCCAGCCGACTTTGTCTTGGTACCAGCAGGATTTGTCTTGGTCCCAGCAGGCTTCGACTTGGTCCCAGCAGGCTTCGTCTTGGTCCCAGCAGGCTTCGTCTTGGTCCCAGCAGGCTTTGGTTGGTCCCAGCAGGCTTTGTCTTGGTCCCAGCAGGCTTCGTCTTGGTCCCAGCAGGCTTCGTCTTGGTCCCAGCAGGCTTCGTCTTGGTCCCAGCAGGTTTTGTCTTGGTCCCAGCCGGCTTTGTCTTGGTACCAGCAGGCTTCGTCTTGGTCCCAGCAGGCTTTGTCTTGGTCCCAGCAGGCTTTGTCTTGGTCCCAGCAGGCTTTGTCTTGGTCCCAGCAGGCTTTGGTTGGTCCCAGCAGGCTTCGTCTTGGTCCCAGCAGGCTTCGTCTTGGTCCCAGCAGGTTTTGTCTTGGTCCCAGCCGGCTTTGTATTGGTCCCAGTAGGCTTTGTCTTGGTCCCAGCAAGCTTCATCTTGGTCCCAGCAGGCTTTGACTTGGTCCCAGCAGGCTTCGTCTTGGTCCCAGCAGGCTTTGGTTGGTCCCAGCAGCCTTTGTCTTGGTCCCAGCAGGCTTCGTCTTGGTCCCAGCAGGCTTTGGTTGGTCCCAGCAGGCTTCGTCTTGGTCCCAGCATGCTTCGTCTTGGTCCCAGCTGGCTTCGTCTTGGTCCCAGCAGGCTTCGTCTTGGTCCCAGCAGGCTTCGTCTTGGTCCCAGCAGGCTTTGGTTGGTCCCAGCAGGCTTTGTCTTGGTCCCAGCAGGCTTCGTCTTGGTCCCAGCAGGCTTCGTCTTGGTCCCAGCAGGCTTCGTCTTGGTCCCAGCAGGTTTTGTCTTGGTCCCAGCCGGCTTCGTCTTGGTCCCAGCAGGCTTCATCTTGGTCCCAGCAGGTTTTGTCTTGGTCCCAGCCGACTTTGTCTTGGTACCAGCAGGCTTTGTCTTGGTCCCAGCAGGCTTCGACTTGGTCCCAGCAGGCTTCGTCTTGGTCCCAGCAGGCTTCATCTTGGTCCCAGCAGGCTTTGGTTGGTCCCAGCAGGCTTTGTCTTGGTCCCAGCAGGATTTGTCTTGGTCCCAGCAGGCTTCGTCTTGGTCCCAGCAGGTTTTGTCTTGGTCCCAGCCGGCTTTGTCTTGGTCCCAGCAGGCTTCGTCTTGGTCCAGCAGGCTTCGTCTTGGTCCCAGCAGGCTTCGTCTTGGTCCCAGCAGGCTTTGGTTGGTCCCAGCAGGCTTTGTCTTGGTCCCAGCAGGCTTCGTCTTGGTCCCAGCAGGCTTCGTCTTGGTCCCAGCAGGCTTCGTCTTGGTCCCAGCAGGTTTTGTCTTGGTCCCAGCCGGCTTCGTCTTGGTCCCAGCAGGCTTCATCTTGGTCCCAGCAGGTTTTGTCTTGGTCCCAGCCGACTTTGTCTTGGTACCAGCAGGCTTTGTCTTGGTCCCAGCAGGCTTCGACTTGGTCCCAGCAGGCTTCGTCTTGGTCCCAGCAGGCTTCGTCTTGGTCCCAGCAGGCTTTGGTTGGTCCCAGCAGGCTTTGTCTTGGTCCCAGCAGGATTTGTCTTGGTCCCAGCAGGCTTCGTCTTGGTCCCAGCAGGTTTTGTCTTGGTCCCAGCAGGCTTTGTCTTGGTCCCAGCAGGCTTCGTCTTGGTCCCAGCAGGCTTTGTCTTGGTCCCAGCAGGCTTTGTCTTGGTCCCAGCAGGCTTTGGTTGGTCCCAGCAGGCTTCGTCTTGGTCCCAGCAGGCTTCGTCTTGGTCCCAGCAGGTTTTGTCTTGGTCCCAGCCGGCTTCGTCTTGGTACCAGCAGGCTTCGTCTTGGTCCCAGCAGGCTTTGTCTTGGTCCCAGCAGGCTTTGTCTTGGTCCCAGCAGGCTTCGTCTTGGTCCCAGCAGGCTTCGTCTGGTCCCAGCAGGCTTTGGTTGGTCCCAGCAGGCTTTGTCTTGGTCCCAGCAAGCTTCGTCTTGGTCCCAGCAGGCTTCGTCTTGGTCCCAGCAGGCTTCGTCTTGGTCCCAGCAGGCTTTGGTTGGTCCCAGCAGGCTTTGTCTTGGTCCCAGCAGGATTTGTCTTGGTCCCAGCAGGCTTTGTCTTGGTCCCAGCAGGCTTCGTCTTGGTCCCAGCAGGCTTCGTGTGGTGTGGTGTGGTGTGGTCTATATGTGTCACGGTGCTCCTACCTGGATACAGCGGGACCCCTTCGGCTTTGGCTCTGAAGCAAATAAAGGGGGTTGAGTTGGGGGATGAAGAATAAAATTGAGTCCAGACCTTGTATAAAGTTCAACTGCAGCTTTACTTGAATAACCCTTCATCCAAACGAGTTGCAGGCTTCGTCTTGGTCCCAGCAGGTTTTGTCTTGGTCCCAGCCGGCTTTGTCTTGGTCCCAGCCGGCTTTGTCTTGGTCCCAGCAGGTTTTTCTTGGTCCCAGCCGACTTTGTCTTGGTACCAGCAGGATTTGGTCTTGGTCCCAGCAGGCTTCGACTTGGTCCCAGCAGGCTTCGTCTTGGTCCCAGCAGGCTTCATCTTGGTCCCAGCAGGCTTTGGTTGGTCCCAGCAGGCTTTGTCTTGGTCCCAGCAGGATTAGTCTTGGTCCCAGCAGGCTTCGTCTTGGTCCCAGCAGGCTTCGTCTTGGTCCCAGCAGGCTTCGTCTTGGTCCCAGCAGGTTTTGTCTTGGTCCCAGCCGGCTTTGTCTTGGTACCAGCAGGCTTCGTCTTGGTCCCAGCAGGCTTTGTCTTGGTCCCAGCAGGCTTTGTCTTGGTCCCAGCAGGCTTTGTCTTGGTCCCAGCAGGCTTCGTCTTGGTCCCAGCAGGCTTCGTCTTGGTCCCAGCAGGCTTTGTCTTGGTCCCAGCAGGCTTTGGTTGGTCCCAGCAGGCTTTGTCTTGGTCCCAGCAGGCTTCGTCTTGGTCCCAGCAGGCTTCGTCTTGGTCCCAGCAGGCTTTGTCTTGGACCCAGCAGGCTTCGTCTGGTGTGGTGCGGCCTATATTTGTCACAGTGCTCCTACCTGGATACAGCGGGACCCCTTAGGCTTTGGCTCTGAAGCAAATAAAGGGGGTTTGAGTTGGGGGATGAAGAATAAAATTGAGTCCAGACCTTGTATAAAGTTCAACTGCAGCTTTACTTGAATAACCCTTCATCCAAACGAGTTGCAGGCTTCGTCTTGGTCCCAGCAGGTTTTGTCTTGGTCCCAGCCGGCTTTGTCTTGGTCCCAGCAGGCTTCGTCTTGGTCCCAGCAGGTTTTGTCTTGGTCCCAGCCGACTTTGTCTTGGTACCAGCAGGATTTGTCTTGGTCCCAGCAGGCTTCGACTTGGTCCCAGCAGGCTTCGTCTTGGTCCCAGCAGGCTTCGTCTTGGTCCCAGCAGGCTTTGGTTGGTCCCAGCAGGCTTTGTCTTGGTCCCAGCAGGCTTCGTCTTGGTCCCAGCAGGCTTCGTCTTGGTCCCAGCAGGCTTCGTCTTGGTCCCAGCAGGTTTTGTCTTGGTCCCAGCCGGCTTTGTCTTGGTACCAGCAGGCTTCGTCTTGGTCCCAGCAGGCTTCGTCTTGGTCCCAGCAGGCTTTGTCTTGGTCCCAGCAGGCTTTGTCTTGGTCCCAGCAGGCTTTGGTTGGTCCCAGCAGGCTTCGTCTTGGTCCCAGCAGGCTTCGTCTTGGTCCCAGCAGGTTTTGTCTGGTCCCAGCCGGCTTTGTATTGGTCCCAGTAGGCTTTGTCTTGGTCCCAGCAAGCTTCATCTTGGTCCCAGCAGGCTTTGTCTTGGTCCCAGCAGGCTTCGTCTTGGTCCCAGCAGGCTTTGGTTGGTCCCAGCAGCCTTTGTCTTGGTCCCAGCAGGCTTCGTCTTGGTCCCAGCAGGCTTTGGTTGGTCCCAGCAGGCTTCGTCTTGGTCCCAGCAGGCTTCGTCTTGGTCCCAGCTGGCTTCGTCTTGGTCCCAGCAGCTTCGTCTTGGTCCCAGCAGGCTTCGTCTTGGTCCCAGCCGGCTTTGGTTGGTCCCAGCAGGCTTTGTCTTGGTCCCAGCAGGCTTCGTCTTGGTCCCAGCAGGCTTCGTCTTGGTCCCAGCAGGCTTCGTCTTGGTCCCAGCAGGTTTTGTCTTGGTCCCAGCCGGCTTCGTCTTGGTCCCAGCAGGCTTCATCTTGGTCCCAGCAGGTTTTGTCTTGGTCCCAGCCGACTTTGTCTTGGTACCAGCAGGCTTTGTCTTGGTCCCAGCAGGCTTCGACTTGGTCCCAGCAGGCTTCGTCTTGGTCCCAGCAGGCTTCATCTTGGTCCCAGCAGGCTTTGGTTGGTCCCAGCAGGCTTTGTCTTGGTCCCAGCAGGATTTGTCTTGGTCCCAGCAGGCTTCGTCTTGGTCCCAGCAGGTTTTGTCTTGGTCCCAGCCGGCTTTGTCTTGGTCCCAGCAGGCTTCGTCTTGGTCCCAGCAGGCTTTGTCTTGGTCCCAGCAGGCTTTGTCTTGGTCCCAGCAGGCTTTGGTTGGTCCCAGCAGGCTTCGTCTTGGTCCCAGCAGGCTTCGTCTTGGTCCCAGCAGGTTTTGTCTTGGTCCCAGCCGGCTTCGTCTTGGTACCAGCAGGTTTCGTCTTGGTCCCAGCAGGCTTTGTCTTGGTCCCAGCAGGCTTTGTCTTGGTCCCAGCAGGCTTCGTCTTGGTCCCAGCAGGCTTCGTCTGGTCCCAGCATTTTTTGTTTTGGTCCCAGCCGGCTTTGTCTTGGTACCAGCAGGCTTCGTCTTGGTCCCAGCCGGCTTTGTCTTGGTACCAGCAGGATTTGTCTTGGTCCCAGCAGGCTTCGTCTTGGTCCCAGCAGGTTTTGTCTTGGTCCCAGCCGGCTTTGTCTTGGTCCCAGCAGGCTTTGTCTTGGTCCCAGCAGGCTTTGGTTGGTCCCAGCAGGCTTCGTCTTGGTCCCAGCAGGCTTCGTCTTGGTCCCAGCAGGTTTTGTCTTGGTCCCAGCCGGCTTCGTCTTGGTACCAGCAGGCTTCGTCTTGGTCCCAGCAGGCTTTGTCTTGGTCCCAGCAGGCTTTGTCTTGGTCCCAGCAGGCTTCGTCTTGGTCCCAGCAGGCTTCTTCTGGTCCCAGCAGGCTTTGGTTGGTCCCAGCAGGCTTTGTCTTGGTCCCAGCAAGCTTCGTCTTGGTCCCAGCAGGCTTCGTCTTGGTCCCAGCAGGCTTCGTCTTGGTCCCAGCAGGCTTTGGTTGGTCCCAGCAGGCTTTGTCTTGGTCCCAGCAGGATTTGTCTTGGTCCCAGCAGCTTTGTCTTGGTCCCAGCAGGCTTCGTCTTGGTCCCAGCAGGCTTCGTGTGGTGTGGTGTGGTGTGGTCTATATGTGTCACGGTGCTCCTACCTGGATACAGCGGGACCCCTTCGGCTTTGGCTCTGAAGCAAATAAAGGGGGTTGAGTTGGGGGATGAAGAATAAAATTGAGTCCAGACCTTGTATAAAGTTCAACTGCAGTTTTACTTGAATAACCCTTCATCCAAACGAGTTGCAGGCTTCGTCTTGGTCCCAGCAGGTTTTGTCTTGGTCCCAGCCGGCTTTGTCTTGGTCCCAGCCGGCTTTGTCTTGGTCCCAGCAGGTTTTTTCTTGGTCCCAGCCGACTTTGTCTTGGTACCAGCAGGATTTGTCTTGGTCCCAGCAGGCTTCGACTTGGTCCCAGCAGGCTTCGTCTTGGTCCCAGCAGGCTTCATCTTGGTCCCAGCAGGCTTTGGTTGGTCCCAGCAGGCTTTGTCTTGGTCCCAGCAGGAATAGTCTTGGTCCCAGCAGGCTTCGTCTTGGTCCCAGCAGGCTTCATCTTGGTCCCAGCAGGCTTTGGTTGGTCCCAGCAGGCTTCGTCTTGGTCCCAGCAGGCTTCGTCTTGGTCCCAGCTGGCTTCGTCTTGTCCCAGCAGGCTTCGTCTTGGTCCCAGCAGCTTCGTCTTGGTCCCAGCAGGCTTTGGTTGGTCCCAGCAGGCTTTGTCTTGGTCCCAGCAGGCTTCGTCTTGGTCCCAGCAGGCTTCGTCTTGGTCCCAGCAGGCTTCGTCTTGTCCCAGCAGGTTTTGTCTTGGTCCCAGCCGGCTTCGTCTTGGTCCCAGCAGGCTTCATCTTGTCCCAGCAGGTTTTGTCTGGTCCCAGCCGACTTTGTCTTGGTACCAGCAGGCTTTGTCTTGGTCCCAGCAGGCTTCGACTTGGTCCCAGCAGGCTTCGTCTTGGTCCCAGCAGGCTTCATCTTGTCCCAGCAGGCTTTGGTTGGTCCCAGCAGGCTTTTGTCTTGGTCCCAGCAGGATTTGTCTTGGTCCCAGCAGGCTTCGTCTTGGTCCCAGCAGGTTTTGTCTTGGTCCCAGCCGGCTTTGTCTTGGTCCCAGCAGGCTTGTCTTGGTCCCAGCAGGCTTTGTCTTGGTCCCAGCAGGCTTTGTCTTGGTCCCAGCAGGCTTTGGTTGGTCCCAGCAGGCTTCGTCTTGGTCCCAGCAGGCTTCGTCTTGGTCCCAGCAAGCTTCGTCTTGGTCCCAGCAGGCTTCGTCTTGGTCCCAGCAGGCTTCGTCTTGGTCCCAGCAGGCTTTGGTTGGTCCCAGCAGGCTTTGTCTTGGTCCCAGCAGGATTTGTCTTGTCCCAGCAGGCTTTGTCTTGGTCCCAGCAGGCTTCGTCTTGGTCCCAGCAGGCTTCGTGTGGTGTGGTGTGGTGTGGTCTATATGTGTCACGGTGCTCCTACCTGGATACAGCGGGACCCCTTCGGCTTTGGCTCTGAAGCAAATAAAGGGGGTTGAGTTGGGGGATGAAGAATAAAATTGAGTCCAGACCTTGTATAAAGTTCAACTGCAGCTTTACTTGAATAACCCTTCATCCAAACGAGTTGCAGGCTTCGTCTTGGTCCCAGCAGGTTTTGTCTTGGTCCCTGCCGGCTTTGTCTTGGTCCCAGCCGGCTTTGTCTTGGTCCCAGCAGGTTTTTTCTTGGTCCCAGCCGACTTTGTCTTGGTACCAGCAGGATTTGTCTTGGTCCCAGCAGGCTTCGACTTGGTCCCAGCAGGCTTCGTCTTGGTCCCAGCAGGCTTCATCTTGGTCCCAGCAGGCTTTGGTTGGTCCCAGCAGGCTTTGTCTTGGTCCCAGCAGGATTAGTCTTGGTCCCAGCATGCTTCGTCTTGGTCCCAGCAGGCTTCATCTTGGTCCCAGCAGGCTTTGGTTGGTCCCAGCAGGCTTCGTCTTGGTCCCAGCAGGCTTCGTCTTGGTCCCAGCTGGCTTCGTCTTGGTCCCAGCAGGCTTCGTCTTGGTCCCAGCAGGCTTCGTCTTGGTCCCAGCAGGCTTTGGTTGGTCCCAGCAGGCTTTGTCTTGGTCCCAGCAGGCTTCGTCTTGGTCCCAGCAGGCTTCGTCTTGGTCCCAGCAGGCTTCGTCTTGGTCCCAGCAGGTTTTGTCTTGGTCCCAGCCGGCTTCGTCTTGGTCCCAGCAGGCTTCATCTTGGTCCCAGCAGGTTTTGTCTTGGTCCCAGCCGACTTTGTCTTGGTACCAGCAGGCTTTGTCTTGGTCCCAGCAGGCTTCGACTTGGTCCCAGCAGGCTTCGTCTTGGTCCCAGCAGGCTTCATCTTGGTCCCAGCAGGCTTTGGTTGGTCCCAGCAGGCTTTGTCTTGGTCCCAGCAGGATTTGTCTTGGTCCCAGCAGGCTTCGTCTTGGTCCCAGCAGGTTTTGTCTTGGTCCCAGCCGGCTTTGTCTTGGTCCCAGCAGGCTTCGTCTTGGTCCCAGCAGGCTTTGTCTTGGTCCCAGCAGGCTTTGTCTTGGTCCCAGCAGGCTTTGTCTTGGTCCCAGCAGGCTTGGTTGGTCCCAGCAGGCTTCGTCTTGGTCCCAGCAGGCTTCGTCTTGGTCCCAGCAGGTTTTGTCTTGGTCCCAGCCGGCTTCGTCTTGGTACCAGCAGGCTTCGTCTTGGTCCCAGCAGGCTTTGTCTTGGTCCCAGCAGGCTTTGTCTTGGTCCCAGCAGGCTTCGTCTTGGTCCCAGCAGGCTTCGTCTGGTCCCAGCAGGTTTTGTTTTGGTCCCAGCCGGCTTTGTCTTGGTACCAGCAGGCTTCGTCTTGGTCCCAGCCGGCTTTGTCTTGGTACCAGCAGGATTTGTCTTGGTCCCAGCAGGCTTTGTCTTGGTCCCAGCAGGTTTTGTCTTGGTCCCAGCCGGCTTTGACTTGGTCCCAGCAGGCTTTGTCTTGGTCCCAGCAGGCTTTGGTTGGTCCCAGCAGGCTTCGTCTTGGTCCCAGCAGGCTTCGTCTTGGTCCCAGCAGGTTTTGTCTTGGTCCCAGCCGGCTTCGTCTTGGTACCAGCAGGCTTCGTCTTGGTCCCAGCAGGCTTTGTCTTGGTCCCAGCAGGCTTTGTCTTGGTCCCAGCAGGCTTCGTCTTGGTCCCAGCAGGCTTCGTCTGGTCCCAGCAGGCTTTGGTTGGTCCCAGCAGGCTTTGTCTTGGTCCCAGCAAGCTTCGTCTTGGTCCCAGCAGGCTTCGTCTTGGTCCCAGCAGGCTTCGTCTTGGTCCCAGCAGGCTTTGGTTGGTCCCAGCAGGCTTTGTCTTGGTCCCAGCAGGATTTGTCTTGGTCCCAGCAGGCTTTGTCTTGGTCCCAGCAGGCTTCGTCTTGGTCCCAGCAGGCTTCGTGTGGTGTGGTGTGGTGTGGTCTATATGTGTCCACGGTGCTCCTACCTGGATACAGCGGGACCCCTTCGGCTTTGGCTCTGAAGCAAATAGAGGGGGTTGAGTTGGGGGATGAAGAATAAAATTGAGTCCAGACCTTGTATAAAGTTCAACTGCAGCTTTACTTGAATAACCCTTCATCCAAACGAGTTGCAGGCTTCGTCTTGGTCCCAGCAGGTTTTGTCTTGGTCCCAGCCGGCTTTGTCTTGGTCCCAGCCGGCTTTGTCTTGGTCCCAGCAGTTTTTTCTTGGTCCCAGCCGACTTTGTCTTGGTACCAGCAGGATTTGTCTTGGTCCCAGCAGGCTTCGACTTGGTCCCAGCAGGCTTCGTCTTGGTCCCAGCAGGCTTCATCTTGGTCCCAGCAGGCTTTGGTTGGTCCCAGCAGGCTTTGTCTTGGTCCCAGCAGGATTAGTCTTGGTCCCAGCAGGGCTTCGTCTTGGTCCCAGCAGGCTTCGTCTTGGTCCCAGCAGGCTTCGTCTTGGTCCCAGCAGGTTTTGTCTTGGTCCCAGCCGGCTTTGTCTTGGTCCCAGCAGGCTTCGTCTTGGTCCCAGCAGGCTTTGTCTTGGTCCCAGCAGGCTTTGTCTTGGTCCCAGCAGGCTTTGTCTTGGTCCCAGCAGGCTTTGGTTGGTCCCAGCAGGCTTCGTCTTGGTCCCAGCTAGCTTCGTCTTGGTCCCAGCAGGTTTTGTTTTGGTCCCAGCCGGCTTTGTCTTGGTACCAGCAGGCTTCGTCTTGGTCCCAGCCGGCTTTGTCTTGGTACCAGCAGGCTTCGTCTTGGTCCCAGCAGGCTTTGGTTGGTCCCAGCAGGCTTTGTCTTGATCCCAGCAGGATTTGTCTTGGTCCTAGCAGGCTTTGTCTTGGTCCCAGCAGGCTTCGTCTTGGTCCCAGCAGGCTTTGTCTTGGTCCCAGCAGGATTTGTCTTGGTCCCAGCAGGCTTCGTCTTGGTCCCAGCAGGCTTAGTCTTGGTCCCAGCAGGTTTTGTCTTGGTCCCAGCCGGCTTTGTCTTGGTCCCAGCAGGCTTTCTCTTGGTCCCAGCAGGCTTCGTCTTGGTCCCAGCAGGCTTCGTCTTGGTCCCAGCAGGCTTTGGTTGGTCCCAGCAGGCTTTGTCTTGGTCCCAGCAGGCTCCGTCTTGGTCCCAGCAGGCTTTGGTTGGTCCCAGCAGGCTTCGTCTTGGTCCCAGCAGGCTTTGGTTGGTCCCAGCAGGCTTTGTCTTGGTCCCAGCAGGCTTCGTCTTGGTCCAGCAGGCTTTGGTTGGTCCCAGCAGGCTTCGTCTTGGTCCCAGCAGGCTTCGTCTTGGTCCCAGCAGGCTTCGTCTTGGTCCCAGCAGGCTTTGTCTTGGACCCAGCAGGCTTCGTCTGGTGTGGTGCGGCCTATATGTGTCACAGTGCTCCTACCTGGATACAGCGGGACCCCCTTCGGCTTGGCTCTGAAGCAAATAAGGGGGTTGAGTTGGGGGATGAAGAATAAAATTGAGTCCAGACCTTGTATAAAGTTCAACTGCAGCTTTACTTGAATAACCCTTCATCCAAACGAGTTGCAGGCTTCGTCTTGGTCCCAGCAGGTTTTGTCTTGGTCCCAGCCGGCTTTGTCTTGGTCCCAGCCGGCTTTGTCTTGGTCCCAGCAGGTTTTGTCTTGGTCCCAGCCGACTTTGTCTTGGTACCAGCAGGATTTGTCTTGGTCCCAGCAGGCTTCGACTTGGTCCCAGCAGGCTTCGTCTTGGTCCCAGCAGGCTTCATCTTGGTCCCAGCAGGCTTTGGTTGGTCCCAGCAGGCTTTGTCTTGGTCCCAGCAGGATTTGTCTTGGTCCCAGCAGGCTTCGTCTTGGTCCCAGCAGGCTTCGTCTTGGTCCCAGCAGGCTTCGTCTTGGTCCCAGCAGGTTTTGTCTTGGTCCCAGCCGGCTTTGTCTTGGTCCCAGCAGGCTTCGTCTTGGTCCCAGCAGGCTTTGTCTTGGTCCAGCAGGCTTTGTCTTGGTCCCAGCAGGCTTTGTCTTGGTCCCAGCAGGCTTTGGTTGGTCCCAGCAGGCTTTGTCTTGGTCCCAGCAGGCTTCGTCTTGGTCCCAGCAGGTTTTGTTTTGGTCCCAGCCGGCTTTGTCTTGGTACCAGCAGGCTTCGTCTTGGTCCCAGCCGGCTTTGTCTTGGTACCAGCATGCTTCGTCTTGGTCCCAGCAGGCTTTGGTTGGTCCTAGCAGGCTTTGTCTTGATCCCAGCAGGATTTGTCTTGGTCCCAGCAGGCTTCGTCTTGGTCCCAGCCGGCTTTGTCTTGGTACCAGCAGGCTTCGTCTTGGTCCCAGCAGGCTTTGGTTGGTCCCAGCAGGCTTTGTCTTGATCCCAGCAGGATTTGTCTTGGTCCCAGCAGGCTTTGTCTTGGTCCCAGCAGGATTTGTCTTGGTCCCAGCAGGCTTCGTCTTGGTCCCAGTAGGCTTAGTCTTGGTCCCAGCAGGTTTTGTCTTGGTCCCAGCCGGCTTTGTCTTGGTCCCAGCAGGCTTTGTCTTGGTCCCAGCAAGCTTCATCTTGGTCCCAGCAGGCTTTCTCTTGGTCCCAGCAGGCTTCGTCTTGGTCGCAGCAGGCTTTGTCTTGGTCCCAGCAGGCTTTGTCTTGGTCCCAGCAGGCTTCGTCTTGGTCCCAGCAGGCTTCGTCTTGGTCCCAGCAGGCTTTGTCTTGGACCCAGCAGGCTTCGTCTGTGTGGTGCGGCCTATATTTGTCACAGTGCTCCTACCTGGATACAGCGGGACCCCTTAGGCTTTGGCTCTGAAGCAAATAAAGGGGGTTGAGTTGGGGGATGAAGAATAAATTGAGTCCAGACCTTGTATAAAGTTCAACTGCAGCTTTACTTGAATAACCCTTCATCCAAACGAGTTGCAGGCTTCGTCTTGGTCCCAGCAGGTTTTGTCTTGGTCCCAGCCGGCTTTGTCTTGGTCCCAGCAGCTTCATCTTGGTCCCAGCAGGTTTGTCTTGGTCCCAGCCGACTTTGTCTTGTACCAGCAGGATTTGTCTTGGTCCTAGCAGGCTTCGACTTGGTCCCAGCAGGCTTCGTCTTGGTCCCAGCAGGCTTCGTCTTGGTCCCAGCAGGCTTTGGTTGGTCCCAGCAGGCTTTGTCTTGGTCCCAGCAGGCTTCGTCTTGGTCCCAGCAGGTTTTGTCTTGGTCCCAGCCGGCTTTGTCTTGGTACCAGCAGGCTTCGTCTTGGTCCCAGCAGGCTTTGTCTTGGTCCCAGCAGGCTTTGTCTTGGTCCCAGCAGGCTTCGTCTTGGTCCCAGCAGGCTTTGTCTTGGTCCCAGCAGGCTTCGTCTTGGTCCCAGCCGGCTTTGTCTTGGTACCAGCAGGCTTCGTCTTGGTCCCAGCAGGCTTTGGTTGGTCCCAGCAGGCTTTGTCTTGATCCCAGCAGGATTTGTCTTGGTCCCAGCAGGCTTTGTCTTGGTCCCAGCAGGATTTGTCTTGGTCCCAGCAGGCTTCGTCTTGGTCCCAGCAGGCTTAGTCTTGGTCCCAGCAGGTTTTGTCTTGGTCCCAGCCGGCTTTGTCTTGGTCCCAGCAGGCTTTGTCTTGGTCCCAGCCAGCTTCATCTTGGTCCCAGCAGGCTTTCTCTTGGTCCCAGCAGGCTTCGTCTTGGTCGCAGCAGGCTTTGTCTTGGTCCCAGCAGGCTTTGGTTGGTCCCAGCAGGCTTTGTCTTGGTCCCAGCAGGCTTCGTCTTGGTCCCAGCAGGCTTCGTCTTGATCCCAGCAGGCTTTGTCTTGGACCCAGCAGGCTTCGTCTGGTGTGGTGCGGCCTATATTTGTCACAGTGCTCCTACCTGGATACAGCGGGACCCCTTAGGCTTTGGCTCTGAAGCAAATAAAGGGGGTTGAGTTGGGGGATGAAGAATAAAATTGAGTCCAGACCTTGTATAAAGTTCAACTGCAGCTTTACTTGAATAACCCTTCATCCAAACGAGTTGCAGGCTTCGTCTTGGTCCCAGCAGGTTTTGTCTTGGTCCCAGCCGGCTTTGTCTTGGTCCCAGCAGGCTTCATCTTGGTCCCAGCAGGTTTTGTCTTGGTCCCAGCCGACTTTGTCTTGGTACCAGCAGGATTTGTCTTGGTCCCAGCAGGCTTCGACTTGGTCCCAGCAGGCTTCGTCTTGGTCCCAGCAGGCTTCGTCTTGGTCCCAGCAGGCTTTGGTTGGTCCCAGCAGGCTTTGTCTTGGTCCCAGCAGGCTTCGTCTTGGTCCCAGCAGGCTTCGTCTTGGTCCCAGCAGGCTTCGTCTTGGTCCCAGCAGGTTTTGTCTTGGTCCCAGCCGGCTTTGTCTTGGTCCAGCCGGCTTTGTCTTGGTCCCAGCAGGCTTTGTCTTGGTCCCAGCAGGCTTTGGTTGGTCCCAGCAGGCTTCGTCTTGGTCCCAGCAGGCTTCGTCTTGGTCCCAGCAGGTTTTGTTTTGGTCCCAGCCGGCTTTGTCTTGTACCAGCAGGCTTCGTCTTGGTCCCAGCCGGCTTTGTCTTGGTACCAGCAGGCTTCGTCTTGGTCCCAGCAGGCTTTGGTTGGTCCCAGCAGGCTTTGTCTTGATCCCAGCAGGATTTGTCTTGGTCCTAGCAGGCTTTGTCTTGGTCCCAGCAGGCTTCGTCTTGGTCCCAGCAGGCTTTGTCTTGGTCCCAGCAGGATTTGTCTTGGTCCCAGCAGGCTTCGTCTTGGTCCCAGCAGGCTTTGGTTGGTCCCAGCAGGCTTTGTCTTGATCCCAGCAGGATTTGTCTTGGTCCTAGCAGGCTTTGTCTTGGTCCCAGCAGGCTTCGTCTTGGTCCCAGCAGGCTTTGGTTGGTCCCAGCAGGCTTCGTCTTGGTCTTAGCAGGCTTCGTCTTGGTCCCAGCAGGCTTCGTCTTGGTCCCAGCAGGCTTCGTCTTGGTCCCAGCAGGCTTCGTCTTGGTCCCAGCAGGTTTTGTCTTGGTCCCAGCCGGCTTTGTCTTGGTACCAGCAGGCTTCGTCTTGGTCCCAGCAGGCTTTGTCTTGGTCCCAGCAGGATTTGTCTTGGTCCCAGCAGGCTTTGTCTTGGTCCCAGCAGGCTTTGGTTGGTCCCAGCAGGCTTCGTCTTGGTCCCAGCAGGCTTCGTCTTGGTCCCAGCAGGCTTTGTCTTGGTACCAGCAGGCTTCGTCTTGGTCCCAGCCGGCTTTGTCTTGGTACCAGCAGGCTTCGTCTTGGTCCCAGCAGGCTTTGGTTGGTCCCAGCAGGCTTTGTCTTGATCCCAGCAGGATTTGTCTTGGTCCCAGCAGGCTTCGTCTTGGTCCCAGCAGGCTTTGTCTTGGTCCCAGCAGGATTTGTCTTGGTCCCAGCAGGCTTCGTCTTGGTCCCAGCAGGCTTAGTCTTGGTCCCAGCAGGTTTTGTCTTGGTCCCAGCCGGCTTTGTCTTGGTCCCAGCAGGCTTTGTCTTGGTCCCAGCAAGCTTCATCTTGGTCCCAGCAGGCTTTCTCTTGGTCCCAGCAGGCTTCGTCTTGGTCCCAGCAGGCTTTGTCTTGGTCCCAGCAGGCTTTGGTTGGTCCCAGCAGGCTTTGTCTTGGTCCCAGCAGGCTTCGTCTTGGTCCCAGCAGGCTTCGTCTTGGTCCCAGCAGGCTTTGTCTTGGACCCAGCAGGCTTCGTCTGGTGTGGTGCGGCCTATATTTGTCACAGTGCTCCTACCTGGATACAGCGGGACCCCTTAGGCTTTGGCTCTGAAGCAAATAAAGGGGGTTGAGTTGGGGGATGAAGAATAAAATTGAGTCCAGACCTTGTATAAAGTTCAACTGCAGCTTTACTTGAATAACCCTTCATCCAAACGAGTTGCAGGCTTCGTCTTGATCCCAGCAGGATTTGTCTTGGTCCTAGCAGGCTTTGTCTTGGTCCCAGCAGGCTTCGTCTTGGTCCCAGCAGGCTTTGTCTTGGTCCCAGCAGGATTTGTCTTGGTCCCAGCAGGCTTCGTCTTGGTCCCAGCAGGCTTAGTCTTGGTCCCAGCAGGTTTTGTCTTGGTCCCAGCCGGCTTTGTCTTGGTCCCAGCAGGCTTTGTCTTGGTCCCAGCAAGCTTCATCTTGGTCCCAGCAGGCTTTCTCTTGGTCCCAGCAGGCTTCGTCTTGGTCCCAGCAGGCTTTGTCTTGGTCCCAGCAGGCTTTGGTTGGTCCCAGCAGGCTTCGTCTTGGTCCCAGCAGGCTTCGTCTTGGTCCCAGCAGGCTTCGTCTTGGTCCCAGCAGGCTTCGTCTTGGTCCCAGCAGGCTTTGTCTTGGACCCAGCAGGCTTCGTCTGGTGTGGTGCGGCCTATATTTGTCACAGTGCTCCTACCTGGATACAGCGGGACCCCTTAGGCTTTGGCTCTGAAGCAAATAAAGGTGGTTGAGTTGGGGGATGAAGAATAAAATTGAGTCCAGACCTTGTATAAAGTTCAACTGCAGCTTTACTTGAATAACCCTTCATCCAAACGAGTTGCAGGCTTCGTCTTGGTCCCAGCAGGTTTTGTCTTGGTCCCAGCCGGCTTTGTCTTGGTCCCAGCAGGCTTCATCTTGGTCCCAGCAGGTTTTGTCTTGGTCCCAGCCGACTTTGTCTTGGTACCAGCAGGATTTGTCTTGGTCCCAGCAGGCTTCGTCTTGGTCCCAGCAGGCTTCGTCTTGGTCCCAGCAGGCTTTGGTTGGTCCCAGCAGGCTTTGTCTTGGTCCCAGCAGGCTTCGTCTTGGTCCCAGCAGGCTTCGTCTTGGTCCCAGCAGGCTTCGTCTTGGTCCCAGCAGTTTTGTCTTGGTCCCAGCCGGCTTTGTCCTTGGTCCCAGCAGGCTTTGTCTTGGTCCCAGCAGGCTTTGTCTTGGTCCCAGCAGGCTTTGGTTGGTCCCAGCAGGCTTCGTCTTGGTCCCAGCAGGCTTCGTCTTGGTCCCAGCAGGTTTTGTTTTGGTCCCAGCCGGCTTTGTCTTGGTACCAGCAGGCTTCGTCTTGGTCCCAGCCGGCTTTGTCTTGGTACCAGCAGGCTTCGTCTTGGTCCCAGCAGGCTTTGGTTGTCCCAGCAGGCTTTGTCTTGATCCCAGCAGGATTTGTCTTGGTCCTAGCAGGCTTTGTCTTGGTCCCAGCAGGCTTCGTCTTGGTCCCAGCAGGCTTTGTCTTGGTCCCAGCAGGATTT
Source organism: Bufo bufo (assembly GCF_905171765.1). Classification (NCBI taxonomy): domain Eukaryota; kingdom Metazoa; phylum Chordata; class Amphibia; order Anura; family Bufonidae; genus Bufo; species Bufo bufo. The sequence goes on along the minus strand of NC_053395.1, from coordinate 4,392,456 downwards.
GTCTTGGTCCCAGCAGGCTTCGTCTTGGTCCCAGCAGGCTTAGTCTTGGTCCCAGCAGGTTTTGTCTTGGTCCCAGCCGGCTTTGTCTTGGTCCCCAGCAGGCTTTGTCTTGGTCCCAGCAAGCTTCATCTTGGTCCCAGCAGGCTTTCTCTTGGTCCCAGCAGGCTTCGTCTTGGTCCCAGCAGGCTTTGTCTTGTCCCAGCAGGCTTTGGTTGGTCCCAGCAGGCTTTGTCTTGGTCCCAGCAGGCTTCGTCTTGGTCCCAGCAGGCTTCGTCTTGGTCCCAGCAGGCTTTGTCTTGACCCAGCAGGCTTCGTCTGGTGTGGTGCGGCCTATATTTGTCACAGTGCTCCTACCTGGATACAGCGGGACCCCTTAGGCTTTGGCTCTGAAGCAAATAAAGGGGGTTGAGTTGGGGGATGAAGAATAAAATTGAGTCCAGACCTTGTATAAAGTTCAACTGCAGCTTTACTTGAATAACCCTTCATCCAAACGAGTTGCAGGCTTCGTCTTGGTCCCAGCAGGTTTTGTCTTGGTCCCAGCCGGCTTTGTCTGGGTCCCAGCAGGCTTCGTCTGGTCCCAGCAGGCTTTGGTTGGTCCCAGCAGGTTTTGTCTTGGTCCCAGCCGACTTTGTCTTGGTACCAGCAGGATTTGTCTTGGTCCCAGCAGGCTTCGTCTTGGTCCCAGCAGGCTTCGTCTTGGTCCCAGCAGGCTTCGTCTTGGTCCCAGCAGGCTTTGGTTGGTCCCAGCAGGCTTTGTCTTGGTCCAGCAGGCTTCGTCTTGGTCCCAGCAGGCTTCGTCTTGGTCCCAGCAGGCTTCGTCTTGGTCCCAGCAGGTTTTGTCTTGGTCCCAGCCGGCTTTGTCTTGGTCCCAGCAGGCTTTGTCTTGGTCCCAGCAGGCTTTGTCTTGGTCCCAGCAGGCTTTGGTTGGTCCCAGCAGGCTTCGTCTTGGTCCCAGCAGGCTTCGTCTTGGTCCCAGCAGGTTTTGTTTTGGTCCCAGCCGGCTTTGTCTTGGTACCAGCAGGCTTCGTCTTGGTCCCAGCCGGCTTTGTCTTGGTACCAGCAGGCTTCGTCTTGGTCCCAGCAGGCTTTGGTTGGTCCCAGCAGGCTTTGTCTTGATCCCAGCAGGATTTGTCTTGGTCCTAGCAGGCTTTGTCTTGGTCCCAGCAGGCTTCGTCTTGGTCCCAGCAGGCTTTGTCTTGGTCCCAGCAGGATTTGTCTTGGTCCCAGCAGGCTTCGTCTTGGTCCCAGCAGGCTTCGTCTTGGTCCCAGCAGGTTTTGTCTTGGTCCCAGCCGGCTTTGTCTTGGTCCCAGCAGGCTTTGTCTTGGTCCCAGCAAGCTTCATCTTGGTCCCAGCAGGCTTTCTCTTGGTCCCAGCAGGCTTCGTCTTGGTCCCAGCAGGCTTTGTCTTGGTCCCAGCAGGCTTTGGTTGGTCCCAGCAGGCTTTGTCTTGGTCCCAGCAGCTTCGTCTTGGTCCCAGCAGGCTTCGTCTTGGTCCCAGCAGGCTTTGTCTTGGACCCAGCAGGCTTCGTCTGGTGTGGTGCGGCCTATATTTGTCACAGTGCTCCTACCTGGATACAGCGGGACCCCTTAGGCTTTGGCTCTGAAGCAAATAAAGGGGGTTGAGTTGGGGGATGAAGAATAAAATTGAGTCCAGACCTTGTATAAAGTTCAACTGCAGCTTTACTTGAATAACCCTTCATCCAAACGAGTTGCAGGCTTCGTCTTGATCCCAGCAGGATTTGTCTTGGTCCTAGCAGGCTTTGTCTTGGTCCCAGCAGGCTTCGTCTTGGTCCCAGCAGGCTTTGTCCTTGGTCCCAGCAGGATTTGTCTTGGTCCCAGCAGGCTTCGTCTTGGTCCCAGCAGGCTTAGTCTTGGTCCCAGCAGGTTTTGTCTTGGTCCCAGCCGGCTTTGTCTTGGTCCCAGCAGGCTTTGTCTTGGTCCCAGCAAGCTTCATCTTGGTCCCAGCAGGCTTTGTCTTGGTCCCAGCAGGCTTTGGTTGGTCCCAGCAGGCTTTGTCTTGGTCCCAGCAGGCTTCGTCTTGGTCCCAGCAGGCTTCGTCTTGGTCCCAGCAGGCTTTGTCTTGGACCCAGCAGGCTTCGTCTGGTGTGGTGCGGCCTATATTTGTCACAGTGCTCCTACCTGGATACAGCGGGACCCCTTAGGCTTTGGCTCTGAAGCAAATAAAAGGGGTTGAGTTGGGGGATGAAGAATAAAATTGAGTCCAGACCTTGTATAAAGTTCAACTGCAGCTTTACTTGAATAACCCTTCATCCAAACGAGTTGCAGGCTTCGTCTTGGTCCCAGCAGGTTTTGTCTTGGTCCCAGCCGGCTTTGTCTTGGTCCCAGCAGGCTTCGTCTTGGTCCCAGCAGGTTTTGTCTTGGTCCCAGCCGACTTTGTCTTGGTACCAGCAGGCTTTGTCTTGGTCCCAGCAGGCTTCGACTTGGTCCCAGCAGGCTTCGTCTTGGTCCCAGCAGGCTTCGTCTTGGTCCCAGCAGGCTTTGGTTGGTCCCAGCAGGCTTTGTCTTGGTCCCAGCAGGCTTCGTCTTGGTCCCAGCAGGCTTCGTCTTGGTCCCAGCAGGCTTCGTCTTGGTCCCAGCAGGTTTTGTCTTGGTCCCAGCCGGCTTTGTCTTGGTCCCAGCAGGCTTCGTCTTGGTCCCAGCAGGCTTTGTCTTGGTCCCAGCAGGCTTTGTCTTGGTCCCAGCAGGCTTTGTCTTGGTCCCAGCAGGCTTTGGTTGGTCCCAGCAGGCTTCGTCTTGGTCCCAGCAGGCTTCGTCTTGGTCCCAGCAGGTTTTGTCTTGGTCCCAGCCGGCTTTGTATTGGTCCCAGTAGGCTTTGTCTTGGTCCCAGCAAGCTTCATCTTGGTCCCAGCAGGCTTTGTCTTGGTCCCAGCAGGCTTCGTCTTGGTCCCAGCAGGCTTTGGTTGGTCCCAGCAGCCTTTGTCTTGGTCCCAGCAGGCTTCGTCTTGGTCCCAGCAGGCTTTGGTTGGTCCCAGCAGGCTTCGTCTTGGTCCCAGCAGGCTTCGTCTTGGTCCCAGCTGGCTTCGTCTTGGTCCCAGCAGGCTTCGTCTTGGTCCCAGCAGGCTTCGTCTTGGTCCCAGCAGGCTTCGTCTTGGTCCCAGCAGGCTTCGTCTTGGTCCCAGCAGGCTTTGGTTGGTCCCAGCAGGCTTTGTCTTGGTCCGAGCAGGCTTCGTCTTGGTCCCAGCAGGCTTCGGTTGGTCCCAGCAGGCTTCGTCTTGGTCCCAGCAGGCTTCGTCTTGGTCCCAGCAGGCTTTGTCTTGGTCCCAGCAGGCTTTGTCTTGGTGGGATTGCGGTAAAAAAACTTATCTTCAGCCGAAGAATTATTCCTCTTGCTGACTTCTATAATGGAGACCTAAGAACTATTCCTGTGGCCCCTGTGTCTTCCAGACATCTGCTTCCATGGCCAGCAGAGCTCAGGCTGCTCTGGCTGCATAGGGAGGTCAGGCTGTGATGGTGCCCTCGCTCTCACTTCCTCTGTCTCCACTCGACTGACTCAGACTGACCCTGACTGGAACTGCTGCCCCACCGTTCTGGGAGGTAGCAAGACTGGCCCACTGCTGCCCAGAGGGGGAGAATGGAATGGTATATAGCTTTGCCATATACGCTGCCACCTGCTGGTGAACCAGGCATATTGCATGAAATGATAGTTGCATAGAAAAGTTACAGATGCACAGTGGGGAGGACCTGGAACAAAATACAATGATGGAACTGTATTAGCTAATAAAGACAGTAGTGGGGTGCAGAAATGGTGATACCTCTCCGGGGTAATACATTAGTAGGAGTAGTAGTAGAAGTAGTGCAGTGTGGATGGGGAAAGGGAAGGGTAATAAGAGGCACATGGCCGTAGAACGACTGTCTATGGGTGGTAGGAGTAATAATAGTAGAAGTGGCAGTAATCGTGGTATTGATAGTAGTGCTGGTAATAATAGTAGTAGCAGTGGTAGTACTGGTAATAGTAGAAGTGGGAGTAGTAGTGGTATTGATAGTAGTGGTGGTAATAATAGTAGTAGTAGCAGTGGTAGTACTGGTAATAGTAGTAGTGGCAGTAGTGGTGGTATTGATAGTAGTGCTGGTAATAATAGTAGTAGCAGTGGTAGTACTGGTAATAGTAGACGTGGGAGTAGTAGTAGTAATAGTAGTAGTGATAGGGGTAGTAATTAGTGTTGATCGAGCACCAAAGTGCTCGGGCCGAACACATCGGGATGCTCGGGGGCTCGGTACAAGGGAAGTCAATGGGGGAACCCGAGCAGTAAACCAGGCCCCGTCTGCTCTGAAGAGGGGAGGGCGTCTGGTTCACAGGAAAAGGTCAGAAATTGATGGAAACAACACTGAAATGGTTCGGGACCAGCATGGGGAGGATGTCTGGACGGATCTTGGACTCCCAGATTGCTGCTGGGAACGATGTTGTCCGAGTAGTGCGCCACTTTTACAGACTGACAATAATACTCACAAAACCGAAGATAAGATCGATTTTAGAGGAAAAATTGTTCGGAAACATTCTTTCCTGTATATTTACTTGTATATAAAGTGCAAGTGCTGCCAAAAATTACAAGGAAGAGGCACTCCGACACAACCTGTATATCACATAAAGGAGGCCTCATTCACATTGTGCTACAATAGTTCAGGTAGTGGGACTCCTACACTCATAAAGCCTATGCACTAAGGGAAAGGGCTGCCAAATATTACAAGGAACCGGCACTCAAATACACCCTTTATTGTGGAACATCTAAAATCCCATGGATTGGAAGATGAAGAACAGCCTGGGTTTACTTCAGGGAGATCATGTCAAACTAATCTTATAGATTTTTTTGATTGGGTGACTAAAATAATAGATGGCGGAGGTGCAGTAGACATCGCTTATCTGGACCTTAGTAAGGGTTTGGATACTGTCCCACATAGAAGGCTTATCAATAAAGTGCAGTCATTGGGCTTGGACTCCCATATTGTGGAATGGATTAGGCAGTGGCTGAGGGACAGACAACAGAGGGTTGTAGTCAATGGAGTATATTCAGACCAAGGTCTTGTTACCAGTGGGGTACCTCAGGGATCTGTTCTGGGGCCCATATTGTTTAATATCTTTATCAGCGACATTGTAGAAGGCCTCGATGGTAAGGTTTGTCTTTTTGCTGATGACACAAAGATTTGTAACAGGGATGATGTTCCTGGAGGGATACACCAAATGGGAAAGGATTTAGGAAAACTAGAGGAATGGTCAAAAATCTGGCAACTAAAATGTAATGTTGATAAGTGCAAGATAATGCACCTGGGGCGTAAAAACCCGAGAGCAGAATATACAATCAGTGATACAGTCCTAACCTCAGTATCTGAGGAAAGGGATTTAGGGGTCATTATTTCAGAAGACTTAAAGGTAGGCAGACCATGTCATAGAGCAGCAGGAGATGCTAGCAGAATGCTGGGGTGTATAGGGAGAGGCATTACCAGTAGACAGAGGGGGGCGCTCATGCCGCTCTACAGAGCACTAGTGAGACCTCATCTGGAGTATTGTGTGCAGTACTGGAGACCATATCTCCAGAAGGATACTGATACTTTGGAGAGAGTTCAGAGAAGAGCTACTAAACTGGTACATGGATTGCAGGATAAAACTTACCAGGAAAGGTTAAAGGACCTTAACATGTATAGCTTGGAAGAAAGACGAGACAGAGGGGAGATGAGAGAAACTGCTAAATACATAAAGGGAATCAACAAGGTAAAAGAGGAGAGAAGATTTACAAGAAGAAAAACTGCTACAAGAGGACATAGGGTTAAATTAGAGGGGCAAAGGGTTAACAGTAATATCAGGAAGTATTACTTTACTGAGAGAGTAGTGGATGCATGGAATAGCCTTCCTGCAGAAGTGGTAGCTGCAAATACAGTGAAGGAGTTTAAGCATGCATGGGATAGGCACAAGGCCATCCTTCATATAAGATAGGGCCGGGGGCTATCCATAGTATTCAGTATATTGGGCAGACTAGATGGGCCACATGGTTCTTATCTGCCAACACATTCTAGGCTTCTATGTTTCTTTATTACACATAAAGGAGGGCATCATACACACCCTTGAAAAATTATGATTGACGGCCTGCTGGTGACCCTCAAAAACATTTGGAGCAAGGGAGTGCTGATCTGACCATCTAAAACATTAGGTGCGTAGGCCTGCTGCTGAGCTGACCATCGAAATAAATTATGGTTGAGGGCCTGCTGCTGAGCTGACCCTATAAAACATTATGGTTGAGGGCCTGCTGCTGAGCTGACCCTCTAAAAGATTGTAGGTGAGGGCCTGCAGGTGAGCTGACCTTCTAAAACATTATATGCGAGGGCCTGCAGGCGCGTCCCCGTGACGTCAACAATCCATTTGGATGTCTGACCTATCAACTTTCGATGGTACTTTCTGCGCTGACCATGGGTAACGGGGAATCAGCGTTTGATTGCGGAGAGGGAGCCTGAGAAACGGCTACCACATCCAAGGAAGGCAGCAGGCGCGCCAATTACCCACTCCCGACTCGGGGAGGTAGTGACGATAAATAACAATACAGGACTCTTAAGAGGCCCTGTAATTGGAATGAGTGCCCTATTAAATCCTTTAACTGCGTTGGTCAGGGCACGTGTGATGTTACGGGACAGATGTTGGTGTAAGGCGGGCACACTTTACACTGCAGATGTGGCCCAGGTAATGTCACTGTCAGAAGTGGACACCGTCTATTGAAAAAGTACACTGGATGTCACTGATACATTTTTTAAACGCACACTTTACACTTTAGATGTAACAATGGTAATGTCACTGTCCGCAGCGGACACCGTCTACGGAAAAAGTACACTGTATGTCACTGATATTTTTCGGATGCGAACCCTTTACACTGGAGATGTGGCGCGGATAATTTAAGTGTTCCCAGCGGCCCATTACACGGTATTTAGCGCAGGATGCGCAAAAAATGTATATTTCTGCTGCCACACACAATAGTCCTTACAAGGTCTTCTGGGTCTCTGAACAGTTTTTCCAATAAAATTCTTCCACTCACACTCCCTACACTATATTTCCCTGCCTATGCTCAGCTCTCCCTGACTAAGACTGAGCTGAACATGCTATATCGCACCCGATGACTCGTTCCGGCCAGCCAATCACTGTAATGCCAGTACCCAACATGGCTACTGCATTACAGTGAGGGCAGTACTTACCTGCACGTTTATTGGCTGCGTAGCCGAGTACCGCCATGTGCCGTTCATCGAGATGCTCGAGCCGAACTGGTGTTCAGCCTAGCATGCTTGATCAACACTAGTAGTAATAGTAGTATTAGTAATAATAATAGTAGTAGTAGCAGCAGTGCAGTTTGGATGTGGAAAGAGTAGCGTAATAAGAGGCACATGGCTGTAATAGCAGTGATAGCAGTAGTAGTAACAGTAGTAGTATTAATAATAGTGTGGTAGTAGCAATAGTGGTAGTAGTAGTAGTATTAGCAACAGTGCAGTGTGGATGTGGAAAGGGTAAGGTAATAAAAGGTAATAAGAGGCTGTAATAGTGGTGGTAGTAGTAGTGGTAGGGGTTGTAGTGGTAGTGATAGTTATAGTAGTAATAGTAGTGGTAATATTACTAGTAGTGGCGGCTATGTAGTGTTAGCAGTGGTGCGGTAGGGGATTACCAACGAGGACTAGCAGCTATGGCCATGGCGGCAGCACCATACGGTATGGAACCTGTTGGCCGGCAGACAGCGGCAGTAGCATAATGGAGCACCATCAGCAAGGGCAGATCTATTCATCAGCCTCAGCCTGAGAAGTGTATAAATCCCCCTCAATCCATGCTTGGTTTGGCTTCCAGAGAACAACTCGGTTTTGATGTCCCCACACCCCATGTGGCGCTAAAAACCCTCCCGGAAATGACACTGGAGGGTGGGCAAGAAAGAACAGAGAGAACGTGCTGTGCTCCAGTCTGCCTGCCCAGAAGTCCATGGGGTCAGGGAACAGGGTATGTGCTGGAGACAGGCCACAGTCACTTACAGAATGAGACAATTTTAAGCAAATTTTGGTAAGTAAAATAGACAGCTGCCCAGAAGTACGAATATCATACAGCAGAATTTAGGTGAGGGCACAGAAGTGCCTATATTTTTGGACTGTCAAGAGTCCAATTTTTCAGAATGCTGCGGTACTATTGCATGCCTGGCCAGGAGTCGCACCACACCACCCAGGCCAGAGCTTAGAAAAATTACATTTAGTCGAAGGAGCGGAAGTGCGCCACATTTACTACAACTAAGTGGTACGGCAGGACCTGCACCTCCAGCAAACCTGGCCAGAAGGGCGTTCAGCTTGTAGACAAGCTAATTGTTCTGAATGTTTCACAGTGAAGCAGAGGACAAGGAGTCTGAGAAGAAGCAGCCGATGATGATTACAAGGACACTGTACTGCTTGGTTATGCAGTTTGGCTGCCACAAACAGGAACAGGTGAAGGAGGACAGACTTGTTCTGATCGGGAATGCTGGCTAGATACATTTTCTCACAGGAGTCCATGATGCCACCTCACATGCTGCCCTCAGCTTATTTTATTCCTGCAGATCTTTCACACGGCTGTGTGGAGAAAAAGCGCCATAAGGGAGTTGCTTTTGCAACGACCTGGTGCCAGCATCTGGGGTATCCCTTGCCCCTTAGGAGGTTTCTACGAAATATGTCCCTCTTATAGAGCAAGTAAACGTGACGTCAGTTGCAGTTAAGCAACGGGAACATGGAGTCCCCTTTGTAGATGGAATTGATGGTACCCAGGTTAGGATTGCAAGAGTGGTGTAGAATGTCTCTGTGGATGTTGTATGCACGTGTCGCGGTGCTCCTACCTGGATATCGGTTGATCCCAGACGTGGTGTAGTCCGAAGCAGTGCAAAAAGGGGGTAGTTGAACTTGGATGGTGTAGAAAGTGGAATAAATGGAGTCCAGACTTGTAGTAACGTTGAACAGTTGCTTTTACTTGGCATAAACGGTAATCCAAACGGTTTCTTAGTCATCAGCAGGTATTAGCTTTACTTTAGCAGGCAAACACTTCTGCAACAACCTCAGCTCTGCTATGCGGTAGCGCTCTCGGCTCTGCTATGATAGGCTGGATGAAAAGTAAATTTCCTCTTCTGATGGAATTAAGGTTAGCTGTAGTCTGTCTCTTACTTTAAGTAATGGAGTCCTTGTAGTAAAAGTAGCAACTCTTTAGGCCCGACACAAAGCAGAGACCCTAACTAGCTAACTACAGGCCTGATCTCAGATTCTAGGCGCCAACTCTGCAATGAGGTGCGTGCACGATCTTACCGACCCATGTCTGTTCTGCATCCGCTGATGACTCTGAATCGAACAACCTGTCTCTCCAGTAAACATGAGGTCCTGCAGGGTATGCAGCTTGTTCCTTAGCTCTTGTCAGCCTCCCTGGAAACAGTCCTCCTTTCCATGGACAGGATCTGGGTCTTGGACAACGATCAGCTTCACTTGGCTGCAGCTCTGGTCATAGAAGGGTGCTTTGAGTCGAGGGACTCTTTTTTCACACGGGTCCTCAGTGTCTCTCTCTCCTTCTAAGATGGCTCCTGTCTACTTCCTCTCTGTTCTGTGTGTAACTCCACCTCTCTCATGAGCATGGATATATATATGCAGTCTGTAGCTGTGTTAGGAAACAGCGGCTTCTTGTGGCCAAACAGCAGAATGTCAGTCCATAACAATGAATTTAATCCACACAGTGTTCAAACAATGAGAGCTGTTTCCCCATCTCACACTAACACTACTACCAATACTACTACTGCCACTACTACTACCACTACTACTACTACTACTACTGTCACTACCACTGCTTGTTAGCCCAGCGGTTCGTTCTGGCGCTGCTGCCCCTACCCACGGGCATGGGTACCGGGCTCCCTCTTTCCCTCCTGCTGCCATGCGCTGTGCTGACAAGCGCGGGCAGCAGGTAGCTTAAAGGGGTTGTCCGAGTTATTTTTTTGTTCTTTCTATGTTTCTAACTAATCAAATGTAACAGCTTTACCATGCACTTACTGCATCTGTAGTTGCTCCTTTCTCAGATTTCACTGAGGGTCACATGACCTGTGATGTCATCTTCTCCCCCTGCTCTGATGATGTTTCGTGCACAAGCCTGAGAGATCAGATCTGTGTCTGTACACGAGACGTCACTGGCCACGCCCCCCCTGCTCTTCCATCTGCTGCTGCTGCCTGCCCTGTGTCTCCTTCCCACTGGATACTTCAGGAAATATTAATCCCTTCAGGAGCACAGACTCAGGGATGAAGGCTTTACTGAGTAGCTGCAGGCAGTGAGGAGACAAATGCTGGGCACAGGAGCTCAGAGACTAGAGGAGTTCTGCACAAGAACAGGTAGGGAGAAAATCATGTGTGTATCAGCAGTGTCACTGTACAGCTGGGACTTGTAGTCCTACACATACAACATGCTGCTGAGTCTCCCAGCAGGCAGACATGTCACTCAGGGCAGCACTTGTAGCCACTCCCTTAGCAGAGCAGGGGGAGGGGCAGAGTTTGTTGTTATTGCAGGTAAACAAAGGGCCAGAAGAGAACCAGGGAAATGAGGAAATATAGCATTTTTTTTTTACCTAAAACTTGCTTAGCTCAGTTATATATTGCTGCCCATCAGATTTACAGTGCTATATATTTTTTTTCCATAACTCGGACAACCCCTTTAACTGTTGCATCTGTGCTCCATGCCAGAGATTTCTTCCTGCCGGAGACCTGCACTGTTGTTAGGGCTTGCATGGGTGTCTCTCCTCCCTTGTGAGGCAGCACGTACACGCCCTCTGTCTCCGCAGCCTATGGCTGGATTGCAGGAAGTATTTAAAGGCGCTTCATACCACAGGAAGATGCCTGAGCAACTCATGGTCACTAGCTTGTCTAGTTCCTTGTGTAAAGGTGTTTTTTAAGTTCTGCTTTGCTGTGTACCGGACCCTGCTTTTGGAATTATCGTATTTTGCCTGTTTGCTGCCTGCCTCTGACCCCGGACTTCCTAACCACGCACATCCCCTCGGTGCTTGCATCGGTATCTATGACCCCCTGGTCAGCTGCCACTGACTCTGGGACTGCTCTGGAGTGACACCTGGCAACTACACTAATAGCCCAAGCCTATCCTCACCATCGGAGGCTCTAGTGAAGACCAGGTAGTTGCTTAGTCACGCCCCTCCAGAGTATAGCTGGTTAATGGCGCAGTGGGTCCACACCCGCTTGCATAACACTACTACTGCTACTACCTATACTACTGCTACTACCACTACTACTATCAGTACTACTACCACTACTAATGCTACCACTACTACTATCAGTACTACTACCACCACTACTACTACTACTATTATTACTACTGCTACTACTACTACCACTGTTAGGCCTAATTTACTCTCTCGCCTAACGTGTGTCCCTGACACATGATTTCAGTGGCCAGCTTGAATTAAGTCTTACCGGTACCGGGAGAATGAAGAAGATAGACCACATGAACACATGTCTATTTCCAATCCATTCTGGTTTATTCACAGCTGGCAAACAGTTTTAATAGAGGGGGTTGAGCTTCCTTTACATCCAATCATATGTTAGCATTAGTATTTGACCAATAGTATGGTCACACATAAGCTCTGCATTAACATCATAGCTGACTCCTAGTAACAGCATTTGACCAATCAGGTATATACACATAAGCTAGCAGACACTTGAGCCAGATGTCCTTTTATGGCTAGAAGGCTGTTTATACTTTCAACATGTATGGATTTCCTGAAACAGTTTAAGGAAGTGTCTCACATTCCATAGGGGGAAGGGAGGTTTTGTAGTGCACTAACCAAATGTAATACACGTGGCTAAATGAGACAAAATGGAGTCACATATATCCCATCAAATCCCCTCTTAGAACCTTATATATATATATACTATATGGTTCTTTCTCTGCTCTTCCTTGGTTTGCTTATAAGCCTTTAGGTATTCCATATACCCTTCAGGAGTATAATCCTCAGGTTTTGTTGAGGTTGGGTTTACCTCTTCTACCTCTACCGGAGTATAGAGGAATGTTGAGTGTACCCCTCTTTCGGCCACCTTTTTTGACATATGGTAAGAAAGGAGGGCACACACTGTAGACAACAGCAGAGACACACTATTGTAGCGACCACGGCGAGTGCCACTCCTAAAACATATCTTATTTGACCAAAGTCAGGTATTCAGCCAAAAAGACAGTCCCACCAACCTTGGTCAACATCCTGTTTTATATGTTTTCTCATCTCCTCTAATTGGCCTATTTTATCTTTTATTCCACGGGAGTGATCTAATAAATTGAAACAACACATCCCTGCGAACGCTGAGCATCCTGTACCATGTTGGAGCAATAAATAATCAATAGTTGCCCTATTCTGCAAGATAGCCTTTTCATACGATTGTATATCCAGCAGCATATCCTGCAGAACTGCACTAGTGACATTTATCTGTTTTATCATAAAACAGGCAAGTTTTGATATTGTCCTGTGGTTATATATGGCCAACCCTGGTACTCCTATCAAAGATACCCCTAAACTCATATATTCTGATCTAGAGAGGAGATTCACATTATAATCACAATTTTCTGGTAGCTGTAGGGCAGTGTCTCTCGTGTGTCGTATCTGCATTGCTGGAAATAGTGGTAACATTGCTAATGTCAGCCTGGCTATTGTACAGGGTCCCTCTGTAATATTGGCCGGTATGTATGTGTAACTAGTATTCCCACAGGCCAATACCCATCCTGCTGGTAGAGGTACATGTTTGTCTAGGGATGGTACTGTTTTTGTAATATTACATTGCATATTCTTTCCTGATATTATCTTTTTACAACTATCTATATCTCTATCACAAATATTTGGCTTAATCTTATTCTGCATTTTTGCTTGTATGCAGGGAGACAATAGTGTCTCATCACAGGTGAAGTTATAACATATTTCTGCTGCTGTGACAAGACCTGTAATTACTTCTATCATATTACTCTGCAGATTCTCATATGTAGGACAGTCATAACAAGCATGATAAGGATTTACATATCCATATTTAACATCATGATCCTCCAAGTCTGTGTCGTTCCATTGGGAACGTAGGAGCTCCGTCCATACGTCTAGTGGGGTGGGGACTGCTACCAGACATGTCTCCAAAATGTTAGATGCCGATAAAGTGGTTTGGAGACAAAAGTCAGTTAAGTTCAGAGTTTTGGCCAGGTACAGCCATAAGTTCTCCTTTGTCTTGCATAGACTGTCTTCCCCTCTGCATTCTGTTTCCAGGTATATCTGTCTGTTCCACAGCCATGGGACAGTAAGTAGGAGACACAAAATTACAATTATTAAGGCACTACATCTCAGCCATCTCGAGGAATTTCCCGACTGCGTCATCTCGTTGGGGGTCAAGGCTGTCTGCCTCCGTTAGTACCCCTTCTGTATCTTCTTCGAGGTCAAGGCTGTCTGCCTCCGTTAGTACCTCTGGGCCTCGTTGGAGGTCAGGGCTGTCTGCCCCCGTTAGTACCTCTCTTTTCTTCACCAACTTAATCCTTGTGGCGTGGATCCACGTGGGCGATTGTTCAGTGAGGACCGCTGTTCTGGTGATCACGACTACCTCGGTGGGTTGTCCGTAGGTGAAACTTCCTGGTTCCTTTCCCTTCTTTAAGATCTTGATCATCACCTGGTTGCCTATCCGGAATGGACGGGTTGATTCCTGTGAAAGAGAAGGAGACTTACAAGCCACTTTTTCTTCAGTTTTACTGAGGACTTTGATCAGATTAGTACTTCTCTCTGATCAGGTCCAAGTCCCCTTCCTTCAACACCAGGGGGCGTCTTGCCCATGGTGTGGGGAAAGGCCTACCCATGAGTATCTCAATGCTGTTTATGTCCTACTCTGTGGAATGTCCTACTCTGTGGAAATGTGCTACTTAAGATGGAAGCACTGTGTTGGGGAATGCATAACTTCCCCTCTTCGCAGACTAATCCTATCTCAGGATTTTTCTGCAATACTGGATAACACCAGTCTTGCTGTTCCTGTTCAGTGGCATACCACTGAAGATCAGTAAGCATGTGCAACATCTCAGGGGTGCCAAACATGGCATCTCCCAATGGTTATACAAACCTGTGAGGTTGCTTTTGGCCACTCATTTCGCCATCTTAACTGCCAGCGCATTGCCCTTTGAGACATGTTCCTTACCATCTGCTGCCGTAAATCCTCTCCTCTGCCAGATCATACCATGGTCCCACACTACCCCATGTGTGTACCTACTCTCAGTATGAATGGTGACAGGTCTATCAGCATGTAGAATACATGTCCTAGTGAGTCCAATAAGCTCAGCTGCCTGCTGTGTTGAGTGCGGATGTCCTTGAGTAGGCCTACAACATCATGAGTGGTGTGCAAAATGGTGTAATGTCACATTGTGAAAGAATTTGCCGACTCTACCATCATAGCACAGGCTGCAAGAGAACGCAGACATGCCGGCATCCCCTGGACAGAGGTGGGCATTACCTTTGAGAAAAACACACAAGGACGCAACTTGCCTCCGTTTTCTTGTGTCAGTACACCCGCCATGGTTTTACAATTTTGGCGTGCAAACATGTGGAAGGGCATATTATAGTCAGGGAGGCCCAGCCCTGGACTCGACATGAGCGAACATTTCAGATAATCAAATGCATTGTACATTTCAGAAGACCATTTAATCAAATCTGGATTTCCATCCAGAGTGGCTTGCCTCAAAACATTGTCAATAGTGGGAGCAACCAGTAATCCATTGTCTACCGTTTATCATACCAAGGAAAGATAACATTTCTTTCTTGGTGTGCGGGGCGACCAAACCCGCAATAGACTGGACTCTTTCTGCGCTGATTCTCCGTTCACCTTTTGTGAGGACAAAGCCCAAGTATTCAACCTGCATTTTACACCATTGCATTTGCTTAAGTGTCACTTTGTGACCACATCCTGACAACCATTATAACAGTGATAAACCATCCTGAATGCTGGCCTCCGCTGACATGCTACACAGTAATAAATCATCGACATATTGCAGCAGCACAGAACCTTGGGGGGATGTACCATGACTCTAACATCGCTCGGAGGACTATGCTGTACACTACAGGTGAATCAGCATATCCCTGGGGCATCTCTGCACCAGGTCAGTTGGCGTCTGTCAAAGGAAAAAGCAAAAAGTAGTCTGGTTATCTTATCAACTGGGATAGAAAAGAAAGCATTTTTCAGATCTATCACACTGAACCAAACAGCGTCTGCTGGAATGGCAGATAATAATTAAGTGACATCAGGTACAACAGGGGCTATAGGCACAATGATGTTGTTGATGGCCCTTAAATCCTGTACAAAGCGGGCAGCACCATCTGCCTTTGTCACTGGATTCACGGGCGTGCTGTAGGGTGAAATCACCTCTTCCAGGATTCCCTTTTGTAGGAATTCTTCTATCATTGGCCTAAGCCCATCAAGTTTCTCTTTAACAGCAGGTATTGTTTCTGGAACACTGAGATGACACCTGGTTTCACAGTAGCTGTGTAATGTGTGCAATCTATGAATCCTGTGTCATATTCATTTGAGGACCATAATGCAAGGTTAATGTTATTCTGGGTGGTCCTGTATGTTTGCAAGAATCAGTGGCACTGGTGTAGAGACTGGAATGAGACCTGAGTGTACTCTTATGTCCTGATTCTTTGCTGATACCTGCAAGTTAAGCCTAATGAACAAATCTCTCCCTAATAGGCTGACTGGGTAATCTAGTATAATGCTAAATACATGACATGATGTATTCCCTGTCCATGGTTTCTACTAGTAAGGAATCTGTTCTGTATGTCCTTGTCAGTACCCCATTTATTCCCATAGAGGGCTCACATTTCCTTCCTGACACTCTGAGTCACCTAAGTCCGCCCCTTTTGGTGGACGCTTTGGTCTGTCTTCTGTTCTGCCATTAGTATCTTAGCTGTCCATACGAGCAGAGCTCTGATGTTAAGCACAACACTGAACATGTAACATGTAACTGCAAACATTGAAACAAACAGATCTGACAATACAGACATGAACACACAAAGGGCCCATAAAAACTTTTCATTGAAATAAAAATGTACAGCTTGATCAATGCTGTTGGTACCAATAAAAAACCAAAAAACTTCCAATAAAATAAAATTCTTAATGCGCATATTTAAAAACAAATACCGTATTTCATACGCATTCATATACATTTTCATGTACTCATCTTCACAAACCAGCTCATAACCACGCCCTTATACATAAAATATGAATTACACACACAGCTCTGCTACGTACATACAACTCAGAGCCACACCCATTCACATTCCACTGAATCATGTATCTTTCACCCAATCACACAATCTCTTTGTTACATCCCAAAACTTGCAGCACAGACAAACACAGCAATTGCTGATGGTCTGTCGCTGTAAAACAATATACATGTTAATCATACAGTCATTTTGTTAAAATTAACAAATCATCTTATATGCCATGTAGTTTTTTGGTTTAGTGTTACACACATCGTTACTTATTCTATATAACTAACCCTTCCCCCATTTCCTCTGCCTTGCGTCTCCTATTTCAGGAGTGTTCAAACAGGGGAAGTAAAGCAATACATCAAGACGTTCAGCTGTACCACATGTTCCTCAAACTTTTACTCACATCTGAATAAGAACTTATTGGGTGCAACCTTAGATTGATACGAGTGGACACTTCCAATTAGCATCATCACTGCAGGCACATTTTAAACCATCGGAACATACAATTTGGAAAGATACAATTAATACTGGAGCCCTGTCTGGAATATCTTATAGATAACACAGGTTAGTATCTTCACATTGCTGCTTATGCATTACCAATTAGCAGCCCCCCTCCCCCCTCAACCCCCATATGAAATTCCTGAGCAGAGAAGGGGGGTGAGATGGGAGGGGGCTCTCTCTGAAAACACATCTCAGACAGAACATGAAGAATTTTTTTTTTTTTTTTTTTTGTGGGACTACAAGTGACATTTTGGAGTTTACTGCAGATGTGGTGGGGGGGGGGGGGGGGGGGAGGGATGCCTCATGGCAACTTCTTTGTTCTCTATAGGATTCAAAATCCTCCATCTTGAAATAAGAAATGCTGCTCATTTCATTTCTCTAACTTCAAGTTCTCTCAGTCACTTCCATATACACTTTTCCACCATAACTCAGCTTGCACCAGGCTATTATTATCCTTTAACAACTTCTCTCTTCAACTATCAATACACTTATGCATTAACTGTCCATCTTTTAGTGCTGTAATCTCTAATTCCAGGGACTATAAATCGTCACTATTTAAACACACACAGATCATTAGGGCAACAAAACTTAACCAGTTCATTTCTGAACGTTTAACACAAGCCCTTTCTAATTGCAAACACTGAGACACTTTTTCCCTTGCCATGAATTAACTTCCTGACTCTGCTGTGTCTTCTCACTCACTATAGCCCCCCTTCACAATCACAGGAGCTCTGATGTACACTTGGATACGTAGAACTACAGGTAACAGCACTCTGCTAGTCAATTGCGCAAAGATATAAGCAAACACTAAAAGAATAAATGCTTGGGGGTCATACTTACTGCAAATGCAGCTAGAAGCTTTTTGCGAATATAATTGATCAAAAATATTTCGGGCCCATCTACCGGTCGTCAAGGTCGCTTCTAATCAGATGGGTCCTACTCTGACATGCCTCTCCTGGGCTTACAGCCTACAATCTGGGCAAAGTAGTACCAAGCTGCATCCTACACATGCCTCTCCCAGGTTGTGAGCCTGCAGTATGGGCTGGGTAGAATACAGCTGTACAAGCTATCTAATTAAAAGCACATGGTAAATGGGCTGGTGGTGCACGGTTCAATCTCACCACCAGGGGGAGCCACTCCCCTAGTGGCAGTGACAATGGGGAAAAAAATAAACGAACCAGCACCTCCACAATAAGTGAATATAAGAACGCAGGTGCACGCTACCTTGGCTAAAACACACTTGGATACGTAGAACTACAGGTAACAGCACTCTGCTAGTCAATTGCGCAAAGATATAAGCAAACACTAAAAGAATAAATGCTTGGGGGTCATACTTACTGCAAATGCAGCTAGAAGCTTTTTGCGAATATAATTGATCAAAAATATTTCGGGCCCATCTACCGGTCGTCAAGGTCGCTTCTAATCAGATGGGTCCTACTCTGACATGCCTCTCCTGGGCTTACAGCCTACAATCTGGGCAAAGTAGTACCAAGCTGCATCCTACACATGCCTCTCCCAGGATGTACACTGTCTGTAAGCTTCTAACAGCTTTTTGCAGCCTTTCATCCCTGCCAGCCTGGCATAACATTCTGTTTCACATTTTAACTGTCAATTCTCACATCTTGCCCAATTGTCTACTCATTTGTTAACTAGAAAATAATTTGTGGGACTAGACCGTGCAACAAAGTTTACATGTTGGCAGTGATGGAAACAGAATGATTTCAAAGCGGGATGCGACCGTAAACTTACCACCCGGCCAACATCTCACACAGACAGATAATCTTAATACTTCTAAAATACTTATACTATATATACATAAGAGTTAATTCAAGCTTGTATCCTTCTGTTCCCGGAACAGATATCCTTATATAGGGCACTATCTCTTAACGATACGGACTCAAATGAGCCTCTTACAATCAACATTTTATAACGATATGGACTCAATGATATGAGCCGCTTACAATCAACATTTTATAACGATATGGACTCAATGATATGAGCCGCTTACAATCAACATTTGCGTGAACCAGACATCGCAGTCCACTGAAATCATAAATAGATGGTTCGACTTACTTGAATGGGATTTTTGGTCATTGCTCCAGGTCCAAGAGGACAAAAATTGATGTCCTTCACTGTAGACCTGAAGAGGACCCTCCCAATCCCGGAAACCGAGCCCCCAAAGCTGTTAGGCCTAATTTACTCTCTCGCCTAACGTGTGTCCCTGACACATGATTTCAGTGGCCAGCTTGAATTAAGTCTTACCGGTACCGGGAGAATGAAGAAGATAGACCACATGAACACATGTCTATTTCCAATCCATTCTGGTTTATTCACAGCTGGCAAACAGTTTTAATAGAGGGGGTTGAGCTTCCTTTACATCCAATCATATGTTAGCATTAGTATTTGACCAATAGTATGGTCACACATAAGCTCTGCATTAACATCATAGCTGACTCATAGTAACAGCATTTGACCAATCAGGTATATACACATAAGCTAGCAGACACTTGAGCCAGATGTCCTTTTATGGCTAGAAGGCTGTTCATACTTTCAACATGTATGGATTTCATGAAACAGTTTAAGGAAGTGTCTCACATTCCATAGGGGGGAGGGAGGTTTTGTAGTGCACTAGCCAAATGTAATACACGTGGCTAAATGAGACAAAATGGAGTCACATATATCCCATCAACCACCACTCAGGGCCGTCTTTACCGCAGGGCAAAAGGGGCAGCTGCCCCGGGCCCAGTTGCTCCTGGGGGGCCCAAGCAGCATTTTACTTGGATTTTACTTGGGCCCCCTATATTTTGTTGCCGCCGCCGCCCGCCGGCCCTGTAACATAACAAAGTCATGGTCCGGACTATAGAAAGAGAGAGTGAGGAGGGGGCGGGGCCCGGGGCCGCTCTGCGCTCCGCTCTGCTGCCTGGCCTGCCTGTCTCTTTAACAGAGCAGACCAGTGGCTGCTGGAGCGTGATGCAGCTGCCGCACAGGCAGAGAGAGGAAGGAGGCGGAGCCCCAGCCGGCAGCCACAGCCAAAGCCAAGCACCTAACAGAACTTACAGGTATGTGGTAGACATGGGGGGGAAGGGGGGGGGGGCTCATATAGGACAGGGGGGGCTCATATAGGACAGGGGGGGCTCATATAGGACAGGGGGCTCAAATAGGACAGGGGGGGGCTCATATAGGACAGGGGGGCTCATATAGGACGGGGGGCTCATATAGGACAGGGGGGGCTCATATAGGACAGGGGGGGGCTCATATAGGACAGGGGGGGGCTCATATAGGACAGGGGGGGCTCATATAGGACGGGGGGATCATATAGGACACGGGGGCTCATATAGGACAGGGGGGGCTCATATAGGACGGGGGGGATCATATAGGACAGGGGGGGCTCATATAGGACAGGGGGGGCTCATATAGGACGGGGGGCTCATATAGGACGGGGGGGGCTCATATAGGACAGGGGGGCTCATATAGGACGGGGGGCTCATATAGGACAGGGGGGGGCTCATATAGGACAGGGGGGCTCATATAGGACAGGGGGGGCTCATATAGGACAGGGGGGGCTCATATAGGACAGGGGGGCTCATATAGGACACGGGGGGCTCATATAGGACAGGGGGGGCTCATATAGGACGGGGGGCTCATATAGGACAAGGGGGGGCTCATATAGGACAGGGGGGCTCATATAGGACGGGGGGGCTCATATAGGACAGGGGGGGCTCATATAGGACAGGGGGGGGCTCATATAGGACAGGGGGACAGTGTGTGCTTTCCTGCTACTACATCAACCCCCCCCCCCCCCAGGGATCTTGGGGGCATTAAGGGTTGGACTTTAACTCCTTGCTGCTGATGTTGAGTGTGCCAGTGTGTGTGTCCGTCCCTGTGTGTGTGTGTCCGTCCCTGTGTGTGTGTGTCTGTCCCTGTGTGTGTGTGTGTGTGTGTGTGTCCGTCCTTGTGTGTGTGTGTGTGTGTGTCCGTCCCTGTGTGTGTGTCTGTCCCTTTGTGTGTGTGTGTGTGTCCGCCCCTGTGTGTGTGTGTCCGTCCCTGTGTGTGTGTGTCTCTCCCTGTGTGTATCACCATGCCCACAGTGTTCCTATGTCTTTACGCAGCTGCTTCAGAACATTCTGTGCGGGACAAGAGGAAGAAGATGGAAGAGGAGGCAGCGCCAGCATGGAGTCCGTGCGATAGACACAGGGAGGCACACTAAGGACGAAGGTAACACTTCCACATGATCTACACTAGTGTTATCTGTGGTTTTACATAGGACTGCAGGTAACACTACCACATGATCTGCACTAGTGTTATCTGTGGTTTTACATAGGACTGCAGGTAACACTACCACATGATCTGCAATAGTGTTATCTGTGGTTTTACATAGGACTGCAGGTAACACTACTACATTATTTAGCACTAGTGTTATCTGTGGTTTTACATAGGACTGCAGGTAACACTACCACAAGGTTAGCTCGCACAGGGCGCCTGAACACCTAAGGCCGGCCCTGGCTGCGCACCCCAGCGCCAAGGGATGACGTCACTGATGTAATATGCCTCTTATATGTGGAGAGCGGTGATGTCACTGATGTAATATGCCTCTTATATGTGGAGAGCGGTGATGTCACTGATGTAATATGCCTCTTATATGTGGAGAGCGGTGATGTCACAGATGTAATATATCACCTATATATGGACAGCGGTGATGTCACTGATGTAATATATTACTTATATGTGGAGAGCGGTGATGTCACTGATGTAATATATCACTTATAAGTGATATATTACATCAGTGACATCACCGCTCTCCACATATAAGTGATATATTACATCAGTGACATCACCACTCTCCACACATAAGTAATATATTACATCAGTGACATCACTGCTGTCCACATATACCGGTAAGTAATATATTACATCAGTGACATCACCGCTCATCACATATATGTGGAGAGCGGTGATGTCACTGATGTAATATATCACTTATATGTGGAGAGCGGTGATGTCACTGATGTAATATATCACTTATATGTGGAGAGCGGTGATGTCACTGATGTAATATATCACTTATATGTGGAGAGCGGTGATGTCACTGATGTAATATATCATTATATGTGGAGAGCGGTGATGTCACTGATGTAATATAACATTATATGTGGAGAGTGTTCATGTCACTGATGTAATATAACATTATATGTGGAGAGCGGTGATGTCACTGATGTAATATAACATTATATGTGGAGAGCGGTGATGTCACTGATGTAATATAACATTATATGTGGAGAGTGTTCATGTCACTGATGTAATATATCATTATATGTGGAGAGTGTTCATGTCACTGATGCAATACAGCGCTCCAGATGGCGAGCAAAATGGTCGCCAATGCGCCTTAAAATTTGCAGATGGCGACAAGACTTGTCATAGACTACAGGCCTGAGGTCTATTTGGTAGTGAAATCTCAGCGCAGGCAGGCGTGATGATGTCATCACGCCCGCCTGTGCCAGGACGCGGTGAGGTGTGCGCGTCTGCGTTGCACCATCCCTCGCCGTACCAGCAGCTAGTGAGCGCCAGTGAAAGGAAACAGGTGAGTATAAGATTTTCTTTTTTTTAAGGTGTGGGAAGGCAGGATCCAGGGGGCCCAAGTAAATTCTTGCCCAGGGTCCAATCAATATTAAAGACGGCCCTGCCACACTACGACTGCTACTACAATTATTACTACTACTACTATCTCTGCTACTGCTCCTACTACTACTGATACTACCACCACTATTACTGCTACTACCACTACTACTACTATCGGTACTACTACTATTAACACTGCTACCACTACTACTATCAGTACTACTACCACCACTACTACTATCACTACTACTACTGCTATTACTACTACTACTAGATGAATGCTGCTACTACCCACATGTTATTATTATTATTTTGAGGCCTAATGAGGACTCAAGTTTTTTTTAATGAAAAGTCATAGGTTTGGTACAACGTCACACAAATTATGAACAGTTATGGCAAAATTGCAAGCGTGTTTTCTTTTGTTTTAATACAGAGGCGCAGTCAAATGTCTTTCCCCTTCTAAAAACACACTTCACACTTGTCCTGAGAATTTACTTTGATATATTGGATATTGCAGTACTGGTGGCAGTAAGATTTCTGTCTACTGTGTTATATGCGTTTAAAAACACAGATTCAGAGAAGACCTTTCTTTACTGTTAAAACACATGATGCAAACTTGTAATGTGATTATTCCCCCCTCCATACCTCCAATATAATGAAGAAGAAAAGGCAGTAATACAGTATTTCTGTCTACAATGTAATTTCATTTCACTGGTATAAAAATGCAGTTATTGCCATAAAGTGCTTTTGCTATAATGCATAAAAAAAGTGTTTGAACAAAGAGGTGCATTTGTGAGCTGCTAGAATGAGGTGCTGCAGCAGCTGTGTTATGCTGTGTGCTCAACCCCTCAGTCCTCCAAAGCTTTCCCTGATCAACATCCCAAGTCTCTCTATTCTTTCTCTACACGGTCCCGGTTCCACTACAGATGTTCGTCCCTCTGTATACTGTGCAGGATACACGGCTGCACCCATCCACCGCCATTACCAGCTCAACACAACATGACGTTCTGCTCGCTCCGCATCTCTCTGCCTGCTGCCCCACTTCAGCCTCAGCCAATCAGTGCAAGTGTCCCCCCCACTTCCTCCCATGGTCATGTGAGCATCCTTCTTCTTCCTCCCTCATGGTTTTGCCCGACAACATGTCCAGTAATAGTTGCACACCGTTGTACTGGATTCGTCCGATGCAATCCTGAAAAGTAGTGTTGAGCAAATCAAGGTTAACAAAGTGGAATTCGATCCAAATTTTTGGAAAAATTGGATTAACCACGAATCCAAATTTCTTGGAACTTCATAACTTCATTGTAACAAATCAATTTTTCCTGAAAATGCATGTCCCCTCCTGGGCTTGCCTTGCCTAAGAAGACGAGCTAAAGTGAGCTTGAATCCAGGAAGAAGTTTCCTAGCATTACCGTGAGAGTCAGACGGAAAAGTTTCCTATTTAACCCAGCCAACATAGCAGGGCTGAGGGAGTTCAGATGTAGCAGAGCTGAGATGAGTTTGCCTGCCAGTTTCATGCTAAAACCTATTGGAAACCAAGACCATGTCTGTAAACTGTTTGGATTACCGTTTACCCAAGTAAAAGTGTTTGGAAATATATACAAAGTCTGGACCCAATCATTCCTTCACCATCCAAGTTAACTTCACCTTTTGCATTGCTTTGGATGACCACGTCTGGGATCCAACGATATCCAGGTAGAAGCACCGTGACACGTGTACAGCCACACCACCAAGGGACATTGCTCTAACAGATGGACATATATCGTAAATACCTCTTAAAGGGTAAGGGATACATA
Source organism: Bufo bufo (assembly GCF_905171765.1). NCBI lineage: Eukaryota > Metazoa > Chordata > Amphibia > Anura > Bufonidae > Bufo > Bufo bufo. The sequence goes on along the minus strand of NC_053395.1, from coordinate 4,368,302 downwards.
CCCCAGATGCTGGCTACTACCCGCTGCATCCCATTTGGCGTCAGGAGCAAAAACTGTTATAATGTCTTAAAGGGATCCCTGGTAGTATACCATCTGTTGCAGATCGTCCACTGCAGAATCTCTCGGCCGCTAGGATGTGTAGGTTATGGATTTATTCCTTGTATTCTATGGGTGGCAAACCAGAGATTTAGGGGTGAGGGGGTGCAATCATCTCTAACAAGAATCAGGGGATTGGGGATGAGGGGTTCATTCATCTCTAACAGGAATCAGGGGATTGGGGATGAGGGGTTCATTCATCTCTAACAGGAATCAGGGGATTGGGGATGAGTGGTTCATTCATCTCTAACAGGAATCAGGGGATTGGGGATGAGTGGTTCATTCATCTCTAACAGGAATCAGGGGATTGGGGATGAGGGGTTCATTCATCTCTAACAGGAATCAGGGGATTGGGGATGAGGGGTTCATTCATCTCTAACAGGAATCAGGGGATTGGGGATGAGTGGTTCATTCATCTCTAACAGGAATCAGGGGATTGGGGATGAGTGGTTCATTCATCTCTAACAGGAATCAGGGGATTGGGGATGAGGGGTTCATTCATCTCTAACAGGAATCAGGGGATTGGGGATGAGGGGTTCATTCATCTCCCTTCTAAATCCTCATGGATTTATCATTGTTATCACTTATACTAAATTCAGAACTTCCCAGAATCTCCCAGAAGGTCACAACTAGGGATGAGCGAATTTCATATTTTGAAATTAGAGTTCGGATTCAGGTTGTGGTATAATCTGAATTGCGTTATGGATTCCGTTACCACGGACCATAACGCAATTCCATGACGGAATGCATAACGGAATGTCTTTAAAAAATATGAAATTCGCTCATCCGTGGTCACAACCTCATAGCGAATCCTTCACTCTGTAATGAGTGTTATCTGAGTAAAACCAATGAGCAGAGAAGGACAAATGCTCATCTATGGTATCTCCCCGATAGTATAACTGGGAAGAACTGAAGAACATTCCACAAAAATGTTAGCAATCAATGACTCCCCCCAGGGGCCTACACAGACAGCATTGAGTATGGGGACCCTTGGTTCCAGAGCAGCCCTTACAGTCTGTAACCACCCAATAGTAATTGTGAGATATGACATTCATTAGCTCACTCGTTTATATGCAAATTAATAGAACTTAGTTTTGGTAAGTGACATTGGGCCCCTTATATCCTGGGGCTCTATAGAACTGCACTGGATGGACAAAAGTATGTTTGCACCAACTCATCCAGTATTCCCTGTAGACCGACATATCCCTAATAATAGAGATCCAAGGACTTGACTTTTTTTTATTTTTTTATTTAACATCTTTATTAGTGTAGCAAACTCACCTTTTTGCCAGAGTTTGCCATGAGCTTTTGGAGGGGGCTGCGTGCCCGCCTCTTGCCCTGGGATTATGGTCCCTTAAGTTATTGGGTCTTAAGGCACTTGGGACTGAGCCCTCTGTCCCTGGATTGCATCATTTGCCTTACTTGCTTGGATTTTACTATTCCCATGGTGAGAACAATGGATGAAGCACATGGTGAGAACAATAGATAGCGGCCATTTTACCTCACAGACTCTGTTCTGACTTTTCTACACGGTGCTATCTTGCCTGTATTTGGTGCACAGAGACATCATTCAGTAGTTTGAAACTACCAAACAGGGGACACATTTATTAGTGACTATTTTCTGTATAACTTGTATATTTTCAGTGTAACTGGCATAAAACTGTATCTAGAAAACTACTGGACGGATCTGGGTGAATTGTGGATATGTGGTTCTCCCAGATCCCCCGGTTCCGAGGATATACTGGTTATGGGGTTATTGCATGTTTTGGGGTTCCTGTGATGTGTTTTATAAAACTGTATTTCTCTGCCTGTGATAATTATATTCGCCATTGTGTTCAGTAATCTTATCACAGGCCGAGAGGAGGATTTTGTGTGGGAGTGTCTGTGCGTATTGTACAGATTGATTGGTTGTATTTCAAACCCCTGTGGGCAGTACTATGTTTGTGGATTGTAAATAAAAGAGGCTGTATGCCCCAGGACAGGGAGTTCCTGTTTTAACCCTCAAGGTGAAGTGTCGTCTCATGCTTGGGGGAGGATTGATGGTATGCTGTTCCAGTTTGACTGCTAGGAGTGAAAACCTATTCGTATGGTTCCTATTCAACTGTCTACAGCATTCAGATGCTTGAAGAGGATTCATAGGCTTCTTCGGTTCGGTGATTGTGGTGTCTGCCAGAGTGCTTGGAAACCTCAGGAAAACGCTAGGCGCATCCGTAAACGGAGGTACTCAGTCGGGGTGCCAGGTGATCCGTTACATTGGTGGCAAGCAGTGGGATGGCGTCCTGGTGTGAGAGGAACAGCACCCTGGAGACACAGGAATTATTATGGAGCGGCATAGAACCAGAGAGTCCCTGGACGACGCTCGAGGTAGAAAAGGAATGTAACCGGAGGTTACAGAACCTCTTGGCACCACTGGTCAAGCCAATAGGAGAGGCAACCAGGTTGGACTGCAGAGAGAGCGCCCGACAAGAGATGTGGGAAGAAACCCTAGAAGGTGTCCAGCGTTGGCGAGGTGAGCGTCTTCCCAGCAAGGAGAAGCGGTTACAAGCCAGAGTGGCCCTACGGATACCTATGCTGGGAGAACAGGCCCAGGAGGAATTGGTGAGGCAACTCGATTCACTGGCATGGAGGGAACTGGGTCTCGATGATTCATACCAAGCGCTACGTTGGTACGCGGTTCAGCGAGTTCCCGGAATGGCCAAATTTGACAAACCCGAGGGCAAGGATTATAATGGCCCTGGCTTATTATGGGGGGCCTTTGCAGAACCGGAATTTGGGAGTGCGGCAGAGTCACGACTTTGGGACATATTTGACTACAGAGAGGCCATGCTGGATCTCCCTATGGCCGAAGACCTAAGGCCAGACTTAATTGAACTGGCTGTCCAGGAATGGGAACTGGAGCAGGATTACCAGCACCTGGTCAGCTCCAGTCAGTCACCCTATACCCTGCAAGTACTACCAGAGCAGTTGGAGATCGAACGGAATTATGCGGACTTATATGATGAAGTGACACCGCCTGTCTCTAACCTGATGGGGCTTATGGACTGTACACCATTGGGAGCGTGGAGTTTCGTTCCCCCTCCCCAACAACTAAGCCCGTCATCAGGAGACCTGCATTCGGTACCTCCTACTCCCCAACCAGTCCCAGAAATGAGGGACCTCATCGACTGGTCCTGGGAAGACCCACAAATGGCAGGTGGAGATGGGACCGAGATCTCTCTACCGGCCCTACAGGGGTACTGGGCAGCCGGCCCAGATCTCCAACTCCAGATGGGGGTAATACAGGGCGAGAAGTGTGTCGTCCTTCCTTCCCAGCGGCAGAGTGCTTTACAGGGAGGGGAGACAGTCTGTCTCTGTCCCCAACAGCAGCAGTACCAGGAGGAGGAGGTAAGCAACCCCTCCCCTCCACAGCCAACTCCAAACCAGGTACTGGGGTCAGTAGAGAAGTCTTTAGCCCCCTCTGGCCCCCTCCCAGCAGAAGAGCTGGCAGCTGGGCAGAGCGCCGCTGGCCTCTGCCCTACTTGTCCCCTTACTACCCAGCAGGACTGTACTCCAGTCCCTCCAGCAGAAGAGCTGGCAACTGTGCAGAGCGCTGCTGGCCTCTGCCCATTCAGCATGGATGGTGCAGATGGGACCAAGGTCTCTGTACCCACTCTACAGAGATGCTGGACAGTCGTCCCAGATCCCCTACTGCAGCTGGATGTACCCGGAGTAGAGACAGCCAGTACTACTTCTCAGCGGCTGAAAGTATCTAAGGGAGAGGAGCTTGTTACCCCCTCTCCCCAGCGGCAGCTTAGCCCACAAAGGGGAGACAAAAAGCTCCACACCGGTACAGATGGGACTGCGGTCTCTGCACATAGAATACGGGTAGTAGGGACAGTCGGTCCTGTTCCCCAGCAGCAGGGATGTTTATCCAAAGGGGAGACAGTTGGTCTTCCCCTCCAGCAACAGCTTTGTCCAACTGGGGGAGAGGGCGCCCTGGGTACCTTTCCACCAGACTATGGATTTATAACGGAGCACATGTGGCAGGAGGACACTGGGACAGCTACACTGGGTGAGAAAGGCTGGCCGACTATCAGAACCCCAGACCGATTGAAGGTCTGGAGTCTGGATAGTCTTTTTGGGAAAGGGGAGAAATGTAGCAAACTCACCTTTTTGCCAGAGTTTGCCATGAGCTTTTGGAGGGGGCTGCGTGGCCGCCTCGTGCCCTGGGATTATGGTCCCTTAAGTTATTGGGTCTTAAGGCACTTGGGACTGAGCCCTCTGTCCCTGGATTGCATCATTTGCCTTACTTGCTTGGATTTTACTATTCCCATCGTGAGAACAATGGATGAAGCACATGGTGAGAACAATAGATAGCGGCCATTTTACCTCACAGACACTGTTCTGACTTTTCTACACGGTGCTATCTTGCCTGTATTTGGTGCACAGAGACATCATTCAGTAGTTTGAAACTACCAACCAGGGGACACATTTATTAGTGACTATTTTCTGTATAACTTGTATATTTTCGGTGTAACTGGCATAAAACTGTATCTAGAAAACTACTGGACGGATCTGGGTGAATTGTGGATATGTGGTTCTCCCAGATCCCCCGGTTCCGAGGATATACTGGTTATGGGGTTATTGCATGTTTTGGGGTTCCTGTGATGTGTTTTATAAAACTGTATTTCTCTGCCTGTGATAATTATATTCGCCATTGTGTTCAGTAATCTTATCACAGGCCGAGAGGAGGATTTTGTGTGGGAGTGTCTGTGCGTATTGTACAGATTGATTGGTTGTATTTCAAACCCCTGTGGGCAGTACTATGTTTGTGGATTGTAAATAAAAGAGGCTGTATGCCCCAGGACAGGGAGTTCCTGTTTTAACCCTCAAGGTGAAGTGTCGTCTCATGCTTGGGGGAGGATTTATTGCATGCTGTCCCAGTTTGACTGCTAGGAGTGAAAACCTATTCGTATGGTTTCCTATTCAACTGTCTACAGCATTCATAGGCTTGAAGAGGATTTCTAGGCTTCTTCGGTTCGGTGATTGTGGTGTCTGCCAGAGTGCTTGGAGACCTCAGGAAAACGCTAGGCGCATCCGTAAACGGAGGTACTCAGTCGGGGTGCCAGGTGATCCGTTACAATTAGTATAGAAAACATTACACAAAATACAATTAGAAGTTGGTATAAATTTTTCAACCCTTTTTTTTTTCCTTATCGCCTATCTCTTTCCCCCGCCTTAACCCCTTTATCCCCCCCCAGCATGTGATGAGTGCACCCCAACCTCCCCCTCCCCCAACCCCCTTTGGAAAAAGTAAGGGGAAGGGAGGAGAGAAGAGGGGAAGAAAAAAAAAAAAAGGAAAAAAGAATAATAATTAAGACATTGTACAGTCCTATCAGAATTACCAGCCGTCCCATATCTTAACCCATTTCTCTAATCCACCCCTCTGCTTATAGAGGATCTGTTCGTAATTTTTCACCGAGGACTTGACTTGTTAGGGGTGGACTAGGAAGGCCTGGACCTTCAGCTTGGGATTAGTGACATCACTGCATTGGGTGATGTCATTCTGTATATGGAGAACAACTTGTAACTTCACTCTCATCAGACACCGCCCAGTGGCCTGGCATTCAGTGTGCCCTCTCACCCTATGGTCCAGTCTGAAATGTTATAGTTTCCTCATAGTCAGGGCTGACTACAGTATAGATCATGTTGTAGAATATTAGTCTAGATTTAAAAATCGATAAATGTCCGCTCTTTGCTTTCGACAAACCTTCATCTCCTGGTCAAAGGAATCCTTTCCATGTTGAGGTATGTTACAATCAGGTATTATTGGTTGTGTCCACCCTCAGGGCTACAAAGAGAAATGGAATCGGTGAAGCCGGTAGTCGGAGTGGTCTCAATTGAAGATCCTGAATCCCATGAATGGCTAACTGGTCTCCTCTCGTCACTACCAGAAGTGAAAGAAGTGCTCCCGATTTTACTTTCTGGTGGTGTCTCGCAAGACCTCAAGGACAAATTGTCTCTCTGTGACTTTCTCATTATCTACAACCAAAAACATGATGGAGATGAGGACGATAAAAAGAAATCTTCAGCCAATGCCGATCTTGAATATATTAGTCAATTACATGGTAAGAGTGCCCTTCCTAATATTTCAGTCCCCATTCACAGGACAGTTAGGCCCTTCCTGATCATCCGCTGACTATTGTGCTGTTTCAGTGTCCAGGTTTAGGGTGGCCTCAATGCTTCGCTGGGTCCCCCGGACATCCTCGAGGTGTCACCATGTGTTGTTGCTCTTCAGAGTGGATGATAAGGCTTAGTGAATCCAAAAGGGAAATGAGTCCAGAGAGTCAGGGTCTCCAGTAGACCAGTGTGCTTCTTTACTGGAAGAACTGAAGTGTAAAGCAACATGGGCACAGCATAGGGCTGGCTTCTATAGTCTCATCCCTGGCAGAAGAAGTTTCTGTGCTGACGAAGGCCTGAGCTAGCTGTCTCTCTCTCTCCTATAGGTTTGCTACTGTGGTCTAGTGGCTGGTGGCCCAAGGTCTGGGGCTCAGTTGTCCAGCTGGCCCTTTGGTCAAAAGGATGGTGACCCAGGATCTGTGGCAGAGTATCCTGGTCTCAGCATCTACTTCTGGTCACTTGAGCAGTCTGGAAGAGTCTCTTCTTCTAAACACTGGTCCCTATTTGCAGACAAGCAGGGGCTCTGACTGTTCTCCTTATATACAGTTTCTAGCTGAACTTGAACCTTCTAGTGGGAGGGGTGGAGTGGAGAAGCTCAGCCTAATAAGAAACATTATCTGCCATAGACATGTATAGAGTTTTAATGCAAGTCAATGGGAATGACAAGGACATTTTTCCAGACATAAACAAGTCTTAAGACGTAAACAACAGAGCTAAACCAGACAGTGAGAAGGTCAGTCTGTCTGCTTATTTTACACTCCAAAACTTTGCATAGTCCTTTTATAGAAACCATGTATGGTTTCTCAGTTCATAGATGGACAGTTTCTCAGTATTAGCTGGCTGTGCGTTAACCCTATCCACAGTGCAGTGCAGACATAGTGTATTAACTGATCAACAAGTGAGAACCCTGGTCACAAAAGCTTACAATCTATGAGGCGATAGGGTGACATCAAAGGTAGCACTATATTGAGTACCATGGTGCAGCCATCCTTTCAGAAAGCAGCATGAGCCCTGGCCATCCAGTATCTGTGTATTAGGGTGCAGAGAGGCAGGTGGATACTGCTGGATGCAGGGAGCAGGTTCTGAGGAATAGACTGATAAGATTTCGGTCAGTTTATGAAATGTGATAGACCTACCTAAAAAGATGTGTTAGGGCTCTCTAAGTGACTGTGGATGTTGGGGTATCACATTCTAGAGAGGTGGCACACCACAAGAAAAGTCTTGGAAACAAGTTGGGACATTCAGAGTGTGGAGGATGTTAGTCTTAGATGGTTGGTAGAACATAGAAGATCGCAGATTGTGATGAGGGGTTGAGTGTAGGGGGTGCAGAACCTGGGATAGCTTTATGGCTGCCACTGGAAATAGCATTCTGTAATGGACGGGCAACAGGTCCAGTGATTGTCGCAGGTTTGAGGCATTGGCGCAGTTACTGGTACAGAGTTTAGGAATCAGTGGAGTGATTGGACAGAGTGGAGGCATCAGTGTAATAACAGGCACAGGGTGTAGGCATGGGTGCAGAGACTGGTCCCTCGGTTACCTGTGCTGCCATTTTACATTTTCCGCTCCTTTATCTGACGACACTCAATGATCTGTTTAGAGGCTCCATAATACGAAGCCCATTTTAGGTTTTTAAAATTGTAATAACAATAATTGAGGATGATGATTATGATAATGATGAAGATGATGGTGGCAATGTCGACTACGAAGATGATTAGGATGGTAATGAGAAGGAAAATGATTGTAAGGAGGATGATGACGGTGAAAGTGATGATGGTGTGAATGATGATGATGAGTCCACTACTGTGTTTTCTAAAAAAAAATATTTTTTTCAAGATAGGAAAACCACTCTAGTAATAGCAAAAGAGCTAGAGGACACGAGTCAGGAGCAGAAGATCCAGAACCTGCAGAGCCAGGACAGTTTTAAAACATGGACACAAGAACTGATCCTCTTCACAGGAAAAGACGATAAAACTCTTACCTCTGAAAACCCCAATGTTGGTTCAAGAGCAGAATCCCAGGAGTCAGAGGACAGAAGCTCAGAGCAGAACCAGGACACTGATAAAACGTGGACACCAGAAGAAGGAGGTCTCATCATGGAGCAAATACCCCCTAGTTCTGGGAACACAACAGCTAATGACCAGATCCAAGATGAAGAAGGTATTGTTGGGTCTCCATAACTTCTTTACATTGACCCCATTAAAAAGCCTCCATCAGCGTGATCAGCTCTACAGATCAGGCATACTTCCTGGTAGGGTTGACCATGCTGATTAAAATGATACCTTACTTATCTTGTACGTAGCACTGTTACAGAGATATCAGCATTTTTATTATTATCCTAATCAGCTATTTTGAGCACCAAGAGGCGGGCAGAAGGCTTCGAGCTCCACTATTTAAACACCTATCTCCTCTCTACGCCCCCCTCTCCCCTTTGATTGACTGGATTAGACATGTTGATCAGCCCCGTATTCAGACACACCCAATATCATCCTAATGTAAAAACTTCTTGAGCCCTTCAAATAAAAAAAAAAAGTCATTGATGGTCCTGTGGTGTGGAACCACTAATAATGCTAAATAAGTCATTTGTGTCAGTGTGTGCTGTGGATGACATGATGGTCTCGGCACTCATTGATGGCAGTGAAGCATCAGGACAAAAGAATGCGGTCAGGAGAGAATACTCGCTGCATGATCCACCCAGCAGCTGAACTCCTCGCAGAGAGGCAACAAATGTAGTCCACCTAGAAGTGGAGGCGCTGGAGCTTCACTGAGAGCAGAGGAAAGTCACATCAAGTCCACCATATCACATCCACCAAGTCAAACTATTCCACCGTAGCAAGTCCCCCAAGTCACACCAAGTGCACCATATCAAAAATACTGGGCCACACCAAGTCCACCAAGGTACACCACGTCTACCATGCAAAATCTACCATGCACCAGTTCACAATACCATGCACCAGTTCACACCAAGTCTTACCGGTGCACCAAGGCCCACCAAGGAGGTCATTTATTAAACAGAAATACACCTAAATTAGGTGTATTTCTGGTGCAGTCTGTGACTTCTCACTGCTCACGTCACGTCTAAAAAAGGGTAGTGGCATGGACGGGGAAGGGTTCAGGCCGGCAGGGTCGTCTCATTTACCATTTTTTATGCCTGTTGACAGCAAGGGAGCCGGTGCCTCTACATAACCTCATCGGACCCACCGCCAGTGCAGGGCTTTATTAAGACCGGTGTCTAAAACATTGGTCTTAATAAATGACCCCCCCAAGTCTTTCAAGTCATACTAGTCCACAAACACACCAAGTCCAGCACATCATAAACAAATTCACCAAGTTATATGAAGTCCACCATATTATACTAGTCCACCATACTAAGTCCACAAGGTCACAAAAAATCCACGGTCATTCTTGCAACCATATAAACCAGGTAAAGGACGGCTCTGCCTCCTGATTTCGGATGGTCAGGTGCACCTATCTGATGTCGCACTCAAAGCACCGAATAATATTATAAAAATAAAGATGGGCACTCTAATATCCGGAACCACCAGGTAATAGATTTAATAAAATTGGCATCAATAACATAAATAATCACAATATCATAAATTACAGATAATATCTAAAATAGGCCTGCTAATACTCAAATATAATCAATCTAATACATATTAAATAGCCGCTGTGGACACATAAAAATGAGGTAGATAGGGTTAATGGTAAGCTGCCAGTAAGACAAACTCCGATTGCAATAGTTGAATACGTCGGGTAAGTATTCAGTGAGCACCTACAGATGCTAATCACCAAGTGATGTGTTTCACATAGAGAAAGTTTTTATAAACGTGACAAATCTTTCAGATGAAGTATAATCCAAACAAGTCCAAAGAAAAAGATGAATGTACAAATAGAATGCTGGTGATCACTTTCAACTCGTGCAAAGAAAAAAAAAAAAAAAAAAAATAAAAAATCAATTTATACTGTGAAGTGTTACTATGTTTCAAGTAGATGATAATCAAAGTGTATATCCTACCCGTATTCAAGAGGGGTTTTATAGTGGCAATTCCACAACTATAGCAGATGCCTCCGGATATAAATATTTGCTCCAATGATAGTCACTTTCCACGGTCAGCCGTGGATTTAAGCAAATACAAATAATTTAGCAGTCACTCCTGTTTGTAGTGGTACTCACGCTTAATGCTGTAGTCCAGTCTGTAGCGTGGCTGCAAGAAAGGCTTACCTCGTGTATAGAATAAAGAGGTACCTTGCTGATATACCTTGCTGATATACCTAGACTCTATGGTCCGCTTCCACTATTAGTCGCGGTTATCCAGAGCTGTCCGTAGTTCACAGGTCTCACTCTGTTTGAGTCATAGGCAGAATCTCGGTTAGTCTGCAATGGGCGTTTCTCCCTGCTCCGGACGGCTGGTTTAATTGTTCCAGCTGGTTTTCTGCTGTCCGTGAGTTACCAGACTGTGGCCAGTAGATCTGGTATTTGTTTGGTTGAAGCGCTTATCCTAGATAACAATCATCATGTTGAAAATCTAGTTTTGCCGGTTTTCTGCCAGGATTAGTTTCTTATCCGTCCACGCCAGACGCGTTTCGAAGGTTAGACTACCTTCTTCCTCAGTGGCTTTGATAAGAACTGCCTGGATATCCGGCTTTTATTCCTCTGGCTATCAGGAGAGTTCTTCATTAACCCTACAATGGATCTTGTGGATCCGGTAGTCTTTTAATCATATAGCTTTTTTCACTCCGGTTCTTATGCGGTTTTATTCTGCGGTTTTATAGTAAATATAACTATCAAGAGAGCTCTAAATTAGCCCTCAGATAAATCTTATAGGTCTGGTAGTTTTTCAGTCTTATATCCTTTCATCACAGTCCCCGTGCGTTATTTATAGGTGCGGTTTTTTGCTGAGGTTTTTTTTAGGAAATTCATATATTCTTTCATGACCACACTTGCTTTAGCTTGTCTCTAATCTTTGCAATAAGTTACTTTTATGGGAACTGGTTATATTCTCACATTAACTAACTTTATCTTCCAAAATACAAAATCACTTAGCGGCATCTAGAAAATTATACTATGAGTATATATATCAGTGGTCATGCATACAATAGACCCATATCATATTTTAGCGTATCACTAGACACTATGGGATCACATATAAAGTTTCCATATCTAGTATGGTGGATTACTCATAGTATGCAGTACTTGATATCTATCTCATATAATTATATATATAAACAATATATAAAAACATAAATACAATTTATTATTTTAATAAATATCATAAAAATTGCTCTTTTTTTTTTTATAAAGTATAAAAGATTTTATATTCAAGAGAGAGACATTCATATAAATAAATTAAAGAGGTCTATAGAGGAGATTTATACAAGGAGATCCCAATTGGAGAATAGTTTATTAACCCCATATAGTCCATTTATAGTAGGCTCTAATCTGGTGTGTCGTGATGGTCAAGGGGATGGTAAATAATTTCATATACAGATGAGCTCTCATAATGTATTTGGGTTGGGAGCCTCCCGACCAGGAGGGGTCACAGTGCTGATAATCAGCCCGACTGGTACCCCTCGTGGTCCAAGGGCACCCAACCCCTTAGAGAAATCCGAAGATCTCGAGTTCGGCATTTAATCCGGCAGGTGCTAGACTGCCGAACTCGAATATTCTTCTTGACTCGGTCCTTGACATTCGGGCAATATGATTGCCTCCCCTCCAATGCCGATCTAATTGTTCAAAAGCTGCAAATTTCAGAGTTTTTGGATCCTGGTTATGAACCAGTTTAAAGTGTCTGGACAATACATGCTTGTCATAGCCCTTTTTAATATTATTTACATGTTCCGCTATTCTTACTTTTAATGGTCTTTTAGTTCTACCTATGTATTGTTTGCCACACATACATTCTATTATGTATATGACATTCGAACTATTGCATGTTAAAAGTTGTTTAATCTCAACGGAGAAAGTATTTTGGGTTGAAGTCACTTGTGTAGTTTTTCTAGCAAAGGATGTAATTTTGCAGTTCATACAGCGTCCACATCTGTGAAATCCGCTGCTTTTAAGCCAATTATTAGTGGATCCTTTAGTTGCTAGTTTCTGTTTAATTGATGGCGCTATTTTCAGACCCAAATTGGATGCTTTCGTATATACTATCTCCGGTATTAATGGGACAAGGGGGCCTATGATTTTGTCCTTTTGAATCAAATGCCAGTGAATCCTTTTGAATGGGACAAGGGGGCCTATGGATCAAATGCCGAACTCGAGATCTTCGGATTTCTCTAAGGGGTTGGGTGCCCTTGGACCACGAGGGGTACCAGTCGGGCTGATTATCAGCACTGTGACCCCTCCTGGTCGGGAGGCTCCCAACCCAAATACATTATGAGAGCTCATCTGTATATGAAATTATTTACCATCCCCTTGACCATCACGACACACCAGATTAGAGCCTACTATAAATGGACTATATGGGGTTAATAAACTATTCTCCAATTGGGATCTCCTTGTATAAATCTCCTCTATAGACCTCTTTAATTTATTTATATGAATGTCTCTCTCTTGAATATAAAATCTTTTATACTTTATAAAAAAAAATTTGAGCAATTTTTATGATATTTATTAAAATAATAAATTGTATTTATGTTTTTATATATTGTTTATATATATAATTATATGAGATAGATATCAAGTACTGCATACTATGAGTAATCCACCATACTAGATATGGAAACTTTATATGTGATCCCATAGTGTCTAGTGATACGCTAAAATATGATATGGGTCTATTGTATGCATGACCACTGATATATATACTCATAGTATAATTTTCTAGATGCCGCTAAGTGATTTTGTATTTTGGAAGATAAAGTTAGTTAATGTGAGAATATAACCAGTTCCCATAAAAGTAACTTATTGCAAAGATTAGAGACAAGCTAAAGCAAGTGTGGTCATGAAAGAATATATGAATTTCCTAAAAAAAAAACTCAGCAAAAAACCGCACCTATAAATAACGCACGGGGACTGTGATGAAAGGATATAAGACTGAAAAACTACCAGACCTATAAGATTTATCTGAGGGCTAATTTAGAGCTCTCTTGATAGTTATATTTACTATAAAACCGCAGAATAAAACCGCATAAGAACCGGAGTGAAAAAAGCTATATGATTAAAAGACTACCGGATCCACAAGATCCATTGTAGGGTTAATGAAGAACTCTCCTGATAGCCAGAGGAATAAAAGCCGGATATCCAGGCAGTTCTTATCAAAGCCACTGAGGAAGAAGGTAGTCTAACCTTCGAAACGCGTCTGGCGTGGACGGATAAGAAACTAATCCTGGCAGAAAACCGGCAAAACTAGATTTTCAACATGATGATTGTTATCTAGGATAAGCGCTTCAACCAAACAAATACCAGATCTACTGGCCACAGTCTGGTAACTCACGGACAGCAGAAAACCAGCTGGAACAATTAAACCAGCCGTCCGGAGCAGTGAGAAACGCCCATTGCAGACTAACCGAGATTCTGCCTATGACTCAAACAGAGTGAGACCTGTGAACTACGGACAGCTCTGGATAACCGCGACTAATAGTGGAAGCAGACCATAGAGTATAGGTATATCAGCAAGGTATATCAGCAAGGTACCTCTTTATTCTATACACGAGGTAAGCCTTTCTTGCAGCCACGCTACAGACTGGACTACAGCATTAAGCGTGAGTACCACTACAAACAGGAGTGACTGCTAAATTATTTGTATTTGCTTAAATCCACGGCTGACCGTGGAAAGTGACTATCATTGGAGCAAATATTTATATCCGGAGGCATCTGCTATAGTTGTGGAATTGCCACTATAAAACCCCTCTTGAATACGGGTAGGATATACACTTTGATTATCATCTACTTGAAACATAGTAACACTTCACAGTATAAATTGATTTTTTTCTTTGCACGAGTTGAAAGTGATCACCAGCATTCTATTTGTACATTCATCTTTTTCTTTGGACTTGTTTGGATTATACTTCATCTGAAAGATTTGTCACGTTTATAAAAACTTTCTCTATGTGAAACACATCACTTGGTGATTAGCATCTGTAGGTGCTCACTGAATACTTACCCGACGTATTCAACTATTGCAATCGGAGTTTGTCTTACTGGCAGCTTACCATTAACCCTATCTACCTCATATTTATGTGTCCACAGCGGCTATTTAATATGTATTAGATTGATTATATTTGAGTATTAGCAGGCCTATTTTAGATATTATCTGTAATTTATGATATTGTGATTATTTATGTTATTGATGCCAATTTTATTAAATCTATTACCTGGTAGTTCCGGATATTAGAGTGCCCATCTTTATTTTTATAATCTTGCAACCATGCCAAGTTCAGCATTTCATATAAAGTCTACCAAGTCATACTAACTCCATCATACCAAGTCCACTATGCACTCTTATGATTTTTCTTTTTGACTTAGTTGAGAAACTATTACATTAATTTCATATTTTTTTGTCTCAGAGGCTGGAGAAGAAAACCCTAGTGGATTGAAAGATGAACAAACTGAGACAGCAAGACGAAATATCATCCAGGTATCACTAGACCTCCATCAATATAACCCAGTGGTCTCCAACCTGTGGCTTCCCAGCTGTTAAGAAACTGCTATTCTCAAGCTAAGGCTGTCAGGTCATGATGGAAGTTGATGTCTCACGTGAACTGTAGGGCCAGCAGATGAGGCCAATGTTGTAATATCGGATTGACCGGTCGTTTGTTTATCATAGATGAAAAGACTGAAGAATCTTTCACAATGACAATAGGAGTCATCTATACGTTGGTTTTGGTGAAACATTGTTTCATTGAGATCCCTTTGGTGACATCATTTGCTGACTTCCTCATTTCTATCTGATATTCTTAACTGTAAAAGGTTAAAAGGTGATTGAGGGTCTCAAAGGCAGCGTTCATACTCTTACCAATGCCAGCTTTTTGTTCTTGCACAATTCCATGTACTGCAGTGTAATATCAGGCATAGGGCCTCTGTAACTCTGCCAATCCTGAGCCCCCTGGTTCAGGAGATTAAAGAATTCCAATGAAGACAGGCAGTGGATGAGGAGAGACGCATCATCAGTGGGGGTGTAACATGATCTGCCCTAGGCTCCGCCACTTACACCCCTGGTGCAGAACATAGAAAGCCGAAGCATAAGCAGCTGAGACATTAGGTGGTACCAGGGTGGCCAGTGGGTCGGCCTGTCCTGTCTACAGCACATGGTGACGTTATCAGTAATGTGTACAACTCACACGCTTTGCTCTGCTTGATAGGAGGACGTTGAAAGTTTTCCAGAAGAAACAAGCAAGAAAAACTTCCTCCAGGTTAGTGGGGGCATGATTCTCACTTCTGCACAAGCGGACAATGAACTGTCAGGGTCTTAGCCCCTAAAGTACACGTCCTGTTTTGGCCTTTAGGATGCAGTGTTTCTTAGGATCAGCATACTGATGCAGTGTCTGTAGTAGAGATGTCTCTGCAGGCCAGTCTCACATGCACCTTTCCAAGCTCCTGGTGCGTGACCTCATCATACCTCACACGCCTCCTCTCTCCTGCACTCTCTACTGCTGCCTGCTCTGCCCGCTTCTCTGCAGGGATCATGTTTCCCATGCTGGGCAGCAGATCATGCAGTGACAGCCGAGCAGTGCATCAGTGGCAGAGCTGTGTATAAAGGCATGCCTCATGTCAGTCTACACAGTTCATGTCGGTCTGCGTGCACAGACAGTTTATTATCCTTTATTAGGTTAGTTTTGATTACTGTACTGTACTGTATTACATCTTCTGAATAACATGAGCCTCACGTGGAGTCCCAGCCGGTGGTGGCACAGCCTCCCTAACACTGTGTTACCTCTCACATCTGGTGCCGCTCTGTTACCAGCTCGCAGATTCAACCCCTTCTTTTTATTTCTTATTTCCCCCCAGAAATACGGCTACTGGCTGACAATCCCCCTGATCTTAGTGATTATGGCGATTATTACCGGTCTGGGAGCAGCCGAGGTGGCGAATAGAGGAAGTAATGAGAACGTCACATCGACTCCGGACAATTCCAGCCAATATCCTGAGTACAGCGCCAGTACTGAAGGGACAGAAACCTCCACGGTCCCACAGATATACACAACCTATAATACCACAACCATCGGACATACTTCAACAAGTCTGCATACATCATCTTCACTTCCAGAAGGTTCCAGCGACTATCCAAAATACAACACCACCGCTGTAGGGATCAACCGGACAGAAACCTCCACAGTCCCTCAGATACATACAACTACTAATACTACAACAGAAGGAGATTCCACAACCACTCTGTATACACCAACATCAGGTCTAGAAGGTTCTAGCAACTATCCAGAGTACAACACCACCACCGTAGGGATCAACCGGACAGAAACCTCCACAGTCCCACAGATATACACAACCTATAATACCACAACAGAAGGATATTCCACAACTACTCTGTATACACCAACATCGGTTCCGGAAGGTTCCAGCAACTATCCAGAGTACAACACCACCACCGTAGGGATCAACCGGACAGAAACCTCCACAGTCCCACAGATACATACAACTACTAATACTACAACAGAAGGAGATTCCACAACCACTCTGTATACACCAACATCAGGTCTAGAAGGTTCCAGCAACTATCCAGAGTACAACACCACTGTAGGGATCAACCGGACAGAAACCTCCACGGTCCCACAGATACATACAACTACTAATACTACAACAGAAGGAGATTCCACAACCACTCTGTATACACCAACATCAGGTCTAGAAGGTTCCAGCAACTATACAGAGTACAACACCACCACTGTAGGGATCAACCGGACAGAAACCTCCACGGTCCCACAGATATACACAACCTATAATACCACAACCATCGGACATACTTCAACAAGTCTGCATACATCATCTTCACTTCCAGAAGGTTCCAGCAACTATCCAGAGTACACCACCACCACTGTAGGGATCAACTGGACAGAAACCTCCACAGTCCCTCAGATACATACAACTAATAATACTACAACAGAAGGAGATTCCACAACCACTCTGTATACAACAACATCAGGTCTAGAAGGTTCCAGCAACGATCCAGAGTACACCACCACTGTAGGGATCAACCGGACAGAAACCTCCACGGTCCCACAGATACATACAACTACTAATACTTCAACAGAAGGAGATTCCACAACCACTCTGTATACACCAACATCAGGTCTAGAAGGTTCCAGCAACTATCCAGAGTACAACACCACCACCGTAGGGATCAACCGGACAGAAACCTCCACGGCCCCACAGATACATACAACTACTAATACTACAACAGAAGGAGATTCCAAAACCACTCTGTATACATCAACATCACTTCTGGAAGGTTCCAGCGACTATCCAGAGTACAACACCACCACTGTAGGGATCAACCGGACAGAAATGACTACTTCTTCACAGCAGTATACAACCCATATTTCTGCAACAGAAGAAAGTTCCACATTGACATCAGATCCAGGACGTTCCACAACTAACCTCACCTCTCCCACCTCATTACCAGGAATTACTACTGAGGGCTCAGATCCTAAGGCCACCACTCTGGTAACCATTTACACCGAAGCTAATACATTGGATCCAGAAAATACAACTGCGATTGTGAACATCCAATCAAGTACTACAGCTGGTCCTGAAGTAACCACAGCAAGTATAGAAATCTCCACAAGCCTGTATCCACCGACATCACTTCTGGAAGGTTCTACCCCCTATACAGAGTACAACACCACCACTGTAGGGATCAACTGGACAGAAACCTCCAAGACAGAAACCTCCACGGTCCCACAGATACATACAAGTAATAATACTACAACAGAAAGAAATTCCACAACCACTCTGTATACACCAACATCACTTCTGGAAGGTTCCAGCGACTATCCAGAGTACAACACCACCACTATAGGGATCAACCAGACAGAAATGACTACTTCTCCACAGCACTATCCAACTCAAAATACTCCAATGGAAGACAGTTCCACAGCCAGTCTCTACACATCAACATCAGATCCACAAGTCTCCACAAGTAACACCACCACTGTAGGGATCAACCGGACAGAAATGACTACTTCTTCACAGCAGTATACAACCCATATTTCTGCAACAGAAGAAAGTTCCACATTGACATCAGATCCAGGACGTTCCACAAGTAACCTCACCTCTCCCACCTCATTACCAGGAATTACTACTGAGAGCTCAGATCCTAAGGCCACCACTCTGGTAACCATTCACACCGAAGCTAATACATTCAATCCAGGAAATACAACTGAGAATGTGAACATCCAATCAAGTACCACAGCTGGTCCTGAAGTAACCACAGCTAGTATGGAAATCTCCACAAGCCTGTATCCACTGACATCACTCCTGGAAGGTTCCAACCCCTATACAGAGTACAACACCACCACTGTAGGGATCAACTGGACAGAAACCTCCATGACACAAACCTCCACGGTCCCACAGATACATACAAGTAATAATACTACAACCACTCTGTATACACCAACATCGGTTCCACAGATACATACAACAAATAATACTACAACAGAAGGAGATTCTACAACCACTCTGTATACACCAATATCGGTTCCGGAAGGTTCCAGCGAATATCCAGAGTACAACACCACCACTGTAGGGATCAACCGGACAGAAATTACTACTTCTCCACAGCAGTATACAACCCATATTTCTGCAACAGAAGAAAGTTCCACATTGACATCAGATCCAGGACGTTCCACAAGTAACCTCACCTCTCCCACCTCATTACCAGGAATTACTACTGAGAGCTCAGATCCTAAGGCCACCACTCTGGTAACCATTCACACAGTAGAAAATACATTAGTTCCAGAAAATACAACTCCAAATATGAACATCCAATCAAGTACCACAGCTGGTCTTGAAATATCCACTGCAAGTATGGAAAACTCCACAAGTCTATATCCACCATCACTTCCAGAACATTCCAGCCATTACCCAGAGTACAACACCACCACTGTAGGGATCATTATGACATAAACATGCGTCTTTCTGATGGTGCAGAGGATCCCACCTTCTAATCTGCTCTCTATGTCTCTCTAAATATTTGTGCATTTTGTATCTAAAAGGGTTTGAAGAGATCCATGCACCAATCAGAGGTGTTTGTAGACTGAGCTGACAGCCAATCAGATGGCAAGGTTCCATTACTGGAGTCAGGAGGAGGTGGACGGTGCTGTGATACCCTGCACAGTGCGGCTGTGAGAGGGTGAGGACATACCCTTAAGTGGACCTTCATGTGAACTGGGATTATTTGCAGGGTTCTCCTATGAAACACACAGGCTGCATCCGTTCAGTGTTAGGAACGTGTAGACTGTTATTGCCGGTAGTACTAACTCCAGCCACCAGATGCCGCTGTGTCCCTGGTGAGCTGGCTGGACGGTGTTCTAAGGCTGCAGGAAGTGAGAGACTCTGTGCTGCAGGAGTCTGAGAGAAATTATTCAGTGAGAAGGATTGTTTTCTGAGGAGCTGCGCTGGAGTTCTGGATCTGTACAGCAACTGATACCAGTAGCAGGACCTTCCCTGTGATGACTTCAGGAAGGAAGGTTCCGCCGGCACCGTGAGCCCTAGCAGATCTGGTGAGTCGTGAACAGCGTGCACGCTAAAGGCAGCGGATCAACTTGTTTCTGTGTAGGCCTACACTGGTGACTCCGCGGCACGGTATCGACTTGTAGGCTCTGCTGTGCGCGCCACCGCGTTAGGTTCGTCCGGTCGGACATGAACAGTGACTTCTCGTCTGGAGTGTAAGGTACTCTGTGTGTCTCTGTATTGCTGTGTGGTGTTTTGGTCTATACAGGTTCCGGCAGGTCTGGGTCTGATACTCTGCTGGGGGATAAGTTTGTGAACCCCATGCTGTGCCACCGGCAGATGGCTCCGCAGACACTACAGCGGATCTATAACGCTAAAGGGAGATAATCTAGCTCTGGCAGTCGTACACGGTCTTACCTATAGTTAAATTGGGAAACCCCTTTCACTCCATATTCCGGTGAGTGGCGCAGCACCAGGGCGAGCGCTCCCAGAACTGTAAATACATGTGTCGCCATACTGATGTTTCCTAGGTTTGATTTGTTAGCAATAAAAGTACAAAGTTTCCCCATAAACCCGCGTGGCCTTACTGTATACTGGGGAGCCATCCACGACTTACAGAGCCGTTCAGACACTGCTATACTGAGGGAACGGAGGACACCCTACAAGTGTTCCTGATGGGGGTACTGGTACCAGTCTGCTACTGGGGAAGGTGAGACCCTCCTCTAGTGTCTTCTCCTCCGTACCCCTCAAGGGGCAGAAATGGGAAGTTATTGTTCATTTTATAGCAGCTGTCGATGTCACACACGTCTGTCCTGCCGGACAC
This sequence comes from Bufo bufo, assembly GCF_905171765.1. NCBI lineage: Eukaryota > Metazoa > Chordata > Amphibia > Anura > Bufonidae > Bufo > Bufo bufo. Next base: position 4,347,597 of record NC_053395.1, on the reverse strand, counting down.
TTCAGGACGCAGGTGGTGAAATGACTACCCGAGTGTTCCCATAAAACGGCCGACAACCGCTGAGCAGGTGCGCGACTCTCTCCACGACAGGTGACAGCTACCTGCTGCCCACATACAGTATAGAATAGCTTACACCCCGTACACCCCACATACTGTATATAATGTCTTACACCCCACATACTGTACATAATGTCTTACACCCCACACACCCCACATACTGTACATATCTTATACACCATACACCCCACATACTGTACATAATGTCTTACACCCCATACACCCCACATACTGTACATAATGTCTTACACCCCGTACACCCCACATACTGTATATAATGTCTTACACCCCATACACCCCACATACTGTATATAATAGCTTACACCCCACATACTGTACATATCTTATACACCATACACCCTACATACTGTACATAATGTCTTACACCCCGTACACCCCACATACTGTATATAATGTCTTACACCCCACATACTGTATATAATAGCTTACACCCCATACACCCCACATACTGTATATAATGTCTTACACCCCACATACTGTATATAATAGCTTACACCCCACATACTGTATATAATAGCTTACACCCCATACACCCCACATACTGTATATAATAGCTTACACCCCACATACTGTACATATCTTATACACCATACACCCCACATACTGTACATAATGTCTTACACCCCATACACCCCACATACTGTATATAATAGCTTACACCCCACATACTGTACATATCTTATACACCATACACCCCACATACTGTACATAATGTCTTACACCCCACATACTGTATATAATATCTTACACCCCATACACCCCACATACTGTACATGTCTTACACCCCATACACCCCACATACTGTACATAATGTCTTACACCCCATACACCCCACATACTGTACATAATGTCTTACACCCCATACACCCCACATTCTGTACATAATGTCTTACACCCCATACACCCCACATACTGTACATAATGTCTTACACCCCATACACCCCACATACTGTATATAATGTCTTACACCCCATACACCCCACATACTGTACATAATGTCTTACACCCCATACACCCCACATACTGTACATAATGTCTTACACCCCATACACCCCACATACTGTACATAATGTCTTACACCCCATACACCCCACATACTGTACATAATGTCTTACACCCCATACACCCCACATACTGTACATATCTTATACACCATACACCCCACATACTGTACATAATGTCTTACACCCCATACACCCCACATACTGTATATAATATCTTACACCCCATACACCCCACATACTGTATATAATAGCTTACACCCCACATACTGTACATAATGTCTTACACCCCGTACACCCCACATACTGTACATAATGTCTTACACCCCGTACACCCCACATACTGTATATAATGTCTTACACCCCATACACCCCACATACTGTATATAATAGCTTACACCCCACATACTGTACATATCTTATACACCATACACCCTACATACTGTACATAATGTCTTACACCCCGTACACCCCACATACTGTATATAATGTCTTACACCCCACATACTGTATATAATAGCTTACACCCCATACACCCCACATACTGTATATAATGTCTTACACCCCACATACTGTATATAATAGCTTACACCCCACATACTGTATATAATAGCTTACACCCCATACACCCCACATACTGTATATAATAGCTTACACCCCACATACTGTACATATCTTATACACCATACACCCCACATACTGTACATAATGTCTTACACCCCATACACCCCACATACTGTATATAATAGCTTACACCCCACATACTGTACATATCTTATACACCATACACCCCACATACTGTACATAATGTCTTACACCCCACATACTGTATATAATATCTTACACCCCATACACCCCACATACTGTACATGTCTTACACCCCATACACCCCACATACTGTACATAATGTCTTACACCCCATACACCCCACATACTGTACATAATGTCTTACACCCCATACACCCCACATTCTGTACATAATGTCTTACACCCCATACACCCCACATACTGTACATGATGTCTTACACCCCATACACCCCACATACTGTATATAATGTCTTACACCCCATACACCCCACATACTGTACATAATGTCTTACACCCCATACACCCCACATACTGTACATAATGTCTTACACCCCATACACCCCACATACTGTACATAATGTCTTACACCCCATACACCCCACATACTGTACATAATGTCTTACACCCCATACACCCCACATACTGTACATATCTTATACACCATACACCCCACATACTGTACATAATGTCTTACACCCCATACACCCCACATACTGTATATAATATCTTACACCCCACATACTGTACATATCTTATACACCATACACCCCACATACTGTACATAATGTCTTACACCCCACATACTGTATATAATATCTTACACCCCATACACCCCACATACTGTACATGTCTTACACCCCATACACCCCACATACTGTACATAATGTCTTACACCCCATACACCCCACATTCTGTACATAATGTCTTACACCCCATACACCCCACATACTGTACATAATGTCTTACACCCCATACACCCCACATACTGTACATAATGTCCTACACCCCATACACCCCACATACTGTACATAATGTCTTATACACCATACACCCCACATACTGTACATAATGTCTTACACCCCATACACCCCACATACTGTACATAATGTCTTACACCCCATACACCCCACATACTGTATATAATGTCTTACACCCCATACACCCCACATACTGTACATAATGTCTTATACACCATACACCCCACATACTGTACATAATGTCTTACACCCCATACACCCCACATACTGTACATAATGTCTTATACACCATACACCCCACATACTGTATATAATGTCTTACACCCCATACACCCCACATACTGTACATAATGTCTTATACACCATACACCCCACATACTGTACATAATGTCTTACACCCCATACACCCCACATACTGTACATAATGTCTTATACACCATACACCCCACATACTGTATATAATGTCTTATACCCCATACACCCCACATACTGTACATAATGTCTTACACCCCATACACCCCACATACTGTATATAATGTCTTATACACCATACACCCCACATACTGTACACAGCCACCCCACGACTGCTGGGACTCAGGAGCAGGGAGGTCTGGTCAGTGTGGAGCAGCCCAAGGAGACAAACATAAGGGGGAGCCCTGCTCTTGAGGAGTGGGGCTGAAGGAGATGAGATGTGTCTGAACTTAACCCCTACCTCCCTATTTGCTAGGAAACTATATACGGTTTCCATACTCTACCTCTACTGTAACCTTCCCCAACAGTTTGCATTCCTCTATAGCCATAGCTAATATCACCCAGTGCTCAGATTTATATCGCACAGTACCTAAGCAGTTTCATGTAGTGTCTAGATCTATGCCTACATATTTAATACCATACAATGCCCCGAAAAATGTCACACGTTGCCCAGATAAATGATACCACACAGTGCCCAGATAAATGATATCACACAGTGCCCAGATAAATGATATCACACGTTGCCCAGATAAATGATATCACACAGTGCCCAGATAAATGATATCACACGTTGCCCAGATAAATGATATCACACAGTGCCCAGATAAATGATATCACACAGTGCCCAGATAAATGATATCACACAGTGCCCAGATAAATGATATCACACAGTGCCCAGATAAATGATATCACACAGTGCCCAGATAAATGATATCACACAGTGCCCAGATAAATGATATCACACGTTGCCCAGATAAATGATATCACATGTTGCCCAGATAAATGATATCACACAGTGCCCAGATAAATGATATCACACAGTGCCCAGATAAATGATATCACACAGTGCCCAGATAAATGATATCACACAGTGCCCAGATAAATGATATCACACAGTGCCCAGATAAATGATATCACACGTTGCCCAGATAAATGATATCACACAGTGCCCAGATAAATGATATCACACAGTGCCCAGATAAATGATATCACACAGTGCCCAGATAAATGATATCACACAGTGCCCAGAAAAATTATATCACACAGTGCCCAGATAAATGATATCACACAGTGCCCAGATAAATGATATCACACAGTGCCCAGATAAATGATATCACACAGTGCCCAGATAAATGATATCACACAGTGCCCTAGATAAATGATATCACACAGTGCCCAGATAAATGATATCACACAGTGTCCAGATAAATGATATCACAGTGTTTAGATATATGACACCACACAGTGCCCAGATAAATGATATCACACAGTGCCCAGATAAATGATATCACACAGTGCCCAGATAAATGATATCACACAGTGCCCTAGATAAATGATATCACACAGTGCCCAGATAAATGATATCACAGTGTTTAGATATATGATATCACAGTGTTTAGATATATGACACCACACAGTGCCCAGATAAATGATATCACACAGTGCCCTAGATAAATGATATCACACAGTGCCTAGATAAATGATATCACACAGTGTTTAGATAAATGATATCACACAGTGCTAAGATAAATGATATCACACAGTGCCCAGATAAATGATATCACACAGTGCCCAGATAAATGATATCACACAGTGCCCAGATAAATGATATCACACAGTGCCCTAGATAAATGATATCACACAGTGCCCTAGATAAATGATATCACACAGTGCCCAGATAAATGATATCACACAGTGCCCAGATAAATGATATCACACAGTGCACTAGATAAATGATATCACACAGTGCCCAGATAAATGATATCACACAGTGCCCAGATAAATGATATCACACAGTGCTAAGATAAATGATATCACACAGTGCCCAGATAAATGATATCACACAGTGTTTAGATAAATGATATCACACAGTGCCCAGATAAATGATATCACACAGTGTTTAGATAAATGATATCACACAGTGCCCAGATAAATGATATCACACAGTGCCCCAAAAAATGTCACACATTGCCCAGATAAGTGATATCACACGTTGCCCAGATAAATGATATCACACAGTGCCCAGATAAATGATATCACACAGTGCCCAGATAAATTATATCACACAGTGCCCAGATAAATGATATCACACAGTGCCCAGATAAATGATATCACACGTTGCCCAGATAAATGATATCACACGTTGCCCAGATAAATGATATCACACAGTGCCCAGATAAATGATATCACACAGTGCCCAGATAAATGATATCACACAGTGTCCAGATAAATGATATCACACAGTGCCCTAGATAAATGATATCACACAGTGCCCAGATAAATGATATCACACAGTGTCCAGATAAATGATATCACACAGTGCCTAGATAAATGATATCACAGTGTTTAGATATATGATATCACACAGTGCTAAGATAAATGATATCACACAGTGCCCAGATAAATGATATCACACATTGTTTAGATAAATGATATCACACAGTGCCCAGATAAATGATATCACACAGTGTTTAGATAAATGATATCACACAGTGCCCAGATAAATGATATCACACAGTGCCCCGAAAAATGTCACACGTTGCCCAGATAAATGATATCACACGTTGCCCAGATAAATGATATCACACAGTGCCCAGATAAATGATATCACACAGTGCCCAGATAAATGATATCACACAGTGTTTAGATAAATGATATCACACAGTGCCCAGATAAATGATATCACACAGTGCTAAGATAAATGATATCACACAGTGCCCAGGTAAATGATATCACACAGTGTCCAGGTAAATTATATCACACAGTGCCCAGATAAATGATATCACACAGTGCTCAGATAAATGATATCACACAGTGCCCAGATAAATGATATCACACATTGCCCAGGTAAATGATATCACACGGTGCCCAGATAAATGATATCACACAGTGCCCAGATAAATGATATCACACAGTGCCCAGATAAATGATATCACACAGTGCCCAGGTAAATGATATTACACAGTGCCCAGATAAATGATATCACACAGTGCCCAGATAAATGATATCACACAGTGCCCAGATAAATGATATCACACAGTGCCCAGGTAAATGATATCACACAGTGCTAAGATAAATGATATCACACGTTGCCCAGATAAATGATATCACACAGTGCCCAGATAAATGATATCACACAGTGCCCAGATAAATGATATCACACAGAATGTAGTGTGTAGATATTTAATAGCATACAGTGCACAGACAGAGCCACCACAGGCCCAGCTTAATGGTGTCATATAATGCCAGTGGTAAGCTTGCTGTTTCATCACTCTGACTTCTGCAGACGTTCAGGTAAAGACCACCATACAGCCCACAGTCCAGAGGAGAAATTGGCGATATGACTGAACAATCGGATTGTAGCTGGTGATAATAATTTCTGTTACTCAAAGACGATTTTTCCTCTAAGCTGAAAACAAGGAAGAAACCACATTGTGTATCTCGCATTACTGTGTGTGTCACAAGCTCACCTCAACCAGGATTCTCTACAGCATCTTGCACGTGCCTGACATGAGGCCAAATACAACTCCGACCCAGTAACCAAGAGTCTCATCGTATATTATTCAAAGATAGTCGACTCTTTATGTGAGAGAAAGGCCAAAGTAGTGTAAGCCCTGAGTTTCTCAACATGGACTATCAGGTCATACAGAATAATGGAGGTCTTTATTGTAGCATATACTTCTATAGGTCTGCAGTCCATGTGCACCACACACAAAAAATACTGCACCTATGTTGGGGTGTTATTGCTGTGTGGGTGCGGGGTTCTCAGGTTATAGCAGGTAACTTTACACTCATTGGTTTCCAGTTTTAACAGTCACTGTTAATGGAACCAGAATTCAGATCTTTCAAAGCCGGAGAAGTCAAAACCTTTGAGACTGTCGTGAAGTGGTCACTCAGATCTGGATCTCCAGTCTGGAGGCTCCTGGGTCATACATAGGCTTCAGTAGTGATTCCATGTCCCATTATGTTCACATTCAAGTCTGTAGGAGCTCTGAAGACCATCGAGCCTGAGATTCCTCTACCTGGGACCCTTCATTCTGATCCTCAGTGGAGGGCCCAGATTACAGACCCAACAGATGACACACCCATTGTGTTCTTCTGTCCACTCATTTCTTATCTCAGTTCCTCAACTTGTACAAAGTAAAGTTAATGATGTTACGGAGGGGCACAAATGTCTTTCAGGTTCTTCCTCAGGATGAAGCTCAAAATTGATGATATTTTACTATTTGTTCTATTTACACATAGAACAAAATCTACAAACAGAGGACAATACAAAAATAGGATTTCAGGAGCACTGCAGATATGATATGAAAGCCACAAGATGCTGGAGAAACAGTGAGAAGGACTGTCCAGTATATCACCACAGCAAGACCCTGCGGTTATACCAGAAAACAGAAAACATGTACACAAAGAGCAGCACGACTGCCGTAATGCCGACCATCCATCTCCTGCGGGACCGCATCTGTCAAAACAAGAAGTCCACATCATTTCATACCATCTTTAGTAGTGATACTAGTGACCAGTAATTGAACTAGTAACTCAAAAGAAATGTTAATACATCCACCATTGATATGTCCATACCTTCATCATAGAATGATGCCCTGGAGATATATATGAGAACCATAGATGGGTCCTATATCCATTCTTCATAGAATGACTCCCTCCCCTAGATATACTAGAATCTACCATAGATACAGCCAACATAGACTGGTATCCCCTAGGTGGATTGCACTGTAGATGGAGCCTATACAAATGTATCTGTCACAGATGGGGTCTAAATACATTCATCCACCATAGATAGGTCTATAGTAGATAGATCCACCATAAATAGATTTACCGTAGAGGGGGTTCATAAATCAGCTATGAATAAATCCACCATAGATAAGTCCACACTAGTTAGATCCACTATAGACAGACCATCATAGATGGGCGCACACTAGATAGATTTACCATAGCTAGATCCACCAAAGATGGGTCCACACTAGATGCATCCAATATAGATGGATTCTAATGAAAATCCAACTGAAGGTAATGAAACAAAGGAAATTATTGATCATTCTACAATAAATCGCTGAAGCTTTAAAGAAATATATGAATATTGTAACCAAGGTTTCAACCCAAAGCAAACATGCCATAATGGGAGACCATGTCACTTTGAGGACACTTGGAGAGAGGTACCTCAGACTGGCTGATTCCACTGTCTTTGCTGCTGGGTGACTACCCTGAGGACTCCTCATTCCAGAGGACCCAGTGTTAACAGGGGGTGGTCATTCTGTCTTGTGTAGCGAAATCTGGCACCATAATGGAGGGGGGGGGGCTATTCTATGCTATGGGGCTCATACACCACCACAATTATATGTGGGTAAATTAATTCTCCTATAAGGGTGAAAGAGTCCTAACCACATGGTGTTCTCAGACCACGATAAGCCTAAGACCACGATAAGACTAAGGTATCGACAAGCATCCACCTGACAGCCCACACTGTGCCAGACCCCAGTAAGTCACACTCTTCTGATATTTCATATTGTTCATTAATTTACCTCATTTGTCCTTGAGTTTAAACCTGAGCAGAAGAAACACAGGTAAAACAGAGAGATGAATGAAACTGAAGATCGTTCTGTGAGGGAGAGACGAAAAGGAAGATGAAACCACCACAAACATAGAAACAACAAGGGCAGGATATATCTGGATGAGGTTTAGTGCAGGATATATCTGGATGAGGTATAACTAGTGCAGGATATATCTGGATAAGGTTTAACTAGTGCAAGATACAGCTGGGTGAGGTATAGACCAGGATATATCTGCATGAGGTATAATGCAGGATATATCTGGATAAGATATAACTAGTGCAGGATATATCTGGATGACATATAACTAGTGCAGGATATATCTGGATGAGGTATAACTAGTGCAGGATATATCTGGATGAGGTGTAACTAGTGCAGGATATATCTGGGTGACATATAACTAGTGCAGGATATATCTGGATGACATATAACTAGTGCAGGATATATCTGGATGAGGTGTAACTAGTGCAGGATATATCTGGATGAGGTATAATGCAGGATATATCTGGATGAGGTATAGGTAGTGCAGGATATATCTGGGTGGGAATAACTAGTGCAAGATAAAGCTGGGTGAGATAAAACTAGTGCAGGATATATTTGGGTGGGGTGTAACTAGTGCAGGATATATCTGGATGAGGTATAATGCAAGATATATCTGGATGAGGTATAGGTAGTGCAGGATATATCTGGGTGGGAATAACTAGTGCATGATACAGCTGGGTGAGGTATAGAGCAGGATATATCTGCATGAGGTATAATGCAGGATATATCTGGATGAGATATAACTAGTGCAGGATATATCTGGACGAGGTATAACTAGTGCAGTATATATCTGGATGAGGTGTAACTAGTGCAGGATATATCTGGATGAGGTGTAACTAGTGCAGGATATATCTGAATGAGGTATAGTGCAGGATATATCTGGATGAGGTGTAACTAGTGCAGGATATATCTGGATGAGGTATAGTGCAGGATATATCTGGATGAGGTATAGTGTAGGGTATATCTGGAAGAGGTATAACTAGTGCAGGATATATCTTGATGAGGTCTAATAAGTGCAAGATATATCTGAATGAGGTATAGTGCAGGATATATCTGGATGAGGTATAATGCAGGATATATCTGGATGAGGTATAGGTAGTGCAGGATATATCTGGGTGGGAATAACTAGTGCAAGATAAAGCTGGGTGAGATAAAACTAGTGCAGGATATATTTGGGTGGGGTGTAACTAGTGCAGGATATATCTGAATGAGGTATAGTGCAGGATATATCTGGATGAGGTGTAACTAGTGCAGGATATATCTGGATGAGGTATAATGCAAGATATATCTGGATGAGGTATAGGTAGTGCAGGATATATCTGGGTGGGAATAACTAGTGCATGATACAGCTGGGTGAGGTATAGAGCAGGATATATCTGCATGAGGTATAATGCAGGATATATCTGGATGAGATATAACTAGTGCAGGATATATCTGGACGAGGTATAACTAGTGCAGTATATATCTGGATGAGGTGTAACTAGTGCAGGATATATCTGGATGAGGTGTAACTAGTGCAGGATATATCTGAATGAGGTATAGTGCAGGATATATCTGGATGAGGTGTAACTAGTGCAGGATATATCTGGATGAGGTATAGTGCAGGATATATCTGGATGAGGTATAGTGTAGGGTATATCTGGAAGAGGTATAACTAGTGCAGGATATATCTTGATGAGGTCTAATAAGTGCAAGATATATCTGAATGAGGTATAGTGCAGGATATATCTGGATGTGTTATGACTAGTGCAGGATATATCTAGATGTGGTATGACTAGTTCAGGATATATCTGGATGAGGTATAGTGCAGGATATATCTGAATGAGGTATAGTGCAGGATATATCTAGATGTGGTATAACTAGTGCAGGATATATCTGGGTGAGGTATAGTGTAAGATATATCTGGATGAGGTATAGTGCAGGATATATCTGGATGAGGTATAGTGTAGGGTATATCTGGGTGAGGTATAGTGTAGGATATATCTGGATGAGGTATAGTGCAGGATATATCTGGATGAGGTATAGTGTAGGGTATATCTGGAAGAGTTATAACTAGTGCAGGATATATCTGGATGAGGTATAGTTTAGGACTAAATATCTGTCTGGCTGCATGCTCTACTGTGTTCAGAGCCCAGATCAATCCTTACCACCGAGCATCAAACAATTGGTTGGTTACAGAGTTGTGTACACCAGAAACCTCTGCTCGGACACTCAGTGGTGGCTTCCTTGGATGGAGACTCCAGCAGTCCAGAGAATGCCTCTGAATGATGGAGGGGCTTCATGTATTTACAGAGCATTCAGAGTAATATGTGCAATGTCCTGTGATGTGAGGCCTTCCTACAATGGACCAGTATGTCCCCCGGACAGATGCTGAGACACATCGGGTACCTGTAATCAGCTCCTGTATCTGAGATTTGTTGGAGGCATTGGTTGGGTTTATCTCTAGGTCTTCTTTATTCTGTGCATTGAAGAGGAACAGATCACGAGCTAGAATCCTGATACTGGGCTGGTTATCCAGAATCTGGTTCTTCTGTTGTTCGCTGTTATCATCTAGATCGTCGATCACCACAATCACATTCTCTGCCCCTACAGGTGAGTAAGAAGAACCAAGCGGTAAGACGCACACATGGGCCCACCCTCGTTAGGTGACTGTTCTGAGCTTGTCATTTGTATACTGAGAGACATCGGACATTCCGGAGAGCTCATCTCTAGCCGGGGCGAGGACTGGGCAACAAATGGTTAACTGAATTCTCCATTCCAGTTAAACACCATTTGTTGCCCAGAATCATGAGATCACCGCAGGGGTGGAGGTCGTGTGGGTGAAGGCGCTTCTGAGCAGTGACTGGAAGGATATGGATTCCATGTGGTTTTCACCTGCAGATCTCTCTCTAGATTTCCCTAAAATGAATTGCAGAACATTTGGGTTTGTTAGAAATCAAGGGGCACATTTATTAAGACCAACGTTTTAGACGCCGGTCTTAATAAAGCGCTGCTCTGGCGGTGGATCCGCTGCAGTTAAATAGATGCACCGGCTTCTCCATAACTTCGGCGGATCCAGCGCCGCTTCTAAATGTAAGAAGCTTCCGAGCCTTCGAGCTGTCTCACATTTAGACCATTTTCTAGGCCTAAAACAGTCGTAGAAAATGGTAAATGAGACGGGCCTGCAGGTCCCTCCCATTCCCCGCCCACACCACGCCCACTTTATTAGACCAGGGTAGCGGGGAGAGAAGTTGCAGATTGCGGCACAAAAGTCTGTTGCGCCGCGTTCTGCAGCAGAAATCTGGCTGATAAAGGCGTATTTCTGTTTCATAGATGACCCCCCAAATGTTTTGGCTAATTCAGGATAATTATCAGAGATAGAACTGATTTGCTCCTCTCTAGTGTTTATGGGTATACAGAAATCCTTATGCTTCATATATCATTTTTTCCTACTTTTTCCACAAAATTTCTGGTGGCAGCCTTCAATCCGCGCCATTATATAATAAGATATTCCTCCGGTGGTACTTTTTTATAATAGATTTTTATTTATTTCTGTGTTTTTATCCCCATATAATGCTTCTCTAGAAAAGTCACATACTAAATATATATTCTCCTTTCCAAAAAGAAAGGAAAAAAACAGAGCGTCTCTACCACTAATACCTCTACTCCACCTCCTTCTCGGTAACTACCCTAAAGATAATTTACTTGGCTGCCTGAGAGGCCTTGGTTGGGATTCCATTTCTTCTTACAAATGGCACCTGGTGGGCATGAGCACAATGTACTTCTATATCTCTCTCCTCATAATTAGTTGCTGTCATTACTAGGTGACATCAGTCTTTACTGAGATGTGATGTCATCATTAGGTGACACCAGTCATTACTGAGATGTGATGTCATCATTAGGTGACACCAATGATTACTGAGATGTGATGTCATCATTAGGTGACACCAGTCATTACTGAAATGTGATGTCATCATTAGGTGACACCAGTCATTACTGAAATGTGATGTCATCATTAGGTGATACCAGTCATTACTGAGATGTGATGTCATCATTAGGTGACCCCAATCATTACTGAGATGTGATGTCATCATTAGGTGACACCAATCATTACTGAGATGTGATGTCATCATTAGGTGACACCAGTCATTACTGAAATGTGATGTCATCATTAGGTGACACCAGTCATTACTGAGATGTGATGTCATCATTAGGTGACACCAGTCATTACTGAAATGTGATGTCATCATTAGGTGACACCAGTCATTACTGAGATGTGATGTCATCATTAGGTGACACCAGTCATTACTGAGATGTGATGTCATCATTAGGTGACACCAGTCATTACTGAAATGTGATGTCATCATTAGGTGACACCAGTCATTACTGAGATGTGATGTCATCATTAGGTGACACCAGTCATTACTGAGATGTGATGTCATCATTAGGTGACACCAGTCATTACTGAAATGTGATGTCATCATTAGGTGACACCAGTCATTACTGAGATGTGATGTCATCATTAGGTGACACCAGTCATTACTGAGATGTGATGTCATCATTAGGTGACACCAGTCATTACTGAGATGTGATGTCATCATTAGGTGACATCAGTCTTTACTGAGATGTGATGTCATCATTAGGTGACACCAGTCATTACTGAGATGTAATGTCATCATTAGGTGACACCAGTCATTACTGAGATGTGATGTCATCATTAGGTGACACCAGTCATTACTGAAATGTAATGTCATCATTAGGTGACACCAGTCATTACTGAGATGTGATGTCATCATTAGCTGACACCAGTCATTACTGAGATGTGATGTCATCTTTAGGTGACACCAGTCATTACTCTGATGTCATTCTTAGTTGATGTGTCATATCTGGCTGCGAATCTAAAGATGATTATTCAAAGCCACAATAGATGATGTAATAAATCGGTCTTCCATGACATTTGCAGTTTTCATCCTATATTTTTTGAGGATAGAAGAAATCACCGGTTCCCTGAGACGAATGAAGAGTAATACACTTTAACAGATGAACAGGTTTAGGATTTCGTAGACTGTCACAGACACACTCACCCAGAGCTCGAGACAACTCCTTCAGCTCACTGTCATATAAGGCGTCCGTCACATCGGTGACATTGATTCGCCCTCTGGTCTTTGAATGATATAAAATAGCGAATGAGATGCCGCTAATGAACAGAGGAGAATTATTGGTGATGAGCACAGAACGGACATTGTCCTCGGGAAGGAAAGAATACAGGAACTGTAGTAACCATCGGTAGTTATGGGTGCTGCTCCTGGAGAAGATTCCAACCATCGCCATCTTTAGTGTCCTGTCTGCAGAAGATGAGGGATTATTCAAACTATTCACATCATGTGGACCCCATTAAATACAATCAGAAGAGCAGTAACATAGGAAAGGTATCAGACATGGTAGCATGGGGTAGTATGGGGTTCTTAGGACTCTGGAACTGATGACGTCATCAGGAGTTATCGTGGAGCTTGGTCTCCCAGGGATCAACATGTGATCTTCCCGTCATCATCCACAGTGAGTCTTAGCTACTCGTCATCTTTGAGTGGTGATGGATCCCCTTGGTTGCCATAATCTGTCCTATGCCCACTACTCCACCCAAGATCTCCTGGTATTTACCTTGTTTACTAGTAGCCATGACTGTGAAATATGAAGTATGTTAATTAATCACAGCTGAGCTGCAACTATATGAGGAAAATAAGAAAATGTCAAAACCCTGGAGGAGTCTGTAGTGGTCATGGTCTCCTTATGTATATAAAGTATTAGAGTGTGATCTGCAGCAAAGCAGTATTTTCTCATAAAGGCCATTACACTTAGCGTTTATAGGTGGCTCCACTCAAACTCCACTTCAGAGATAGGTTCCAGCTATCAGACCCCCATAGGGTAGAAGAAGACTAGATTATTATATCTCACCCAACTCCTCCCAGGATCATTGCTGTTATGTTGGATGGAGATGGCTTTTGACAACAATCACACCATCAGATATATTTCCATCTTCTGATCTATGTCACAGCGTCCGCTCTCTCTTCTATCATATGACCAATTTCACGAGTGTGTATGTGCTGGTTACATATTCTTTGCATACCGCACTTTGCTTCTATTGTATACAATTTTTTAATGTGTCTGTTGGTGTGTCTAATAAACTTTATATATTTTTAATAAGGATCTATTGTCGGATGTGTCGTCGCAATTCATGCGACTCTCCTTCTTCTTTGTGTGGTGCCAAATCAATTAGAAGAATAAGTATGTGTACAGCATACTGCTTTATAATGAGACCAGACACTATGTGGTTTCATGAAAGCATCTTCTCATCCTCTTTGAGCCATGGTAGAAGAGAGCAGGCCAGAGCCTTTTATTCACAGTACATTCACTTAAATAGCAGACATGACATCACAAAAGGGGTGTTCCTTAAGAAGAGGCTATTGGCTCCTTTACCTGATAGGAGTGGTTTCAGAATCCCCTCTTCCCCCTCCCTCATTGACCTTCTCATACATATGGTTTGCAGCCATCTAGTGGACAGAAATGTGTACTACAGAATATTCTCATTATATATTCATAAACTCATAAATCCTTCTCTTACAGATGTGCATTTATAGGGTGGTTCTGGCGGCTCTCTCTTGGGTCCAAATTGTTTAATGTTCCTTTTCACCGCCCTTTGCACTCCGTTCATTATGTGGTGTGCCCCCTGACTTGGTTATTCAATTCAACAGATATTTCTGCCCTTGTATTACAACTGTAAATCTTGGACCAACCGCAGGTCTGATAACCCATAGAAACACTACTGGGACCAATGACTCTGCTCGTTCAGGTCATTAGTCCTGTGTTTAGGCCTGGATTGACAGCTATAATATTGGCATACAGTATAATTGCTCCAGTATTACGCTCATGTGAAACTGACCTTTGACTTTATGACCTTTTATTACTGCTTCTCCACTCGAGGATTTACTTTCTGATATTTCCAGGACTAAGCTTCAGATGAAGGACAAGGTGTCTGGTCACTGGAGTAACTAGATGGTCTTCGTGAGTTGTATTAGACACTGGACAAGATGGTTACTAACAACTATCCAACACCAAGAGAAAGATAAAATTCAACATGTGAAAGGCCTGAAAATACAGGAACATAGAGAACTAAAGGCACCAATCCCAGAATAACTGTACCATCAAAGCAGCAAAAACAGAACCATAGTAGTCTGCTAAACCCAGAATGGAGAGAAACAACACAGAGGAGATGGACCTAGAGGAGACAGACACAGGAGAGATGACACAGAGGAGATGGACCTAGAGGAGACAGACACAGACGAGATGACACAGAGGAGATGGACCTAGAGGAGACAGACACAGGAGAGATGACACAGAGGAGATGGACCTAGAGGACCCAGACACAGGATAGAAGACACAGAGGAGATGGACCTAGAGGAGACAGACACAGTAGAGATGACACAGAGGAGATGGACTTAGAGGACCCAGACACAGGAGAGATGACACAGAGGAGATGGACCTATATGAGACAGACACAGAGGAGATGCCTGCAGAGGAGATGGACACAGAGGAGATGGACACAGAGGAGATGCCTGCAGAGGAGATGGACACAGAGGAGATGGACACAGAGGAGATGGACGCAAAGGAGATGGACACAGAGGAGATGACTGCAGAGGAGGTGACTGCAGAGGAGGTGACTGCAGAGGAGGTGACACAGAGGAGGTGACACAGAGGAGATGGACACATGAGAGATGACACGGAGGAGATGGACAAAGAGGAGATGGACAAAGAGGAGATGGACAAAGAGGAGATCACACATGAGAGATGACACAGACGAGATGAGGCACAGACGAGAGGAGATGGCACAGAGGAGATGGACACAGAGGAGGTGATGCAGAGGAGATGGACGCAGAGGAGATGGACGCAGAGGAGATGGACGCAGAGGAGATGGACCCAGAGGAGATGGACACAGAGGAGATTGACACATAGGAGATTGACACATAGGAGATGGACACAGAGGAGATGGACACAGAGGAGGTGACACAGAGGAGATGACACAGAGGAGATGGACAAAGAGGAGATGGACGCAGAGGAGATGGACGCAGAGGAGATGGACGCAGAGGAGATGGACCCAGAGGAGGTGACACAGAGGAGGTGACACAGAGAGAGATGGACGCAGAGGAGATGCACCCAGAGGAGATGGACGCAGAGGAGATGGACGCAGAGGAGATGGACCCAGAGGAGGTGACACAGAGGAGGTGACACAGAGGAGATGGACGCAGAGGAGATGCACCCAGAGGAGATGGACGCAGAGGAGATGGACGCAGAGGAGATGGACGCAGAGGAGATGAACGCAGAGGAGATGGACCCAGAGGAGATGGACACAGAGGAGGTGACACAGAGGAGATGGACACAGAGGAGATGACAAAGAGGAAATGACAAAGAGGAGGTGGACGCAGAGGAGATGCACCCAGAGGAGATGGACGCAGAGGAGATGGACGCAGAGGAGATGGACGCAGAGGAGATGAACGCAGAGGAGATGGACCCAGAGGAGATGGACACAGAGGAGGTGACACAGAGGAGATGGACACAGAGGAGATGACAAAGAGGAAATGACAAAGAGGAGGTGGACGCAGAGGAGATGGACACAGAGGAGATGGACACAGAGGAGGTGACACAGAGGAGGTGACACAGAGGAGATGACACAGAGGAGATGGACAAAGAGGAGATGGACGCAGAGGAGATGGACGCAGAGGAGATGGACTCAGAGGAGATGGACGCAGAGGAGATAGACCCAGAGGAGATGGACACAGAGGAGGTGACACAGAGGAGATGGACGCAGAGGAGATGGACGCAGAGGAGATGGACCCAGAGGAGATGGACCCAGAGGAGATGGACGCAGAGGAGATGGACGCAGAGGAGATGGACGCAGAGGAGATGGACACAGAGGAGGTGACACAGAGGAGATGGACGCAGAGGAGATGGACGCAGAGGAGATGGACGCAGAGGAGATGGACACAGAGGAGATGGACAAAGAGGAGATGGACACAGAGGAGGTGACACAGAGGAGATGACACAGAGGAGATGGACAAAGAGCAGATGGACGCAGAGGAGATGGACGCAGAGGAGATGAACGCAGAGGAGATGGACCCAGAGGAGATGGACACAGAGGAGGTGACACAGAGGAGATGGACACAGAGGAGATGACAAAGAGGAAATGACAAAGAGGAGGTGGACGCAGAGGAGATGCACCCAGAGGAGATGGACGCAGAGGAGATGGACGCAGAGGAGATGGACGCAGAGGAGATGAACGCAGAGGAGATGGACCCAGAGGAGATGGACACAGAGGAGGTGACACAGAGGAGATGGACACAGAGGAGATGACAAAGAGGAAATGACAAAGAGGAGGTGGACGCAGAGGAGATGGACACAGAGGAGATGGACACAGAGGAGGTGACACAGAGGAGGTGACACAGAGGAGGTGACACAGAGGAGGTGACACAGAGGAGATGGACAAAGAGGAGATGGACGCAGAGGAGATGGACGCAGAGGAGATGGACTCAGAGGAGATGGACGCAGAGGAGATGGACGCAGAGGAGATAGACTCAGAGGAGATGGACACAGAGGAGGTGACACAGAGGAGATGGACGCAGAGGAGATGGACGCAGAGGAGATGGACCCAGAGGAGATGGACCCAGAGGAGATGGACGCAGAGGAGATGGACGCAGAGGAGATGGACGCAGAGGAGATGGACGCAGAGGAGATGGACACAGAGGAGGTGACACAGAGGAGATGGACGCAGAGGAGATGGACGCAGAGGAGATGGACGCAGAGGAGATGGACACAGAGGAGATGGACAAAAAGGAGATGGACACAGAGGAGGTGACACAGAGGAGATGACACAGAGGAGATGGACAAAGAGCAGATGGACGCAGAGGAGATGGACGCAGAGGAGATGGACGCAGAGGAGATGGACGCAGAGGAGATGGACTCAGAGGAGATGGACACAGAGGAGGTGACACAGAGGAGGTGACACAGAGGAGATGGACGCAGAGGAGATGGACGCAGAGGAGATGGACCCAGAGGAGATGGACGCAGAGGAGATGGACGCAGAGGAGATGGACCCAGAGGAGATGGACACAGAGGAGGTGACACAGAGGAGATGGACACAGAGGAGGTGGACACAGAGGAGGTGGACACAGAGGAGATGACAAAGAGGAAATGACAAAGAGGAGGTGGACGCAGAGGAGATGGACACAGAAGAGATGGACACAGAGGAGATGACACAGAGGAGATGACACAGAGGAGATGGACACAGAGGAGATGGACACAGAGGAGGTGACACAGAGGAGATGACACAGAGGAGATGGACGCAGAGGAGATGGACGCAGAGGAGATGGACAAAGAGGAGATGGACAAAGAGGAGATGGACGCAGAGGAGATGGACGCAGAGGAGATGGACGCAGAGGAGATGGACGCAGAGGAGATGGACCCAGAGGAGATGGACGCAGAGGAGATGGACGCAGAGGAGATGGACTCAGAGGAGATGGACACAGAGGAGGTGACACAGAGGAGGTGACACAGAGGAGATGGACGCAGAGGAGATGGACGCAGAGAAGATGGATGCAGAGGAGATGGACGCAGAGGAGATGGACCCAGAGGAGATGGACTCAGAGGAGATGGACGCAGAGGAGATGGACCCAGAGGAGATGGACACAGAGGAGGTGACACAGAGGAGATGGACACAGAGGAGGTGGACACAGAGGAGATGGACACAGAGGAGATGGACACAGAGGAGGTGACACAGAGGAGATGACACAGAGGAGATGGACGCAGAGGAGATGGACGCAGAGGAGATGGACGCAGAGGAGATGGACGCAGAGGAGATGGACACAGAGGAGATGGACAAAGAGGAGATGGACAAAGAGGAGATGGACGCAGAGGAGATGGACGCAGAGGAGATGGACGCAGAGGAGATGGACGCAGAGGAGATGGACCCAGAGGAGATGGACGCAGAGGAGATGGACCCAGAGCAGATGGACCCAGAGGAGATGGACACAGAGGAGGTGACACAGAGGAGATGGACGCAGAGGAGGTGGACACAGAGGAGATGACAAAGAGGAAATGACAAAGAGGAGGTGGACGCAGAGGAGATGGACACAGAAGAGATGGACAAAGAGGAGATGACACAGAGGAGGTGGACGCAGAGGAGGTGGACACAGAAGAGATGGACAAAAAGGAGATGACACAGAGGAGGTGGACGCAGAGGAGATGGACACAGAGGAGGTGGACGCAGAGGAGGTGGACGCAGAGGAGGTGGACGCAGAGGAGGTGGACGCAGAGGAGGTGGACGCAGAGGAGGTGGACGCAGAGGAGGTGGACACAGAGGAGGTGGACACAGAAGAGATGGACACAGAGGAGATGGACACAGAAGAGATGACACAGAGGAGATGGATGCAGCAGCCTGGTCAGTAGTACAGAGTACACCTGTGGCTCTGGGCAGGAGCGGCTCCTCCACCATCTACAGAATAGCTATAATAATCCTCTCACCCGGGGGCCACTCATGATCGGTGAGTGAATGCAGCAGAGCTGAGCTGGTTCCCGTAGTTGATAGGAAGTCACGTGATTCCAGACACAAGTTACTTTCACTTTGACTTTAACCCCTCAGAGTCTGAGCTGAAGTTCAGGCCATTCCTGCAGGATCTGTGGTTCCCGCTGTGTCTTATAACTAAAGATGACGAAGATGTGAAAACTTTGATTCGGCTGCTTCGTCGAATTTTAAAAAACTCCTAGTTTCTCAGGCTTCTTGCTTCTCTGCTGCTGACCTCTGACCCCTCCTGCACTGATGACATGACGGTTGCATTGTAGCAGAGTAAACTGTTAGCATACTGGGAGCAACGGAGCTAGGCGCAGCCTGGGCATAGTGCTCTTTGACTTGGGGGGAAGGTCAGGCAGCTGAGGGTTAAGGTTAGGTCGTGGGGAGGGGTCTCGGTCAGCTATTTTCCCGGGCAGTATATGAAGGGAATGGGGGGCGGAGTTTATCAGACAGGCGCTTGTGAAGAAGCAGGAAGGTTTTTAAGGTTTGGGAGGATTTTTGCTGGGAGTTATGGAGTCTTTGGACGTTTTATTGGATGCGGTGAAGGCAGCGGCGGAGAGACATGGGGCCGATTGGTTGCAGCAGAGTCTGCAAGCTGTATTGGCGGGTCCGGTTCCCACACCGGCTGCCCCTGCTGCTAGGCCTAGGGCTAGGAGGTCTGTGCCCCCAGAGAGGCTGAGCCCTGAGGCTACCCCACGGGTGCGGCGGCGCTTAAGGAGCCCCAGCAGGGACCCTTCGTTGCGGGCGGTGAGGGCTGTGAGCCCTGCGCCTCGCCGCCGCAGCGGGAGGAATCCTGGTCGGCGCCGGGCACCAGCGGGAGAGGACCGGGCTGTGCCCGTCGCCTCGTCCTATTCACGGCCTCTCCCCTTGTGGACTTGTCGGACGGGGAGCGAGCCAGGCGTCGGCCCTTACCTGAGGAGCAGGCGGCGAGTCGACCACGACGGGGAGAGGAGCGTGCGGCCCCACAGCCTTCCGGTGGGGGCCTGGATCCTGGAGTGAGGTCAGCAGTGGTGCGTGTTGCGCCGTGGCCCCTTGTCGCAGGGCCGGCGGCGTTCTTCTGTGAGACTGCAGAGGAGCGGGCGGAGCGCGGCAGCGACACCGGTGGCTGTCCCCGGTACTGCAGCTGGATTTGTTCAGGAGGCTGAGGTTGCTGTGGGAGCTGGACTAGGAGGTGCTGCAGAACTGGACGACTGCAGTGATGGAGGTATTTCGGATGCGGCTGCCGGTTCCCCTGCCGGTGAGCCTGGACGGAGGCGGTTTACGTCGGTTGCCGGGGGTGACGAGAGACGGCGGCCGCCTGCCGGCGGGCCTGGACAGCTGGCGGAAGTGGAGGACGGCGAGGTGAGCCAGGACGACTCGGGAGCTGACGACGGGCGGATGGACGAGGATGGAGCCGGTCCGGCGGCAGCGCAGCTGAGCGGACCATCGATGGCGGGAGTGTCCGGGCGGACCTTGGCTGCTGGGCGGATACCTCAGGGCCGGTCAGGTGAGGGGCCTTCGGGTCAGCATTTGGCTCCTGTTGAGCAATCGGTGGGGGGGGGGGGTGTTTTGCAGGGCCAGGGGTTGGCGCAGGAATTGCTAGAGGGGATGGTGTCGCTTTTGTCTAGGTTGGGGTCGGGTGTGCGGGAGTCACCTGCGGCGGTATGGGTTCCAGAGGTGTCCGGTGTTACGAGGTGTCAGTCTAGCGGGGTTGGCTCGAGTAGCGTTGGGGCGGATGTGGCGGCGCCGGGGACTGGGGATGTGTCGGTCGGTGTTGGGGAGAAAGGAAAAGTCGGGGACGAGGTGCGGTTGGCGGACGCAGCTAAGGGCGAGGTCTACGTCTGTTTTGAGGGGCCGCTGGGGGCTCATTTGAAGGCGGAGGTTAAAGAAAAGATCTGGAAGGACGAGTATGTGGAGATATTCTCTTTGCTTCAGTTGGAAAAGTTTAGTTTGGATAGGGTTAGGCCTGATGAGTCCAAAAAGGAGGAGGAGGAGAAGCGGCGGTATCGGTTGATACCGCGGACGTATTTGAATTGGCTGCAGGCTTTTGCCATTCTGGCAAGTGTGGTGGGAGAAAAAGCGCCGGAGCACTGTTCCGCACTTTTCTGTTACATGGATGGCATTGGTGAGGCCGATAGGACGTATGGGGGTGTGGCATGGTTGAGGTACGACGAGCAGTTTCGTCAGCGGAAGGCGGTCCGGGCGAGTATTCGCTGGGATCACAAAGATATCGGTCTTTGGATGCGGCTTATGGCGGCTCCGAAGGTGGGGCATCAGTCCTTTCGTGGGGCAGCCGGGGGTCCCTCGGCGTCCGAGCCTGGTGTTGGGCAAAAGAAGGGTTGCTGTTGGCAGTTCAATGAGGGTTATTGCAGATACCTCGCCGACTGTCGGTTCAAGCACGAGTGTTCCGGATGCGGTGGGGCGCACAATCTGTCACGGTGTTTCAAGCGGGGGCGAGGAAAAGGAGTTGATGGGGCGCAGAAGAGGGGTGACGCCGGTGAAGGTGGAAGAGATGTTGCCGTGGTTAGAGAGGTACCCAGATAGGGCTGCAGCGGCTTTGTTGTTTGTTGGTTTCAGGGATGGTTTTCGGATACCGTGTTTTTCGGTCAGCCCGGTTGTGGCTCCCCGTAACTTGACGTCAGCTTTGCGTAGGCCGGACGTGGTAGCGGAGAAGATTGGTAAGGAGATCGCGGCGGGGCGGGTCGCTGGCCCATTTGCGGAATCCCCGTTGTCAGGTTTGTGGGTGTCACCGTTGGGTTTGGTCCCAAAAAAGGAGGCGGGCAAGTAGTTCTGTTAATGATGGTATTGCTGAGGAGCTTTGTTCGGTTTCGTATACTTCATTTGATGAGGCGGTTCGGTGGGTGCGTCATTTTGGAAAAGGGGCTTTGTTGGCGAAGACGGATATAGAGGCCGCTTTTCGTTTGTTAACCATTCATCCGGACAGTTTGCATTTGTTGGGGTTTAAGTGGGAAGCCAGTTTTTATGTTGATTGTTGTCTGCCGATGGGTTGTGCAATTTCATGTTCTTTGAGAAGTTTGCTGCCTTTTTGGAGTGGGTGGTGAAGCAGGAGGCGGGTTGGACTTCCGTGTTACATTATCTTGACAACTTTTTGTTTCTGGGACCTGCTGGGTCGCGAGTTTGTTCGGTGTTACTTCACACGATGGAGAGCATAGTTGGTTGTTTGGATGTCCCGTTGGCACCGGAAAAGACGGAGGGCCCGGCGACGTCTGTTAAATTTTTGGGTATAGTGATAGATAGTGTGGCCATGGAGTGTCGGTTGCCGGAGGAGAAGGTGGCAGACTTGCGTGAGGATATTGCCTTTTTAAGGAGGGCAAAAAAGGTGCAGTTGCGGCATGTGCAGTCGGTTCTAGGGAAGTTGAATTTTGCATGCAGAATTCTGCCAATGGGCCGGGTGTTCTGCAGGCGCTTGGCCATGGCGACGGCTGGGGTGCGGAGGCCCTTCCATTTTTTGCGGTTATCATCTGAGGTTCGGGATGACCTGTTGGTGTGGGAGCGTTTTCTGGAGGAATTTAATGGGCGTTCGGTGTGGATGGAGGCGCCTGTGTCCAGTTTTGATTTGGAATTGTGTACGGATGCGTCGGGGTCTTGTGGTTACGGGGCCTTTTGCTGGGGGCAGTGGAGCGCTGGTGCCTGGCCGGAGGTTTGGGTGGAGGCAGGTTTTTTGAGGAATCTGGTTTTGTTGGAATTGTTTCCGATCATTTTGTCTGTTGAGTTGTGGGGGGACGTGCTCAGGAATAAAAGAATGAGATTTTGCTGTGACAACATGGGGGTGGTTCAGGCGATTAACAGTCAGTCTGCTAATTCGCCCCCGGTGGTGCGCTTGCTTCGCCATTTAGTGCTTAGTGGCTTGCGGTTGAATGCCTGTTTTGTGGCTGTGCATGTTCCGGGTGTTGATAACGACATTGCTGATTCACTTTCTCGCTTTCAGTGGGATCGTTTTCGCGGGCTGGTGCCGGATGCGGACGAGACGGGTCTATCATGTCCTCAGTGGCTCTGGAACGTGGCCTTGGGGTCTCCTCTGAGTTGATTCGCCGGTCCGTGAGTAGGAGTACGTGGTTGGCGTATTCTTTGGTGTGGTCCCAGTGGGAGCAGTTGTTGGATCAAGTGGGGGGTTGTGAGGTAGTGGAGGATTTTCAGATGTTGTTGGTATATTTTATAGGTTTGTCTTATAGTTCGGGGGTGTCTGTTTCGGTGGTTTCCAATCGAGTGGCGGCCGTCAATTTTTGGTTGCGGTTGCGGGGTCTCATGGATGTGTCTAACTGCTTTCTGGTTAGGCAAGCTTTGAAGGGTTATAGGCATAGTGCCGCGCGGCCAGACACACGTAGGCCAGTTTCGTGGGCAGTGTTGCAGTCGTTGTGGGAGATGGTTGGTGTGGTGTGTTTGACGCCTTATGAGGTTTGTTTGTTTAGGGCTGCTTTTTCCTTGGCCTTTTTCGGGGCATTCAGGGTGTCGGAATTGGTGTCGGGAAATTGGTTGTGTGGGGGAGGTTTGTTGAGGCAGGATGTGTGTTTTTCTGGGGGAGGTTTGCGTTGCGTATTGCGTAGGTCTAAGACGGATCAGGAGGGCAAAGGGGTGGTTATTATATTGCGCCCTTTGGTTGGGTCGGTCTTGTGTCCGGTCAGGTGTGTGGAGGAGTTGTTGGTGGTTAGGCCGGATGAGGTGGGTTCGTTGTTGATGCATGCAGATGGGTCGGCATTGTCAAGGTATCAGTTTGTTGCAGTTTTTCGGAAGTGTTTGGTCGCAGCGGGTTACCCGGCTCAGGACTTTGCGTCCCATTCTTTTAGGATTGGGGCGGCAACGGAGGCGGCCAGATGGGGCCTGGGGGAGGAGGCCATTAAACGTATTGGCCGGTGGGAATCTAGGTGTTATCAGTCGTATGTTCGTACTCACATGTTGTGAGTGCCAAGGGGATCAATGTTCGGTTGTCTATACAGTATTTTATTACGCTGACTGGTGAGTTAGGTTTTAATTTTATGTGTTTACAGGGTCGGCTTGTATGGCTTGGATCTTCGGACACTCCTACGTGTACTGGGGAGCATTGCGGGCGGACGTGCGGAGGAACGGACGGCAGTTGGGGTTCGACCCGGCTGACATGCAAGTGCGCTGGATTGGCATACGGGGCCTGTTGTGGGGTAGGGTGCTCCCGGACTTTCATGCTTCAGTTTCGTTAGATAGGTCACCTGATATTGTTGTGTTGCCCGTTGGGGGGAATGACATGGGTGTTCGCAGTACTAGGGAGGTGATTCGTGATATGAAGCTGGATCTTTTGCGTTTGTGGTCGGATGTTCCGGGTGTGTTGGTGGTTTGGTCCGAGGTTGTGGCTCGGAGAGCCTGGCGTTTTGCGAGGTCGGTTGATCGGCTTAATAAGGCCCGGGCTAAACTTAATAGGGAGGTTGGACGTTTTGTGAGGCGCCATGGTGGAATTGTGGTGCGGCACCGGGAGCTGGAGGCGGCATCGCCTCAGTTCCTTAGGTCTGATGGTGTTCACCTGAATGAGGTGGGTATTGACATGTGGGCCTTAGGGATTCAGGAGGGTCTGGAGACGGCTTTTCGGGTGTGGCAGGACTCCCATAGGTGAGGTTTCTCCTATGGTCGTTCGTGGCGTGGTAATGGAGGGTCCTGGAAGGCAATGATAGGTTTAAGAGGTGCATGCCAAGGTGGAGTGTGCATCTCAGGAGGTTCTGTAAGCTTGTGCATGGGGCTCCTGTTGGGCAAATGGGCCTACAGGAGAGACTAATTACAGTTGGAGTATTCGGTGCTCTCGGGTCGGTGACCGCGGCCGAGGGTAAGGCGATATTACAAGTGGAGGTGAATGGTGGAGAACACAGCTTACCTGTTGCCTTCTAGGATCCTATTCAATGGTTCAGATGTTATGATAATTGTTATGGTAATTGATATGTTATGCGTGTTATTACGTATTTTCTGTGACGTGATAATTAATGTTGTTGAATAAATTGGCCGAGAAGGCTCTTTTCCCAAGAAGATGTCTCTGTGTGTTAATTGGGGAACAGGAAGGGGCGGTAAGGTAGATGGGTGGTTTATTGCCTGGGTATCTTCCATCCTTTAAGTCATGGGAGCAACGGAGCTGGGCGCAGCCTGGGCGTAGTGCTCTTTGACTTGGGGGGAAGTTCAGGCAGCTGAGGGTTAAGGTTAGGTCGTGGGGAGGGGCCTCGGTCAGCTATTTTCCCGGGCAGTATATGAAGGGAATGGGGGGCGGAGTTTATCAGACAGGCGCTTGTGAAGAAGCAGGAAGGTTTTTCCCGCCCGCCCGGTATATCGGCAGGGGGTTGAAAGGGTTTGTTGTGGCGTGGTAATGGAGGGTCCTGGAAGGCAATGATAGGTTTAAGAGGTGCATGCCAAGGTGGAGTGTGCATCTCAGGAGATTCGGTAAGCTTGTGCATGGGGCTCCTGTTGGGCAGATGGGCCTACAGGGGAGACTAATTACAGTTGGAGTATTCGGTGCTCTCGGGTCGGTGACCGCGGCCGAGGGTAAGGCGATATTACAAGTGGAGGTGAATGTTGGAGAACACAGCTTACCTGTTGCCTTCTAGGATCCTATTCAATGGTTCAGATGTTATGATAATTGTTATGGTAATTGATATGTTATGCGCGTTATTACGTATTTCTGTTATGTGATAATTAATGTTGTTGAATAAATTGGCCGAGAAGGCTCTTTTCCCAAGAAGATGTTTCTGTGTGTTAATTGGGGAACAGGAAGGGGCGGTAAGGTAGACGGGTGGTTTATTGCCTGGGTATCTTCCATCCTTTAAGTCAAAGGTTTGTATTGTATAAGCAACAACCACTGTGTGTCATTGCTATATGCCTAGTATATTGTATGGTCACTAGATGGCAGTTTGTGTAACTTCCTGTTTGTCAGTTGTTCAATAAGGTTCAGTTAGTGCTCGTGCAGTCACCGAAAAGAGGTCAGTTAGACCTGAAAGACTGTCTGCCTGTTCTTTCTTTAGCCTCGGAAAGTATTTCTAACATAAACCCCCTCCCCTTCTCATGAGAATCCCAGACATTTTTTGTACTGTGTCTCAGATGGCACACGCTGGGCACAATATGCTGGACACTGAAATGTCTTATCTGAAGTGCTGGGCACAGATTTCACAAGGGGTTATCCAATATCAATCACACCCCCTCCACATGTGCCGGGACCCCCACGTTGAATTTCCTTACCTGAGTCCCCGCTCCTGGTCCCCGCACCGCCACTGCTGCTTCTCCCCGTCCACGAATAACAAATATCCAGTGTCGGTGGGAGCAGCCACTGGCCGGCGGGGACAAGCCTCCCTACCATCGTGGACGACCCTAGAGAGGCTTATCCCTGTCCCCGCCTGCCATTGGCTGCTCCCCCCGACACCAGATGTTTTATATCTGAGAGCGGGAAGAAGCTGCAGTGGCGGAGCGGGGACCAGGAGCAGCGCAGGGAGCGGTGAGCCAGGTAAGTATATTCCCAGTATGGGGTCCGGTACATGGGAGGGGGGGGGGGCAGTTATTGATATTGGAAAACCCTTTAAATTTTTGCAAAACATCTGTGGAGTCAGAATGTTCACTCCAACCCTAATAAATACCTTGAGGGGTGTGGTTTGGAGTCACTTCTGTGGGGTCCGTTATTGTTTCACCCCAGAGCCTCTACACTTGTCACCAGGGGCGGACTGCCATAGACCCTACAGGGAAATTCCCCAGAGGGCAGATGCCTAGTGGGGGGGGGGCACATAATGATCTGATTCTCTCCTCCGCATCTGGCCATCAGCTGCAGGGGTCCTCCTGAATTCAAGTCTATCACCATCCTCATAATAGCAAAATAGTTGAATACTGTGGCTCGGGGGGCAGCATTCTATGCTACACTGTGGTATCTGGTTCTGCTGGGGCGGTATATTGTGCTGCACTGTGGTATCTGGTTCTGCAGGGGCGGTATATTGTGCTGCACTGTGGTATCTGGTTCTGCTGGGGCAGTATATTGTGCTGTACTGTGGTATCTGGTTCTGCTGGGGCAGTATATTGTGCTGTACTGGGGTATATGGTTCTGCTGGGGCAGTATATTGTGCTGCACTGTGGTATCTGGTTCTGCTGGGGCAGTATACTGTGCTGCACTGTGGTATCTGGTTCTGCTGGGGCGGTATATTGTGCTGCACTGTGGTATCTGGTTCTGCTGGGGCGGTATATTGTGCTGCACTGTGGTTCCTGGTTCTGCTGGGGCGGTATATTGTGCTGCACTGTGGTATCTGGTTCTGCTGGGGCAGTATATTGTGCTGCACTGTGGTATCTGGTTCTGCTGGGGCGGTATATTGTGCTGCACTGTGGTATCTGGTTCTGCGGGGGCAGTATATTGTGCTGCACTGTGGTATCTGGTTCTGCTGGGGCAGTATATTGTGCTGCACTGTGGTATCTGGTTCTGCTGGGGCGGTATATTGTGCTCCACTGTGGTATCTGGTTCTGTTGGGCCGGTATATTGTGCTGCACTGTGGTATCTGGTTCTGCTGGGGTGGTATATTGTGCTGCACTGTGGTATCTGGTTCTGCTGGGGCAGTATATTGTGCTGCACTGTGGTATCTGGTTCTGCTGGGGCAGTATATTGTGCTGCACTCTGGTATCTGGTTCTGCTGGGGCAGTATATTGTGCTGCACTGTGGTATCTGGTTCTGCTGGGGCGGTACATTGTGCTGCACTGTAGTATCTGGTTCTGCTGGGGCGGTATATTGTGCTGCACTGTGGTATCTGGTTCTGCTGGGGCGGTATATTGTGCTGCACTGTGGTATCTGGTTCTGATGGGGCGGTATATTGTGCTGCACTGTGGTATCTGGTTCTGCTGGGGCGGTATATTGTGCTGTACTGTGGTATCTGGTTCTGCTGGGGCGGTATATTGTGCTGCACTGTGGTATCTGGTTCTGCTGGGGCGGTATATTGTGCTGCACTGTGGTATCTGGTTCTGCTGGGGCGGTATATTGTGCTGCACTGTGGTATTTGCTTCTGATGGGGCAGTATATTGTGCTGCACTGTGGTATCTGGTTCTGCTGGGGCGGTATATTGTGCTGCACTGTGGTATCTGGTTCTGCTGGGGCGGTATATTGTGCTGCACTGTGGTATCTGGTTCTGCTGGGGCGGTATATTGTGCTGCACTGTGGTATCTGGTTCTGCTGGGGCGGTATATTGTGCTGCACTGTGGTATCTGGTTCTGCTGGGGCAGTATATTGTGCTGCACTGTGGTATCTGGTTCTGCTGGGGCGGTATATTGTGCTGCACTGTGGTATTTGCTTCTGATGGGGCGGTATATTGTGCTGCACTGTGGTATCTGGTTCCGCTGTGGCGGTATATTGTGCTGCACTGTGGTATCTGGTTCCGCTGGGGCAGTATATTGTGCTGCACTGTGGTATCTGGTTCTGCTGGGGCGGTATATTGTGCTGCACTGTGGTTCCTGGTTCTGCTGGGGCGGTATATTGTGCTGCACTGTGGTATCTGGTTCTGCTGGGGCGGTATATTGTGCTGCACTGTGGTATCTGGTTCTGCTGGGGCATTATATTGTGCTGCACTGTGGTATCTGGTTCTGCTGGGGCAGTATATTGTGCTGCACTGTGGTATCTGGTTCTGATGGGGCATTATATTGTGCTGCACTGTGGTATCTGGTTCTGATGGGGCGGTATATTGTGCTGCACTGTGGTATCTGGTTCTGATGGGGCGGTATATTGTGCTGCACTGTGGTATCTGGTTCTGCTGCGGCGGTATATTGTGCTGCACTGTGGTATCTGGTTCCGCTGGGGCGGTATATTGTGCTGCACTGTGGTATCTGGTTCTGCTGGGGCGGTATATTGTACTGCACTGTGGTATCTGGTTCTGCTGGGGCGGTATATTGTGCTGCACTGTGGTATCTGGTTCTGCTGGGGCGGTATATTGTGCTGCACTGTGGTATCTCGTTCTGCTGGGGCGGTATATTGTGCTGCACTGTGGTATCTAGTTCTGCTGGGGCGGTATATTGTGCTGCACTGTGGTATCTGGTTCTGCTGGGGCGGTATATTGTGCTGCACTGTGGTATCTGGTTCTGCTGGGGCGGTATATTGTGCTGCACTGTGGTATCTGGTTCTGCTGGGGCGGTATATTGTGCTGCACTGTGGTATCTAGTTCTGCTGGGGCGGTATATTGTGCTGCACTGTGGTATCTGGTTCTGCTGGGGCGGTATATTGTGCTGCACTGTGGTATTTGGTTCTGCTGGGGCGGTATATTGTGCTGCACTGTGGTATCTGGTTCTGCTGGGGCAGTATATTGTGCTGCACTGTGGTATCTGGTTCTGCTGGGGCAGTATATTGTGCTGCACTGTGGTATCTGGTTCTGCTGGGGCGGTATATTGTGCTGCACTGTGGTATCTGGTTCTGCTGGGGCAGTATATTGTGCTGCACTGTGGTATCTGGTTCTGCTGGGGCGGTATATTGTGCTGCACTGTGCTATCTGGTTCTGCTGGGGCGGTATATTGTGCTTGGATATGTAAAAACTTTCCAAAGTTATTACCACATAAAGTGACCCAGGTCAGATTTGCAAAATTAGTTCGGGAAAGTAAAAAATGGCTGTGTCCTTAAGGGGTTAACAAGTGTCGGTCCAAGGTTAGGAGAGCTCCGGGACCTGATGTCATCACATGTCCTCAACCTCCTAATAGTAGGAGAACTGCACTGATGATGGTGCAGGTTTGAGGTTAGGAGGGTGCAGATCCTGGGTACAGGTATGAAGAGGCACCAGAGGAGAAGACCTCCCTCCAGCCTCACTGCTTATAGCCTGGCCTGTCACTCTTCAAGAGAGGTGAGAAATGTAACCCCTTCCCGACATGTGAAATTTAAAAAAGTTTATTAAAAAAAAATAAAAAACACAGCATATAATTCTTTATGTAATGATGACAATCTTAACTAAAAATAATAATAAAACAGGCACAGCGGTCCTGAAGTAGGAGGCCCCCGACTAGTGGATAATGATACAGAGGAACCACTAGTCGGTCGTCAAACCAAACAGATTTAATATATAAACCACAATAAGTACAAGCAATATGGTGATTGAGGGAGGGGGGGGGCGGGGTACTTACAGTAAATCTACAGAAATGTTGAGTACCGGAAGTACTTATTTCTTTTATATGTTTTTGTAACGTGTATTATACATCCCTGTTGTATGTACGGCATTTCACATTGTCCCCTGATAAACCATTGCCTAATGGAGAAACTCGTTGGAACTGTGGGGTAGGGTCTTTCTGTAGATTTACTGTAAGTGCCCCCCAATCTTCATATTACTTGTACTGATTGTGGTTTATACATTAATGGGGTCATTTTTCAAACTGGTGTAAAGTAGGACTGGCTCAGCTGCCCATAGCAACCAGATTCCACCTTTCATTTTTGACAGCTCCTTTGGACCACCAGTTTGATAAATGACCCCCTATATGTATATTAAATGTTTTTGGTTTGACGACTGACTAGTGGTGCCTCGGTATGTTTAGCCACTAGTCGGGGGCCTCCTACTCTAGGACCCCTGTCCCTGTTTTATCATGACAAGTATATGCGGTTTACTCCCTTTGGAGATCAGTGATCTCTTATTTTGTAAATGATGTGATCATGATCAGCAATTTGTGACAAAAAACACAACTATAAATATTCTCATCATCCACCTTTCCCCATTCACAAAAAACAACATTAAAGATAAAAAAAGATCATTAGTAAAGATGAGCGAAGATTTGGAAAATTTGGAAAATTCAATTCACAACTTTACCGAAGCTCGCCAAGAAATTCAATTTGTTCCGAATTCATTTGTCACAATTCGCTATAAATCAGGTATCCTCAGGCCACTCGGCATTAGGGTACAGCCACACGGAGCGGCCATGCTGCGGGTGGGTTGCGGCCATGCTGCGGGTGGGTTGTGGCCATGCTGCGGTGAAGATCCGCATGGCCAATTAGCCCATAGCTGCCTTTCATTTAATAATGAACACCGCTCTGTATAGTCGGTCTTCATTGTTAATGGCCATGCGGTACCTTTAATGCAGGGCTGTACTCACTTTTCCAACCCGGGTGCTCTCATGCCCTGCAGGTGGGAGCCCTTCTTCTGCCATCTGCTTTTCCTCCTTTTCCACATCATCTTATATCGATGAAAATATGTCATCAGGAACTTACAGTTCCTCCTCTCTCTGCATCTCACTGACTTTTCTACGACATGGAGACCAAGAATGATGATTTGGAAGAAGTAAAGCCAGCAAAAGATGAGGATGGTCATCATTAAGACCTGGACCCCTAAGGGGTGCAGGCTGGATGGTACTGGCACCGGACTAATAATGGCATTGAATTACATATATTAGTTTTTGGCTGATGTAGGAATAAGTAAATGTAGGAATAAGTCTCCCTTCACTCTCCCTATGATCTCCCTGCACTCTCCCTATGATCTCCCCTCACTCTCCCTATGATCTCCCTGCACTCTCCCTATGATCTCCCTGCACTCTCCCTATGATCTCCCTTCACTCTCCCTATGATCTCCCTTCACTCTCCCTATGATCTCCCTGCACTCTCCCTATGATCTCCCTTCACTCTCCCTATGATCTCCCTTCACTCTCCCTATGATCTCCCTTCACTCTCCCTATGATCTCCCTGCACTCTCCCTATGATCTCCCTTCACTCTCCCTATGATCTCCTATGATCTCCCTTCACTCTCCCTATGATCTCCCTGCACTCTCCCTATGATCTCCCTGCACTCTCCCTATGATCTCCCTTCACTCTCCCTATGATCTCCCTGCACTCTCCCTATGATCTCCCTTCACTCTCCCTATGATCTCCCTGCACTCTCCCTATGATCTCCCTTCACTCTCCCTATGATCTCCCTTCACTCTCCCTATGATCTCCCTGCACTCTCCCTATGATCTCCCTGCACTCTCCCTATGATCTCCCTGCACTCTCCCTATGATCTCCCTGCACTCTCCCTATGATCTCCCTTCACTCTCCCTATGATCTCCCTTCACTCTCCCTATGATCTCCCTGCACTCTCCCTATGATCTCCCTGCACTCTCCCTATGATCTCCCTTCACTCTCCCTATGATCTCCCTGCACTCTCCCTATGATCTCCCTTCACTCTCCCTATGATCTCCCTGCACTCTCCCTATGATCTCTCTGCACTCTCCCTATGATCTCCCTGCACTCTCCCTATGATCTCCCTTCACTCTCCCTATGATCTCCCTGCACTCTCGCTATGATCTCCCTGCACTCTCGCTATGATCTCCCTTGCCTCTCGCTATGATCTCCCTGCACTCTCCCTATGATCTCCCTGCACTCTCCCTATGATCTCCCTTCACTCTTCCTATGATCTCCCTGCACTCTCGCTATGATCTCCCTGCACTCTCGCTATGATCTCCCTGCACTCTCCCTATGATCTCCCTTCACTCTCCCTATGATCTCCCTGCACTCTCCCTATGATCTCCCTTCACTCTCCCTATGATCTCCCTTCACTCTCCCTATGATCTCCCTGCACTCTCCCTATGATCTCCCTGCACTCTCCCTATGATCTCCCTTTACTCTCCCTATGATCTCCCTGCACTCTCCCTAAACTCTCCTGCAGTCTCCCTGCGCTCTCCAAGTTCTCTCTCCCTGCACTCTCCCTATGATCTCCCTGCACTCTCCTTCTCCAATATGTTTCTATTAATCATTTTCAGCAACACTGTCCCTAGCGCATGAGGGTTTGAGAGGGATGAGGGTTTTATAGGGCTGTGACATCACAGTCGATGGTTATCTACGGACTGGCTGGCTGCACGGCATTATGGGTGATCTTGTGTACCCGGGCTTGTCATCTCTACACTTAGTTTTGCTATGTAACATGTGCAGAGACCATTTTAGGAAAACTTGATTCGTTACTAAAAAGCGCAAGAAACATTGGATTTGTTGCAAATCAACGTTTTCCAAAACTTCAGACTGAATTTTGCTTCAAATGCTTTGTTTCACTCAACACTTATCATTAGCATCACCACATCCCAAAACTTCCGTACTATTAAAATTGTAAAATATTTATTCAGTGTGGAGAATCTAAAAGGACGATTCAGCATATATTGGCCTCTTCAACTTCCAAACAAAATTGAATAAAAAGTTATCAAATAGCAATACATACTCCAAAATGGTGTCAATGAAAGCTGCAGATCACCCCACAAATAATGATTCCTAACACAGCTCCGTAAGCATAAATATACAAAAAGGTTATGTGTCAGAATACGTTGATGCACAGAAAACATCACTGTAATTGTACTGACCCCGAGAATGAAGGGAACAGGTCAGTTCTATCTCATAGGGAACGCTGTAAAAACAAAACCCATAAAACTATTTATACCACATTTACCACACTCCTTTAGATTGAGCACTCCGCCCATCTGCCCGGGGCTTCTGAGCAGAGTATAGATATAGCTGGTTCCTACACCGCCCTGAACATTGTAGGCTTAGGTTAGGGCCAAGAGAGGCGGTTCTGTTTAGTTTTAGGTACTCATCTTCAGAAGCCACCTTGATGCCGGTAGATGGGCCCAACACACGTTTGATCAAAAATATGCGCAAAGAGCTTCCATTTTCATGTACTTTTGCATTGTTTGAATGTATAACGGTGTGCTGTCATAGGTATTTTGTTTGTTATCTGCATGCCAGCTTTATGGATGTGCACCTGTGACATCTGATGTGCTAGTCTACATTTCCTTGCAATATGTGCAGTCACACACCTCCTGCCACAAGCAGCAGCCACCTCAACATGACGGTACAGCTTTTTCATGTGACAGTGCAAACTCTGTTCCCTGACCCCATGGATTTCTAGGCGGGCAGAACAGTGGCCCTAACTGGCACAGCACGCTTTCCATCTTCTTTCTTGCCCAGCCTCCAGTGTCATCTCAGAGAGGGGTTTCAGCACCGCAGGGGGCGCAGTGACACCTAACCGGACAAAGTTTCCAGTGTTCAAAACATTGTTTTTGCCAAAATGAACCGAGCCTGGATTCAGGAGGATTTTCACACTCTGTAACGGAACGCCTAGCACCCCGACCGGGTACCTCCGTCGATAGATGCTCCTTGTGCTTCCAGAGGACTCCAAGCACTCCACTCGACACCGTCAGCACTGCAGACCCCACGAACCGCCGCAGCTTGGTTGGGGTCTCACCGTCCTCCACCCACGCTGGACCCAAGACTGGGCTTCAGCTTCCAGTGGGTGAACCTCTCCTAAATCCAGACACAGGAACCAGGAGCAAGCTCTTACAAGAGCTTATACTCAGGGGAGTATTGTGATATAGCAATCCCCAAGAGTGTAGTTATTCCATCCCCCAAACATGAGCCAAGACTTCATGAAGGTATAAAACAGGAACTGACTGTACTTCACGTACAGCCTCTTTTATTCACAAACCAAAAACATAGTACTGCCCACAGGGGTTTGAAATATAACCAATCAGTAATTTACAACACATACAATGTAAGTACAGCCCATCTGGTGTACACGCCCCTAGGGGACCAGAATGAAGACTGTGACATAGGACAGATAAACAGCACTTAGGACACACAGACACAACACATCCCCACAATGCATCATGGTTTCCTCCTCTCTGCCCTCGAGACACCCGAGGCGTAATCCAATTATCTCTCAAGACAAAGAGAAGTCACCAATACACATGTGCAGACAATAGGACAGACATCACCCTTTAAACACACAATGGGACAATGGCACAATAGAAACACACCCAGCATTTCCTCCCAAGCTGACAA
Source organism: Bufo bufo (assembly GCF_905171765.1). Taxonomy (NCBI): domain Eukaryota; kingdom Metazoa; phylum Chordata; class Amphibia; order Anura; family Bufonidae; genus Bufo; species Bufo bufo. The sequence goes on along the minus strand of NC_053395.1, from coordinate 4,311,559 downwards.
GTTACACTTATTATAAATTGTTACAACTTTATGAGTTTACATTGGCCATACATATAACTTACATCAATTTAAACAGTATAACTTTGGACAAACCTATCCAAAATTCACTTGAATAGGTTCAGGGGTTTAAAAGTTAGTATATGGCCCATAATCCAGGGGCAAGAGGCCAGCAGCCAGTCCTCTCCAAAACCCAGTGGCGAGGTTGGTTTCGCCACAGGTACTCATCTTCAGAAGCCACCTTGATGCCGGTAGATGGGCCCAACACACGTTTGATCAAAAATATGCGCAAAGAGCCTCCATTTTCATGTACTTTTGCATTGTTTGAATGTATAACGGTGTGCTGTCATAGGTATTTTGTTTGTTATCTGCATGCCAGCTTTATGGATGTGCACCTGTGACATCTGATGTGCTAGTCTACATTTCCTTGCAATATGTGCAGTCACACACCTCCTGCCACAAGCAGCAGCCACTTCAGTCTCCTCAACATGACGGTACAGCTTTTTCATGTGACAGTGCAAACTCTGTTCCCTGACCCCATGGATTTCTAGGCGGGCAGAACAGTGGCCCTAACTGGCACAGCACGCTTTCCATCTTCTTTCTTGCCCAGCCTCCAGTGTCATCTCAGAGAGGGGTTTCAGCACCGCAGGGGGCGCAGTGACACCTAACCGGACAAAGTTTCCAGTGTTCAAAACATTGTTTTTGCCAAAATGAACCGAGCCTGGATTCAGGAGGATTTTCACACTCTGTAACGGAACGCCTAGCACCCCGACCGGGTACCTCCGTCGATAGATGCTCCTTGTGCTTCCAGAGGACTCCAAGCACTCCACTCGACACCGTCAGCACTGCAGACCCCACGAACCGCCGCAGCTTGGTTGGGGTCTCACCGTCCTCCACCCACGCTGGACCCAAGACTGGGCTTCAGCTTCCAGTGGGTGAACCTCTCCTAAATCCAGACACAGGAACCAGGAGCAAGCTCTTACAAGAGCTTATACTCAGGGGAGTATTGTGATATAGCAATCCCCAAGAGTGTAGTTATTCCATCCCCCAAACATGAGCCAAGACTTCATGAAGGTATAAAACAGGAACTGACTGTACTTCACGTACAGCCTCTTTTATTCACAAACCAAAAACATAGTACTGCCCACAGGGGTTTGAAATATAACCAATCAGTAATTTACAACACATACAATGTAAGTACAGCCCATCTGGTGTACACGCCCCTAGGGGACCAGAATGAAGACTGTGACATAGGACAGATAAACAGCACTTAGGACACACAGACACAACACATCCCCACAATGCATCATGGTTTCCTCCTCTCTGCCCTCGAGACACCCGAGGCATAATCCAATTATCTCTCAAGACAAAGAGGAGTCACCAATACACATGTGCAGACAATAGGACAGACATCACCCTTTAAACACACAATGGGACAATGGCACCATAGAAACACACCCAGCATTTCCTCCCAAGCTGACAAGTTACACTTATTATAAATTGTTACAACTTTGTGAGTTTACATTGGCCATACATATAACTTACATCAATTTAAACAGTATAACTTTGGGACAAACCTATCCAAAATTCACTTGAATAGGTTCAGGGGTTTAAAAGTTAGTATATGGCCCATAATCCAGGGGCAAGAGGCCAGCAGCCAGTCCTCTCCAAAACCCAGTGGCGAGGTTGGTTTCGCCACACATCTCCCCCTCCCAGGGAAGACTAACCAGATACCTGACCTCACGGTCAGTACCGGAGTTAGTCTGGCAGTCCAACCACAACCCAATACTGGACCTGTTGAATCTTGGGGCCTGGCTCTGTTCTGTATGTCCCCAGCTGTTGAGTGGGCATCTGCTACTCCTCGCTTCCTTGTGGTTCTCCAGCTTGGAGCTGTAGGTACTTGGTGGGCAGAGGCCGACTGCGCTCTGCCCAGATGCCAGCTCTTCTGCTGGGGTAGCCTGTGGGAAGTCCGGCTCTGGAGAAGAGGATAGGGGAGGGCAGAGGCCGACTGCGCTCTGCCCAGATGCCAGCTCTTCCGCTGGGATGTGGTCAGGGAATCCTATCCCCAGGACCTTGTTGCAGATCGGCTGTGGAGAGGAGGAATCGCTTACCTCCTCCTCCTGGCATTCCTGCAGGGTTGGTGGGGGATCTGAACCGGCCGTCCAGCATCCCGGTAGGCCTGGTGCAGAGACCGCGGTCCCATCTGCACCATCGGAGTTAGGGGTGCTGTCCCCCTGTGGTTGGGGAGAGAGATCAGTGGGTATTGCAGGTTCATCCCCTGCCCCCAGAACTCGGTTGGGAAGTACCTGGGAAGGGGAGGGCTCGCTTACCTCCTCCTCCTGGTATCCCTGCGGAGATGGCTGGAGATCTGGACCGACCGTCCAGCATCCCTGTAGGACCGGTAGAGAGACCTCGGTCCCATCTCCACCTGCCATCTGTGGGTCCTCCCAGGACCAGTCTGTGAGGTCCCTCAACATTTGCGAGTAAGGACCACCTGCGTCCACACCTGGCAACTCCGGCTGCTGTTGAGGGTCTGGGCCAGCTGCCCAGCATCCCGGTGGAGAGACCTCGGTCCCGTCTCCACCTGCCTGTTGTGGTTCCTCACAGGACCAGTCTATGAGGACCCCTACCTCTGTAGCTGGTACTGAAGCAGGGGATACTTCAGTCGGGTCTTCCCAGCTGTAGGGTTGTAGGTCTGGGACTGCCACCCAGCTCTCTGGCAGTGTATATTGGGACCAAATTGAGCTGAAGAAGTATTGGTAGTCCTGCTCCAGCTCCCACTCCTTTGTCACTAGAGATGCCAGGTCTTGTCTCACCTCTCTCGCTGTAGCCCAATCATGCATAGCCTCCCTGTAGTCAAAGATATCCCAGAACCGGGACCCTCCAGCATTTCCGAACTCCGGTTCTGCGAAGGCCTCAAACAACAGGCCAGGGCCATCATAATTCTCACCCTCGGGTCTGTCGTGCTCAGCCATCCAGGGGGAGTGCCGAATCACATACCACCAGAGTGCCTGGTAGGCACTGTCTAGCCAACGCTCCTTCCATACCAGGCTCTCCAGTTCTGTCACCCACTCATCCAGGGGCTTCTCTCCCAGAAGGGGCATTCGCAGGGCCACTCGCATCCGCAACTGCTGCTCCTCACTGGGGAGACTCTCACCTCGCCGCCGCTGGGCATTTTCCAGGGCATCATACCAGACTTCCTTTCTGTCTGCATCCCTGTAGTCCGCGGCTGCCTCCTCCTCCTCGTCATAGAACGCTGTCCGAAGACTAGCCGATTCCATCCTGCTGTAGCCAGGGGCGCTGTACGGATACTAGCGTTGCCCTCAATTTAGTAGATCCACGAACGGTGTCTCCGAGCTGCTTCTCCTCACACTAGGACGCCATCCCACTGCTTGCCACCAATGTAACGGAACGCCTAGCACTCCGACCGGGTACCTCCGTCGATAGATGCTCCTTGTGCTTCCAGAGGACTCCAAGCACTCCACTCGACACCGTCAGCACTGCAGACCCCACGAACCGCCGCAGCTTGGTTGGGGTCTCACCGTCCTCCACCCACGCTGGACCCAAGACTGGGCTTCAGCTTCCAGTGGGTGAACCTCTCCTAAATCCAGACACAGGAACCAGGAGCAAGCTCTTACAAGAGCTTATACTCAGGGGAGTATTGTGATATAGCAATCCCCAAGAGTGTAGTTATTCCATCCCCCAAACATGAGCCAAGACTTCATGAAGGTATAAAACAGGAACTGACTGTACTTCACGTACAGCCTCTTTTATTCACAAACCAAAAACATAGTACTGCCCACAGGGGTTTGAAATATAACCAATCAGTAATTTACAACACATACAATGTAAGTACAGCCCATCTGGTGTACACGCCCCTAGGGGACCAGAATGAAGACTGTGACATAGGACAGATAAACAGCACTTAGGACACACAGACACAACACATCCCCACAATGCATCATGGTTTCCTCCTCTCTGCCCTCGAGACACCCGAGGCGTAATCCAATTATCTCTCAAGACAAAGAGAAGTCACCAATACACATGTGCAGACAATAGGACAGACATCACCCTTTAAACACACAATGGGACAATGGCACAATAGAAACACACCCAGCATTTCCTCCCAAGCTGACAAGTTACACTTATTATAAATTGTTACAACTTTATGAGTTTACATTGGCCATACATATAACTTACATCAATTTAAACAGTATAACTTTGGGACAAACCTATCCAAAATTCACTTGAATAGGTTCAGGGGTTTAAAAGTTAGTATATGGCCCATAATCCAGGGGCAAGAGGCCAGCAGCCAGTCCTCTCCAAAACCCAGTGGCGAGGTTGGTTTCGCCACAGGTACTCATCTTCAGAAGCCACCTTGATGCCGGTAGATGGGCCCAACACACGTTTGATCAAAAATATGCGCAAAGAGCCTCCATTTTCATGTACTTTTGCATTGTTTGAATGTATAACGGTGTGCTGTCATAGGTATTTTGTTTGTTATCTGCATGCCAGCTTTATGGATGTGCACCTGTGACATCTGATGTGCTAGTCTACATTTCCTTGCAATATGTGCAGTCACACACCTCCTGCCACAAGCAGCAGCCACTTCAGTCTCCTCAACATGACGGTACAGCTTTTTCATGTGACAGTGCAAACTCTGTTCCCTGACCCCATGGATTTCTAGGCGGGCAGAACAGTGGCCCTAACTGGCACAGCACGCTTTCCATCTTCTTTCTTGCCCAGCCTCCAGTGTCATCTCAGAGAGGGGTTTCAGCACCGCAGGGGGCGCAGTGACACCTAACCGGACAAAGTTTCCAGTGTTCAAAACATTGTTTTTGCCAAAATGAACCGAGCCTGGATTCAGGAGGATTTTCACACTCCTCTGGCTGAGGCAGAAGAATAGATCTGACCTCGCTGACAGCGCCCCATCTCGCCATTGTTGCTGTCTGGCGGCAGATATGGGGAGAGCCGTTTCCCGATCTCACACACCCGCAGTCTCCAGTCTCTTTCTGCTCGCTGATAGGTTTATGGCAAAGCATCAGCGAGCAGGAAGAGAGATGGGAGACCGCACATGCACACTGCACGCACCTTCCCTTCTTACTGCTGGTCAGCGGGGGTGCTGGGCGTCAGACACCCCCCGATCTGATATTGATGACCTACCGTACCCTGAGGAGAAGTCATCGATATTAAAGCCTGGAGAACTCCTTCAATAATCACACTAGAGGTAATCTATGTGAAAATGTCATTTTATTAATAAAAGTAACAATGATAGAGGCCAAACACTGTTAAAACCGTCTCCTATCAGTGGTGGTGGTCATGGGGCAGAGATGATCTAACATGATCACAAATACCATGATACATGAATAAACAACTAATAATGAGACCTAGCGTTACATTGTAGCGTGCAATAACAATATAAACATGATTCATGGATGATACATAATCAGAGAGGGTAATCGTTAATTTCTAACGATAATTTGTTTTCCCTTAGTCCTAACAGCAGCACAGATGGGGTTAACTGCCCCTGTGGACTGGTAGGAACGGCGGAATTTTAATGAGCCCAAGAACCAATAAACGATCTTCAGCTCCCTGAAAGGGAGGAGATCACCCCCCAGCCCACCGTGTTTTTAACAAGCATAATGTATTTAGGGTGGGATATTTGTGTGCTGCTGTTAGGACTAAGGGAAAACAAATTATCGTTAGAAATTAACGATTCCCTTATGTCCTCAACAGCAGCACAGATGGGGAGATAGCAAGAAGAATCCCCTAGGGAGGGTCCTCATGCCTGGCAGAACTAAGAACAGTCTGCCCAAAAGCCGAAAACTCTGCCATCCTAGCATCTATCCTATAATGGGAGATGAAGGTTGACTCAGAGCTCCAGGAGGCCGCCTTACAGATCAACTCTAAGGGGAGGAGTCTTCTCTCCGCAACCGAGGTGGAGACCGCCCTAGTAGAATGGGCCCTCACAAACTCAGGAGGATCTAAGGATTGGGAGACGAAAGCTTCCATAATGGCCTCCTTGATCCAGCGACTAATGGTGGCTTTAGACGCTTTACGGCCTTTAGACTTACCGGCAAACAGGATAAGAAGATTCTCATCTATCCTGAACTCACTAGATCTATCCACATAGATCTGGAGGCATCTTGAAATATCCAGCGGGTCTCTAGCTGGAGTATCAGAGGAGGAGGCTGTAAACAAAACTGGTAAAGATATTACCTGATTGATGTTCTGGAAAGTAGGCACCTTAGGCCTGAAGTAAGGTAAAAACTTCAGGAGTACTCTATCCTGTAGAAAAATAATGTACGGGTGAATTGCGGAGAAAGCCTGCAATTCAGAAACTCTTTTGGCTGAAGCTATAGCCAGAAGAAAGACCATCTTTAAAGTCCAAAATTTAAAATTTACCTCCTCCAAGGGCTCGAAGGGGGGAGATGCTAGCCCCCTGAGCACTACTGAAAGATCCCACTGGGGGATAGGTTTCAGTATAGTAGGCTTTAGTCTTTCAGCTCCCTTCAGGAAGCGTTTGATGAGTGGGACCCGAGAATGTGGCCTGCCAGGCCGAGATGGCATAAACCTGTACCTTCAAGGTAGCTGGAGATAGGCCTCTATCTAATCCATCCTGAAGAAATTGAAGTATCGCAGGAAGGGGCGGATCTGCAGACGCCACCTGTCTGGAATCACACCATGCCTCGAAGATTCTAATGATCCTGGAGTAGGCCTTCTTTGTAGACTCTGCTCGGGAATGCGACAAAGTTCTCAGGACCGACTCGGAAAGCCCTTCTATGTTGGGAAGGGACTGATCAACCTCCAGGCTGTCAGGTTGAACCTGTGCAGATCTGGGCAGAGGTGAGTGTCCCACGACACCAGGGTCTGCTCCGGGGGGAGTCTCCAATATTGTCCCCGACTCATCTGAATGAGCTGGGTAAACCAGGATCTTCTGGGCCAAAACGGTATGATGGCTATTACCGAGGCCTGATCCTGACGGATTTTCATCAATACCCTCGGTATCATGGAAAAGGGAGGGAAGATGTAAGCCAGCCTGAACCTCCACGGTATTGACAGAGCATCTATCGCCAGGGGGTTGTCTTCCCTGTAGAGGGAACAGAACCTCATCACCTTGGCGTTGAACCTGGTTGCCATGAGATCCACTTCTGGCATACCCCATCTGAGAACTAGCTGCCTGAAGATCTCCGGATGCAGAGACCACTCCATGGTCGGTAATCCTCGACTTAAGCGGTCCGCTATCATATTGAGGGAGCCTCGAATATGAACGGCAGATAGATGGGAAAGGTTCAGCTCTGCCCACCGAAGAATTACCCCGATCTCTGACAGAAGGGGCAATGATCTTGTGCCTCCCTGTTTGTTTATATAGAGAACTGCAGTCATATTGTCTGACTGGACTTTCACTGCTTTGCCCCGGATCTGAGGCGCAAAGTGAAGGAGGGCTAGCCGGATAGCTCGCATCTCACGAAGATTGGAGGAAAGATGCCGCTCCAGAGGAGACCAAGATCCCTGAATTGGGGATCCGTCCAGGTGAGCGCCCCAGCCTACAAGGGACGCGTCTGTAGTCAATATGACCCAAGCTGGTTGGGTCATAGACTTCCCTGCTGGTAGCTGAAACCACCATCTGAGGGAATTTCGGGTTTAACCGGACAGGGAGCACAGGGAATCTAGCCCCGCAGGGCTGCCGTTCCATAGGTGTAAGACCTCCTACTGAAGAGGACGGAGGTGCCATAGCGCCCAAGGGACCGCATCCGCAGCCGCTGACATGAGCCCCAGCATCTTCATGAGAGTCCGGATAGAGACTCGACGAGGGACATAAAGGACCTTTGCCAGGTCCTGAATCCGCGCTCTCCTTTCTGGAGTCAACCGGAGGGACATCTCCACAGAGTCGACCACGAATCCTAAGTAATGGATTGAAGTCGATGGGCTCACATTCGACTTCTGCCAGTTGATAATCCAGCCCAGGCGGAGGAGAAAAGAGATTGCGACCTGAAGATGGTGGGTAAGGATCGGAACTGAAGAGGCTATGAAAAGCCAATCGTCCAGATAAGGAATAATAGTCAGTCCTTGGAGTCTCAAAGCTGCCACCACCGAAACCACCACCTTGGTGAAGATGAGGGGGGCAGAAGAGATTCCGAAGGGAAGCACGGCGAACTGAAAGTGCCTGCAAACCCCTGAAATCTGGACCGCGATCCTGAGGAGTTTCCGGGAAGCGGAATGGATCGGAATGTGAAGGTACGCATCCTTGAGGTCCAGAGTAGCCATGACGTCCCCAGGATTGAGGATATGGCTGACTGACCTTATGGTTTCCATGCGAAACCTTGTTTTCCTTATAAATCGATTGAGGAATCTCAAATCGATGATCATCCGGAGATCTCCTGTCTTCTTGGGAACCAGGAACACTGGTGAATAAATCCCTAGGCCCCTCTCCCCTGCCGGTACCTCCTCTAGGGCTCCCTTGGAAATATAGTCCTGAATGTAAGATTCTAGGACCACCTGTTTGGCAGACCCGAAGTTTCGTGTGGCGATGAATCTCTCTGGGGGGAGAGAGATAAGATCTACCCGGTACCCGGCGGAAACTATGTCCTGGACCCAGGGGTCTGCAATCAACCGGCTCCAAGAGTCTTTGAAATGGGTAAGACGGCCCCCCACGGGAATCTGGGGGAGGGGTACGGGAAAATCTAGAGGAGACACTGCAGGGGCAGCAGGGCTTATCCAAGAGCCTCGAGGAGGCCCATAGTCAGGAGGGTTTTGCCTCCCTGGTGGGTTTGCGGGGGCATCTCAGATATTTACGAGACGGCCTCCCCCAATCTCTGCGCCTAGACTGCTGCCCAGGACGACCTCCGCCCTTCTTTTCCTGTCTGGGGCGTCCCCGAAAGGGCTGCTGGGGAGGCTCTTCCCTTTTTTATCGGAGAGCCCCTCCATTATTTTGTCCAATTCGGACCCGAATAACCTATCTGGTTCGAAGGGGAGCCCACAAAGGTTAAACTTGGATGCGTTATCCGCGATCCACGGTTTCAGCCAGAGTGGTCTGCGGGCAGCTGAAACTAGGGCCATAGTTTTGGCGGCCAGCTTCAGCTGCATCTGGGAGGAATCAACTAAAAAGTCCATAGCCAGGTTGGCTGACTTGAAGGCTGCCAGGATGTCGTCTCTTGATACGCTCTGGTCCACATCAGTCTGGATTTGATTAAGCCTAGAGCGTAGATAGGTGGCTACCTCAGTGGCCGCAATGGAAGTAGATGCGGAGGCAGCGGCCGCCGCGTAACCCCTCCTAAGGGTGCACTCTGCCTTCCGGTCTAGAGGGTCCTGCAGGCTAGACCCATCGTCTGCAGGGACTAGAGTGCGCCGGGACAACTTGGCTATAGCCATGTCCACCTTGGGAACGGAACCCCACGATTCCACCAAGGGTTTAGCCATCGGGTACATGAGTCTGAATTTTCTGGTAAGCACTGGACCCTTCTCAGGCTTTTTCCACTCTGTGCGCATCACAGAGAGGAGGGTCTCATCCGCTCTAAAGACACGCTGTGTCCGACCGGCGGGATCAGAGGACTCCCCCATGTCAACATCCTGGTCCCCCGACCTGATGGACTTGAGTAACTTCTGCGTCTTTTCTGGAGGGAAAAAGCAAGAAGTAGATTCTTCTTCCTCAGAAGAAGAAGACCCCACTGAACAGGGGGTAGGTCTTTCGACCGGTGCGACCACCTCCATGGGAGTCTGAGAGGGACCTGGTAGCCTCTCATTAAGCAGCTGAACTACTCCCTTGATGGAATCATCCACGTATGTCTTGGTCCATTGGAACATCTCCTGCATCGTGGGTTCCGTGGATGCCGTGCGACAACTCTCACATCTGGAGTAAGGACAGCTGTCATCTAGGGGTGTGTTACATTCGTAACATGCCAAATGCTTCCTCTTGGCCCCAGCCTTCCGCTGATCCTGCTCCTTAGGGGAAGCCATAGTCTGTAATGGAAGAAACAAAACAGGTCATAACACCTACAATATCAGGAGGTGGAGAAAACCAGACCTTAAGGGGGCCCACCAGCACTAGAAGAAATAGAGCTGAAAGAAGAGGAAGTACAAAACCCAAGCAAAGCAATACTGCAGGAATATCACAAAGCACAGGAGAGCTCTGGAGCTAACTTGTGAAAGCAACGCAACCAGAGCACTGACTGATGGGCTCTGGGCGCTTAAAAGGAGGAAGCCCCGCCCAATGGGCGGTTCCTGAAACAAGATCAGCACCACTCCCTTTTTTTTTTTTTTTTTTCTTGTAGAAAAAACCAGAGCCTATACTGGCTCTACCTATACGAAAATTGTCTCCCCAGACTAATCCTAAGTCCAGGATGTCCTTCTAGGGAGCCAGTTTAAAAGAAAGGTGAGTTTTAGACATCACCGCAACGCTTCGGAAAACCGGAAGTGACGTAGCGCACCTAGGGCGCGTCACTTCCGGAAAATGGCGGCGCCCATAGCGCCGCACACATGCGGTAACGGAGGGACGGAGCACCGTCTACAGATGATGAGAGAAGAGGGGAGGGGACGCCCCCCTCCCCGATGGTACCCCAGACCGAAATCGCCATGATCAGGCCTAAAATAAAGGCACTGAGATCCATAGAAAGCGAGCTAAGCTTAAGGAGGGGTAAAAGAACCCCTAAGCAATCTTCAGCTCCCAGAGAGGGAGCGACACGCCAGTCCACCTGTCCAGAGGACAGAAAAAAACACGGTGGGCTGGGGGGTGATCTCCTCCCTTTCAGGGAGCTGAAGATCGTTTATTGGTTCTTGGGCTCATTAAAATTCCGCCGGTCCTACCAGTCCACAGGGGCAGTTAACCCCATCTGTGCTGCTGTTGAGGACGTAAGGGAACAATGTATTCAGGGACGTAGAAACACAATGTATAATACTGATTTGTGTATATATAACGCGTTGAGGTCGCCGAGGACTCCTATCTTCTCTCTGTCTTTCTCACCTGTCTTTCTACATGAATCACCAAAGATTTGGATTCCCTTGCAACTCGAAATTTAAAAAATTAGGGTCGAATTCAATATGTTTCATATTTTCCCTCTTTTTTTTTGAGAGACCACCCCCTTCCCTTCTAGATGACTACAGAGACTCTAAGGAACAGACCCTGGTGTGGTATAATGACAGATCAGGAAAGGATTGCCAATTGGAATGGAAAGTGATTAATCATACATTACCATCAAACTTTTATCTCAAATACTGAGGCAGGGAACTATTAGTAACCCCCCCCCCCCCCCCCACAACAGACCTATCTATCATAGTCAATGGCTACACACTCTCCCAAGTCAACCAAGTCCGCTGTCTCGGAGTGACCTTGGATTCTGCCCTCTCCTTCAGACCCCGCAGTCAAGCCCTTTCCACCACCTGCCGCCTCCAACACAAAAATATCTTCCGCATCCGCGATTTCCTTAACTTTGAGTCTGCGAAAATGCTTGTACATGCCCTCATCTTCCCCCGCCTAGACTACTGCAACATCCTCCTCTGTGGTCTTCCATCCAGCACTCTCGCACCTCTCCAATCTATCCTCAACTCTGCTGCCCGACTAATCCATCTCCCATCCTGTTACTCTTTTGCCTCTCCCTTCACTGGCTCCCCATTGCCCAGCGAATTCACTTCAAAGTACTAACAAATACATACAAGGCCGTCCACAACCTGTCCCCTCCCTACATCTCTGAGCTACTTTCCCGATACATTCCCCCACAACCGGCTCCAAGATTTCTCCTGTGCATCCCCCACACTCTGGAACTCGCTGCCCCAACATATCAGACTCTCACCTACAGTGGAATCCTTCATTAGAAACCTGAAACCCACCTCTTCAGACAAGCCTCCAACCAGTGACCCTGCTGCCTCTATACCGCCATGACCCGCTTCACCCGCACCTACTGTGTCCTTCTCCCATACCATGTAGATTGTATGCCTCGCGGGCAGGGCCCTCTCTCCTTCTACACCAGTCTGTAGCTCATGTTGGTCATGCTTAGTGCAATTGTCTTTATTATGTATGTGCACCGCTTTTCATATGTACAGCGCTATGGAATGAATGGTGCTTTAATAATAAATAATAATAGTAATAATTCACAGAATACATAGATTGTATTCAGTGAGGATTTAAACATTGACCCCAGTATTCAAATCCACAGGGAAGTTCTATGGTCTGAAGAAGCTTTCCTTATGAGAGGCTGTAAAAGGAGGACTTTGGCTTCATGTCTTGAAGGCTTAATCTGAGCGCAGAGCATTGACAGTTCACAGTTACCGTCAACCATGGAGGATGAAGAACAGAGGAGGGCGATTAGAAATTTTACCTTTGACAGGTGTAAAAAGGGCAACCAGGGTTTTGCTAGAATCCTCTTGCAGCTGTTTGGATTTGCTGGCCATGGGAAGTCATCATTCATAAACAGCGTTATGTGTGTGTGGTCCAACAGTCAGTACCAGAATAAGGCAAATGCATCAGGTTCAAATGTGAGCCGCACAACAGAGAGGCTGACTTATCCGCTCACCAAGAACATTGTCCTGGTCGATAACAAGGGCTGCTCCAAAATGAACTCCTATGAAACCGGAGAAATCTTCGCTCAACTTGGTAAGTGTAAGGTGTAAGACATTGATCCAACTAAACGGCAGGTAGGTGAGGGTGAAGTCATCTCTTCTTAAAGGGGCTTTCTAGGGCACCTTAAGGGATCATGCACATAAAAGTATTTTTTTCTGTGTCTGTTCCTTTTTTTGCGGCCCATATGCTGAACCATTCACTTTAATGGGACTGCAAAAAAAATATATATGTGCATTCCGTGTCCGTGTGTCCACAAAAATAGAACATGTCCTATTATTGTCTGCATTATAGACAAGGATAGGACTGTTCTATTATAGCCCACAAAATGCGGAATGCACGCGGACGGTATCCATGTTTTATAGATCCGTAATTTGCAGACCACAAAACACCACTGATCGTCTGAATGAGCTCTGATTGTAATTTTTTTTTCACCATGGACTGTATTGCAGTTCAATAACCAAACCAGGATTCTGGAGGCCATGCTGTATGTGTGTGTCTGTGGACCATGGACATGTCATGTAAATAACCTTCAATGCACACGTATACATTCAGAGCATGGATGGCCATGGATAGTCACATACATGTAAGGCAATGCTCATGGCGTATGGTATGGATTACACTGAATGATAGGAACTTCCACTACTCGACAGGTGGATATAAAAAGCCGAAGTCTGTAGACCTGGAGAACCTTCCATACGTGGGTTTCTCATTTAACTCCTTCAGGATGCAGTTTCACTGATTAACTCGCCTGTTTTACACCAGAGCTTCCATAGTTGGGTTCGGTGTAGGCCACTCTAATTCGCAGAGTCCAAGGACAGCAGATTTTCATCCTTCAACCCATATACCGGGGTCTAGACTTTGCTGCTGTGAATCCTCAGGTTAGATCTACGGAATAGTCACAGACTGATGGAGCACCGAGGGTAGAGTGTAACCAGACTGTCACGGGAGGTGAGGGAAGGGAAGCAAACCAAACACAACAAAATTAAACAAAACAGCAGGCTAGGCCCCACAGCTAGGGAACAGGGAAAGGTCACCTCATGACAATCCCTGAGGCTTTCCCTGACTGCTACCAACATGAACAAATCTCGATGGAAGAAGTGTTCATGCACTCGAACCTAAGCCCAGCTGCAACTGACAAAAGCCCTCAGCTAGGGAGCAGGCGAAAAGACAACCGGTTCCTTGCACAAGATGAAGGAACCAGCGTCTACCTAAAGCCAAGCCAGTACAAACAACAGAAGGGAAGGAAGGATGACTTAACTGAAGACGAACTGGGAACAGGAGATCCAGCAAACACCAGCAGAGAACTCCAGGAGAAACTATAAACCGCAAGGGCTATAGTGAGAGGCAGGAATAAATAGCATCACTAACTAACAAATGAGCAGAACCTGCTAGGTGGTGGGATCCAGCCCAAAGCCACAACAAAGCAATCTGTCAGATAGATTCACGTACAGCAAGTCTGTACAATCTCAGATCACTCACAGGGCAGGGCGTGACACAGACAGAGCCAAGAGTCTGAACCAGATAAGATCAGATCACTCACAGGGCAGATCACTCACAGGGCAGGGCGTGACACAGACAGAGCCAAGAGTCTGAACCAGATAAGATCAGAGAAGGTGTCAAGGCCAGACAGAATCAAGACAGAGTCAGAGATAGGGTCAAGATCAAAACCAGAAGGGAACTATAAGTGACAGAACTGCAAGCAAAATGGAGATCAAACAATCCAAGTCAGTCTTAGTAAGTAAAAGAATGGTTAATCCAGGAGAGTAGTAAGTGAAGCCGAGGCATAAATCTAGGAATCTAGTTCTCTGATTGATCCCCCTACCTACTCCCTGATTGGTCTGGTGACCAGGGATACTGATTGGCTGGTGAGCAGAACCTCTGATTGGTAGAATGGCCGATCCTTGCTCCAGGCTGGAAGTCTGTGAACACTGCACACACACCAATCGTCATCCCTCGCAGTGCCACCCAGAAGACAGAGTGACAGCGGCTGGCACCGGGGCCCCGGGAGGGGAGCTTGTTGCACACCGCTATTTTAAACCTTGAAGGGACAGTAGCCCAGATTTACTAATCCTGCACCGGATTTATGACAGGGCCCCGACTAATGATACATGGAGTGTAGACACTTTTGTCTAACTTTCTGGGGCAAAATTTTACACTAGAATTGTAAAGCATTGTTGTTGCTAAACCTTGTATATTAGGCCACGACACCTTCGAAAGCTCCAACCCTTTCCATTAAGCCTGGACCCTTTCTCAGCCGTTAAAAAAACTTGTAGAAACTAGTGATGAGCGAAGCAAGCTTCAGATCCTAGATCTGAAGTCGCTTTGGCCAAAACTTTGTTTGACTACGTCTCTGTACAGTATTCAAAGTGTATGGGCTTCAGCGAGTTGAAATTCGTTATCACCAAAGTCTCGCGGGACTTCGGTAAATAACTTCTTCATTTGATTTTTTAGCTTGAAAATCATTTTAAAACAGGTATCTGAAGTCGGCTTCGGTACGGACAGATACCTCGGTATGGAAGCTGACTTCGGATCCAAGTTTTAAAATGGTTTTCAAGCTCTAAAATTGAATCCTAAGTTATTCACCAAAGTCTCGCGAATTTGCCGGAGCCCATACATTTTAATGCTGTAGGAAGGCGGATCTCCGTACAGAATTAAAACGAAGATTTGAGCGAAGCAACTTCAGATCTAGGAACCCGAAGCTCGCTTCACTCATCCCTAGTAGGAACCCTAGCTGTAACAAATTACTCCACAATCACACCAGTTTGCACCATTTGTGGACAGATTCTAGGTGCAGACACATTAGTAAATTTGGGCCACTGATTTGTGTTATCAATTGTTTTCTCGAGCCTTCAAGGGGTTTCGTGGCAGTAGCTATGAAGAGAAATGTACTTACCTGCTCCCCGCTACTCGGTTCTGGCTCCCAGGCTGGTCCTGTCTGCCCATATCCTCACAGATGGGGTCACTTGCGCTGCTGCAGCCAATCACTGGCTTCAACAGTGACACATCCCAAACAGCTCTGTCTAATCTCAGCTATTATAAGATATGCAGGGGTGGACACAGACAGCAGAGGGCCCCTGTGCAAAGAATGTACCTGGGCCCCACCTCCCCACAAACCACAAATACAGATATAAACATATACAGATGTAGCAGGGGTAACACACACACTCTTAACTCATTCCGTTATCTTGAAACAAAAGCCATTGAAAAGCAATTGCTTAACGCATTTAGCTGCATTTAGTTTAGATAACATGGCTCATAAAGCATGTGTGTTAACCCTTCTACATCCGTATGTGCAAATAAAAAACATCTTGTTAAAAATTATGTTTTATTATATGCAAATGGGGGCATAAACCTTAAAACTAGAGGCTACTTTCTCTTTATAACTGCTGTGCCATTTACACTTTGAAATGGCCAGGTGTGATGACATTTTCACTGGGAGCGGCAGTTGTAGAGAGAACGGGGCCTCTAGGTGTAATGGTAACGCCCCCGTTGCTCCTAGTTACTCATTTACATATAATAAAACATCATTTTTCTCAGCAATGCAGGCACATGAACACGGGACCAATACAGAGGCCTTCAGCTGCCAAGAGCACACGTAACAGGTCACACAGTGTCATGGGTACAAAACTGCTGACAGATGCCCTTTAAATGGGTTGAGAGCTGAACTTGGACATAACCTCTTCTACCCCCACCTAGTCCCTCTAACATGAGCATTGGAGCATTGTACCCCCTGGAGTTATAATCCTCTCTGTAGTGCTCCCATAAATTATAATGCCTGCCCTTTGTAATATGTCTCCAAATGTAACAAATTTACAGTATGTATGAAAAATGTATCAACCTGAATTAGTAATCCTCTCCAAATCTAGTGTATGCTTATTTGGAGTAAAGACCACCCGGAGGACTCATCACCAGGATTCAACACGAGTTATATAAAAAAATGAATAATGCGATTTATTTTCAGTCTTCATAAGAGTTGATTACTTACAATAGTAGTTTAGGAAAAGTCTTAATCTATTGTCCATGAGTGAATGTTGATAGTCCTTGAAGTATCATTGTTGAAGGTCAGGAATCCTCTTCTCAAGACTCCATGTGTCTTCCCTTCATCTTCTCCAGCAACCAACATCCCCCAACAGACTTGAGAGTGAGTGTAAGAAGACCCCCCTTGTCTGTCCCTGTCAGTCATTTATACCATAGATACAGGCGTGTCTTTACTAATGTATGGGCTTATACATTGTCATATATGGTAGACTTCAAAGATAGTTCTTGACGTTCCCATACAGACCTCCCATTGCCAAGTGTATTACTATAAGTGGTGTGTAATGTGTAATGTAATACATACTTTATATTAAATATCAATTAATATTCACATATTATTTAACATCCTCTCCCTCCAGTCTTCTTTACCATGCAGTCCCATGTAAATAGCATCACTACTCTCCCTCCAGTCTTCTTTACCATGCAGTCCCATGTAAATAACACCAGTCCTCTCCCTCCAGTCTTCTATACCATGCAGTCCCATGTAAATAACCTCTCTTCCTTACAGTCTTCTATAACATAAAATCCCACCTAAATAACTTAAATCCTCTTCTTCAGCCCCCTCCCACACATAGTACCATGTAAATAACATCAATCCTTTCCCTTCAGTCCTCTATAATATTCAGTCCCATGTAAATAACACCAGTCTTCTCCCCCGAATCTTCTATAACATACAGTTCCATGTAACTCACACACCTCCCCTCCCTTCAGCCCCTTCCTCTAAGCAGGAAGGATGTTTAATAGGGGAGAACCACATCTCCCAGCATTTCTCTGGCACTTACTACATTCATTCCATGGCATCACAGGTCTCCACTGCTGAGCACTGCCTTTTTCTGCACTGATCACACGATGGTGACCTCATTACAGGTCCTACCTCCACTTCCAGTGTTGAAAAGATCACATGACTATGATGTCATCGCAGGTCCTTCATCTATGGAATTTAAGAAGAACGGCAGCAGATTCACAGTAAGTCCTAATCAGCCCTTCCCCCCCCCCCCCCCCCCCAATGACTAGTTTACCCTGTTGCAAGAGAAAGGGAGTAAAGAAAATAATAAAATAAATAAAAAAAACACCTCTGCTGCCACTGGAAAGGGCCCCCTGCCTTGCTGGGCCCCTGTGCAGCTGAACCAGCTGCACAGGCTGTATGTCCGCCCCTGAAGATATGTCATAAATGCAACTAACAGAATCCTTCCCTGAATGAGCGTCTATCGATTCCTGCTCACTGCATGGCTTGATCATGGTTGGTATCTCAATAGCAGTATCTCCATGTCAAATGACCATAAAGTCCGTCATCAGTACTGATGATCCTATGCACATTTGGGGTGGAAGCATCAATGCAGTGCATGGTTAGTGTAAGGTTACAACAGCCCTGCACTCATCGTCACGTCGAGCCCCAACATCTCACTTCTTATACTTAGAATAATTTTTTTACTTTTTTTTCATCATAAATTTGAAAAGCAAATTGTAAAACTAGTTGAGAAGGAAGATACCAGATAAGTATTATCCATAGATGTGGGCAATAGCTGAATATATGGGGGGTATATTATTAGTGTATTATTATTCCCTCTCTGTTGGTGTCCCGCAAGGCTCTGTCCTAGGACCCCTGCTCTTCTCTTTCTACACTTTCGGCCTGGGACATCTCATAGAGTACCATGGCTTTCAGTATCACTCTTCTGCTAATGACACATAGATCTACCTCTCTGGTCCAGACATCACCGCCTTACTATCTAGAATCCCACAATGTCTATCTTCTATATCCTCCTTCTTCTCCTCTCGCTTTCTAAAATTTAATATGGATAAAACAGAATTCATCATTAGGGTTGAGCGAACCCGAACTGTAAAGGTGCCAACTGCTGGGGCTTTCTGCAGTGTGCAGACCGACAAGGAAGGCAGGGGTGAAGACTGGGTGGAAGATGATGTGAAGGACCCCACATGGAATCAAGGTCATGCGAGTGACCTATGTAGTTCGGAGGAAGAGGCGGTGGTCGCACAGAGCCACCAGCACAGCAGAAGAGGGAGCAGGGTGCAAAAGCGGAGCGGCCGTCCCCTAGACAGTACTCCTCCTACTGCCCACCGCAGCAAGGGACCGAGCACACCAAAGCCAGCTCCAAGGAGTTCCCTGGCGTGGCAGTTCTTCAGACAATGTGCTGACATCAAGACACGAGTGGTTTGCACGCTGTGCAATCAGAGCCTGAAGCGAGGCATAAACGTTCTCAACCTGAGCACAACCTGCATGACCAGGCATCTAAGTGCAAAGCACGAGCTGCAGTGGAGAAGACACCTCAAAAACCAAGAAAGGTCTCTGGCTCCTCCTGCTTCCTCTTCTGCTGCAGTCGTGGCCTCTTCATCCACCTCTGGAGTGACAGTGACACCTGCCACCCCGCAGAGGATCTGCCAGCATCACCACCACCTGGGTCACCAAGCATCTCCACAATGTCCCACGGAAGCGTTCAGCTCTCCATCTTTCAAACGCTGGAGAGGAAGAGGAAGTACCCCCCTACCCACCCGCGATCCCTGGCCCTGAATGCCAGCATTTCAAAATTACTGGCCTTTGAAATGCTGTCATTCCGTCTGGTGGAGATGAAGAGTTTTAAAGGCCTTATGGCGGTGGCTGTCCCACAGTACGTCGTGCCCAGCCGCCACTACTTTTCAAGGCGTGCCATCCCTTTCCTGCACAACCAAGTGGGGGACACTGCGCAACGCCATCTGTGGCAAGGTGCACCTGACTACGGATACGTGGACCAGTAAGCACGGTCAGGGGCGTTATATCTCCATAACAGCACACTGGGTAAATGCAGTGGCGGCTGGGCCTGAGGCGGATAGCAGTTTGGCGCATGTCCTTCCACCACCGAGGATTGCAGGGCGCTTCAGTTTTCCTCCTGTTGCTTCCTCCTCCTACTCCGCTTCCTCATCCTCTACCGTCTCCTCATCCGGTCAGTGTAACCCCTTCACCACCAACTTCAGCACAGCCAGGGGGAAACGACAGCAGGCAGTTTTATAACGTATCTGTCTGGGGTACAAACCCCACACCGCGCAGGAGCTGTGGACGGGCCGTGAACAACAGACTGATGAGTGGTTTGTGCCAGTCAGCCTCAAGCCAGGCCTGGTGGTGTGCGATAATGGGCGAAATCTCGTAGAAGCTCTGGGACTAGCCGGTTTGACGCACATCCCTTGCCTGGCGCATGTGCTGAATTTGGTGGTACAGTGATTCCTTAAAAATGACCCCGACATGTCAGAGCTGCTGCATAAAGTGCGGGCCGTCTGTTCGCGCTTCCGGCGTTCACACCCTGCCGCTGCTCGCCTGTCAGCGCTGCAGCGTAACTTCGGCCTTCCCGCTCACTGCCTCATATGCGACGTGCCCACCAGGTGGAACTCCACCTTGCACATGCTGGACAGACTGTGCGAGCAGCAGCAGGCCATAGTGGAGTTTCAGCTGCAGCACGCACAGCCCGACCCGGGTTTCGCATGTAGCTTCGTCAGGGGCGAAATTCTCACCCCTGACAAAGCTACATGCGAAACCCGGGTCGGGCTGTGCGAAAGACCATTATTGTAATGACATGCTGAAAAATTACTTTCTTTCTGTGAGTATAATAAAACGTAGGATTTTAACTGTGCTGGTGGTACTCTCACTATTGTGCGGTTTGTGACATCTTGCAGATAGCCCACGACGGCTCAGCATAGAGGTGTGGGTGGTTCTGAACCATACAGAGATGACATGCTGAGCTTTCCAACCTGTGTGGAAGTATACTGCGATTTAATCTAGAGGTGTCTGTCTTGAGCCGGATTAAGTGAATACCTGCATTCGAGGAAAAAAGCTCTGTGGGAATGAGGAGCAGCGCGGTCCCACCAGATTGACATTTTATAATTGTGAAGAACCCACTTCATTCAAGGAGACCAGCAGCGCAAGTACCATTGAAACCTAGCGACTTATTTTACTCTTCTTTGCAGTCATTCCCAAGTGGCTCCGAGGGTGGGTTCCTGCACCCACAAACGCCAAGTACACAATTGACCAGCCAGGACACAGTTCTGGAGGATAAGGAGGTGGAGGATGAGGAGATGGAGGAGGAGGAACCATGTTCACAGCAGGGTGGCACCCAGACCAGCTCATGCCCATCAATTGTGCTTGGCTGGGGGGATACAGAGGACACAGACGATACACCTCCCACAGAGGACAGCTTGTCGTTGCCTCTGGGCAGCCTGGCTCACATGAGCGATTACATGCTGCAGTGTCTCCGCAACGACCGCCGAGTTGCCCACATTCTAACTTGTGCTGATTGCTGGGTGGCCACGCTGCTGGATCCCTGTTACAAGGACAACGTACCGTCCTTAATTCCCTCACTGGAGCGTGATCGTAAGATGTGCGAGTACAAGCGCACGCTGGTAGACGCGCTGCTAGTGGCATTCTCACCTGACAGCGGGGGCACAGTGGAAGCACAAGGCGAAGGCAGAGGACGAGGAAGAGGTCGCCAACGCAGCTGGGGCACCGACCAGCACCTCAGAAGGCAGGGTTAGCATGGCCGACATGTGGAAAAGCTTTGTCAGCACGCCACAACAACCAGCACCACCAGCTGATATGGAACGTCTTAGCAGGAGGCAGCATTTCACCAACATGGTGGAGCAGTATGTGTGCACACGCCTACACGTACTGAATGACGGGTCTGCCCCCTTCAACTTCTGGGTCTCCAAATTGGGCACATGGCCTGAGCTTGCCCTTTACGCTTTGGAGGTGCTGGCCTGCCCTGCAGCCCGTGTATTATCTGAGTGTGTTTAGCACGGCAGGGGGCGTCATCACAGACAAGCGCAGCCGCCTGTCTACAGCCAACGTGGACAAGCTCATGTTCATTAAACCAGGCATGGATCCCACAGGACCTGTCTGTACCTTGTGCAGAATAGACATGTATACCGGCACTAACCAGCCATTGTTATACTGCAGCGCAATTGCTCATTCTTGTATTTTGGATATTTCACACTCTTTGGATTGTACCCTAATATAAAATAAAATAATGAAAACAAAAAAACCAGTGTTGGCTACCTCGTCCTCCTCCACCGCCACTTCCACCTACTCCGCTACGTCCACCGCCTCCTCAAACTCCTACTCCATATGGAACTCCACCTCATAAATCAAGTTTATTTTTTTTATTTGTACGTATTTTATTTTATGTCATTTCACTAATTTGTCTGTTACATTTTAGGCTGAAATTCACCAATTTTTGGGTGGGATATACCCTCCTCTACCTAGTAGACAGGTAACATTTCACTAATTTGTCTGTTACATATTCGGGTGAAATTCACCAATTTTTGGGTGGGATATACCCTGGCTGTACCTAGTAGACAGGTCAAAACATTTCACTAATTTGTCTGTTACATTTTTGGGTGAATTTCACCAATTATTGGGTGTATAATACCACTGCTCTACCTAGTAGACAGGTAACATTTCACTAATTTGTCTGTTACATATTCGGGTGAAATTCACCAATTTTTGGGTGGGATATACCCAGGCTGTACCTAGTAGACAGGTCAAAACATTTCACTAATTTGTCTGTTACATTTTTGGGTGAATTTCACCAATTATTGGGTGTATAATACCACTGCTCTACCTAGTAGACAGGTAACATTTCACTAATTTGTCTGTTACATTTTTGGGTGAAATTCACAAATTTTTGGGTGTGAGATACCACTGCTATACCTAGTAGACAGGTAAAAAAAAATCTCAAATTTGTCTGTTACATATTCGGGTTAAATTCACCAATTTTTGGCTATGATATGCCCTGGCTGTACCTAGTAAACAGGTCAAAACAATTCACTAATTTGTCTGTTACATTTTTGGGTGAAATTCACAAATTTTTGGCTGTGATATATCACTGCTATACCTAGTAGACAGGTAAAAATTTCACTAATTTGTATGTTACATTTTCGGGTGAAATTCACAAATTTTTGGGTGTGATATATCACTGCTATACCTAGTAGACAGGTAAAAAAAAATTCATTCATTTGTCTGTTACATATTCGGGTGAAATTCACCAATTTTTGGGTGTGATATACCCCTGCTGTACATAGTAGACAGGTAAAAACATTTCACTAATTCGTCTGTTACATTCTTGGGTGACATTTGACAATTTTTGCCGTGATTAAACCCCTGCTCTGCATAGGTGACAGGGAATTACATTTCAAAAATTCTTCTATAATTGATGCGCGCCCCTCCTTTCATTCAATGCTTAAACTTTAACAACTTGTCCCACATTTGCGCTTCAATAGTTTGTTCCACTTTTCCGCTCGATCCTATTTAATTTAAAAAAATTAACCTCCCTTGGATGAGGACTCCCTTTCTCACGCTTCCTCTCCGGCGTGGAACCCTGATTCGCCGATAACCGTGATCAACATGGTAGGCTCAGAAAAGAACATCGAAAGTTGATAGAGAGGATATCCAAATGGATCGTAGACACATAAAATTTCACTAATTTGTCTGTTACATATTTGGGTGAAATTCATAAATTTTTGGGTGGGATATACCCTGGCTGTACCTAGTAGACAGGTCAAAACATTTCACTAATTTATCTGTTACATATTTGGGTGAAATTCACCAATTTTTGGGTGTGAGATACCCCTGCTGTACCTAGTAGACAGGTAACATTTCACTAATTTGTCTGTTACATATTCTGGTGAAATTCACAAATTTTTGCCTGTGATATACCCAGGCTTTACCTAGTAGACAGGTCAAAACAATTCACTAATTTGTCTGTTACATTTTCGGGTGAAATTCACCAATTTTTGGCTGTGATATACTTCGGCAGTACCTAGTAGACAGGTAAAAAAGTTCACTAATTTGTATGTTACATTTTCGGGTGAAATTCACAAATTTTTGGGTGTGATATATCACTGCTATACCTAGTAGACAGGTAAAAAAGTTCACTAATTTGTATGTTACATTTTCGGGTGAAATTCACCAATTTTTGGGTGTGATGTACCCCTGCTGTACATAGTAGACAGGTAAAAACATTTCACTAATTCGTCTGTTACATTCTTGGGTGACATTTGACCATTTTTGCCGTGATTAAACCCCTGCTCTGCATAGGTGACAGGGAATTAAATTAAAAAAAATCTTACATTGTCAGGTGACATTTTACAAATTTTGCCGTATACAAACCCCTGCTCTGCATAGGTGACAGGGAATAAAATTTCTAAAATTCTTCTATAATTGATGCGCGCCACATCCTTTCATTCAATGCTTAAACTTTAACAACTTGTCCCACATTTGCGCTTCAATAATTTATCCCACTTTTCCGCTCGATCATATTTAATTTAAAAAAATTAACCTCCCTTGGATGTGGTCTCCCTTTCTCACGCTCCCTCTGCGGCGTGGAACCCTGATTCGCCGATAACCGTGATCAACATGGTAGGCTCAGAAAAGAACATCGAAAGTTTATAGAGAAGATATCCAAATGGATGGTGGACATGTGAAAATGCTTGTACATGCCCTCATCATCTCCCGCCTAGACTACTGCAACACTCTCCTCTGTGGCCTTCCATCTAGCACTCTCGCACCCCTCCAGTCTATCCTCAACTCTGTTGCCCGACTAATCCACCTCCCACCCTGTTACTCCTCTGCCTCTCTCCTCTGCCAATCCCTTCACTGGCTCCCCATTGCCCAGCGAATTCACTTCAAAGTACTAACAAATACATACAAGGCCGTCCACAACCTGTCCCCTCCCTACATCTCTGAGCTACTTTCCCGATACATCCGCACACACATTCTCCGATCCTCACAAGACCTCCTTCTCTCCTCTTATCACCTCTTCCCACAATCACCTCCTGGAGTTCTCCCGTCCATCCCCCATACTCTGGAACTCGCTACCCCAACATAGACTCTTACCTACAGCGGAATCCTTCAAAAGAAACCTGAAAACCCACCTCTTCAGACAAGCCTACAACCCGTGACCCTGCTGCCTCTATACCGCCATGACCAACTTCACCCACACCTACTGTGTCCTTCTCCCATACCATGTAGATTGTAAGCCTCAGGGCAAGGCCCTCTCTCCTTCTGTACCAGTCTGTAAGGGTCCATTCACACGTCCGTAAGTGTTTTGCGGATCCGCAAATTAAGGATCTGCAAAACACGGACACCTGCAATTTGCGATCCACAATTTACGGACCGCACATCACAGACACTATAATAGAAAATGCCTTTTCTGGTCCGCAATTGCAGGAACGGAATAGCGGATTCTGAAAAAACGGATCCCAAAAAAACGGATGCAGATCCATAAAATGCAGATGCAGATCCCGATTTGCATCCGTTCCAGCCCCATTGAAAGTAAATGGGTCCGCAAATTGCGGAACAAATGCGGACCCAAATTACGGACGTGTGACTGGACCCTAACTCATCTTGTTCATGCTTAGTGCAATTGTCTGTATTATGTATGTGCACCGCTTATCACATGTACAGCGCTATGGAATGAATGGCGCTTTAATAATAATAATTTGTGTATTATTGTTATTTTAATATCAATTATTTGACGCCCAGTTTAACTTTTCAGCAAACTTGTTGCCTCTGGACAAACCAGTTGCCTGGAGTGAAGGATTTGAGCTGTCAGACCGGATTGTGGAAGCAGAACCTTATGTGAAGGCCTCGGATTTCATCATTCCTGTCTTTGTTTACAGGTATGAGCGGCGCGTTTCAGTCCTCCAAACACTGTGATGTGATTTCTACTATAACTTCAGAAGCTCCGCTCAGGTTTGAGGTTGGGAAGGGCCCTTGACATATAACTTGAAGGTCTTTGGCCCAAATGCAAAATCTGTGTCAATGATACCACATATGGCAATTAAAGTCTTTGCCAGGGGCGTACACAGATCTTATAGGGCCCCATGCAAAACTTAGTACGAGCCCCCCCATCTTACCCAGTTTCCAAGTATACGTCCGTCAGTAACTCGCAAGCACTGCGATACACAAAGTGCAACTCCCCAGATTTCTGATGTATTTAGACTTTTCTTTAATAAAGCAGAAACATTTTTAATAAATATCAACTGTAATAAAAAAATTCCTTTGGACTCAGCCACTTCCGAAAAGGTGGAATGAGTGCTTCAAAATTACCGTGCTCATTCTCAACACTATATTTCTCCATATAGTTACAGCAGAAAACAGGCGAATATACACTGCTCAAAAAAATAAAGGGAACACAAAAATAACACGTCCTAGATCTGAATTAATTAAATATTCTTCTGATACTTTGTTCTTTACATAGTTGAATGTGCTGACAACAAAATCACACAAAAATTAAAAAATGGAAATCGAATTTTTTAACCCATGGAGGTCTGGATTTGGAGTCACACAAAATTAAAGTGGAAAAACACACTACAGGCTGATCCAACTTTGATGTAATGTCCTTAAAACAAGTCAAAATGAGGCTCAGTAGTGTGTGTGGCCTCCACGTGCCTGTATGACCTCCCTACAACGCCTGTGCATGCTCCTGATGAGGTGGCGGACGGTCTCCTGAGGGATCTCCTCCCAGACCTGGACTAAAGCATCTGCCAACTCCTGGACAGTCTGTGGTGCAACGTGACGTTGGTGGATAGAGCGAGACATGATGTCCCAGATGTGCTCAATTGGATTCAGCTCTGGGGAACGGGCGGGCCAGTCCATAGCATCAATGCCTTCGTCTTGCAGGAACTGCTGACACACTCCAGCCACATGAGGTCTAGCATTGTCTTGCATTAGGAGGAACCCAGGGCCAACCGCACCAGCATATGGTCTCACAAGGGGTCTGAGGATCTCATCTCGGTACCTAATGGCAGTCAGGCTACCTCTGGCGAGCACATGGAGGGCTGTGCGGCCCTCCAAAGAAATGCCACCCAGCACCATTACTGACCCAATGCCAAACCGGTCATGCTGGAGGATGTTGCAGGCAGCAGAACGTTCTCCACGGCGTCTCCAGACTCTGTCACGTCTGTCACATGTGCTCAGTGTGAACCTGCTTTCATCTGTGAAGAGCACAGGGCACCAGTGGCGAATTTGCCAATCTTGGTGTTCTCTGGCAAATGCCAAACGTCCTGCACGGTGTTAGGCTGTAAGCACAACCCCCACCTGTGGACGTTGGGCCCTCAAATCACCCTCATGGAGTCTGTTTCTGACCGTTTGAGCAGACACATGCACATTTGTGGCCTGCTGGAGGTCATTTTGCAGGGCTCTGGCAGTGCTCCTCCTGTTCCTCCTTGCACAAAGGCGGAGGTAGCGGTCCTGCTGCTGGGTTGTTGCCCTCCTACGGCCTCCTCCACGTCTCCTGATGTACTGGCCTGTCTCCTGGTAGCGCCTCCATGCTCTGGACACTACGCTGACAGACACAGCAAACCTTCTTGCCACAGCTCGCATTGATGTGCCATCCTGGATAAGCTGCACTACCTGAGCCACTTGTGTGGGTTGTAGACTCCGTCTCATGCTACCACTAGAGTGAAAGCACCGCCAGCATTCAAAAGTGACCAAAACATCAGCCAGGAAGCATAGGAATTGAGAAGTGGTCTGTGGTCACCACCTGCAGAACCACTCCTTTATTGGGGGTGTCTTGCTAATTGCCTATAATTTCCACCTGTTGTCTATCCCATTTGCACAACAGCATGTGAAATTGATTGTCACTCAGTGTTGCTTCCTAAGTGGACAGTTTGATTTCACAGAAGTGTGATTGACTTGGAGTTACATTGTGTTGTTTAAGTGTTCCCTTTATTTTTTTGAGCAGTGTACATTGATTAATTTCCTACTATTACAAAGAGGTCTGCCTGCAGCCACCACTAGGGGGAGCTGATGGCATCTCTTTGTATTGAGCTCCCCCTAGTGGTTACTGTTTGATAATGCAGAGTTAAATTCAGTTCAGAGAAGTTCAGAGTGGACCCCTATCCCCGGGGCCCTGTAGCAGTAGCGTGATCTGCCTACATTGCAGGTAAACCACTTTTCCCTGCTACCTCTGCATCCCCTATAGCTTCCCCCCAGACAGAATATTTAGTTTTACCTCCATAAACTTAGGGAACAACTGATTTATGTGATATTTGTTATTATTCAGTGTGCAGCAGTTGCCAACTCCCCAGCTGAAGGATGAGCTGAAAGAAATACTTCATACTGCCACACAGCTCACAAGTAAGTGTCCACAGATCCAGCATGTCTGTATGGCGGCCGGTAGGACCCCCGTCAAAGAGAGGCGATGAGCAGGTTTTCTAGAGTAGCCTTCGCCTCCTATAAGACAATGGAGGACGATCCACGTTCCAGCATTTCAGCCTCCCATGACTTTTATGCAGAATCTGTTATTGAAAATACAAGCATTCAGGCTCAGACTGGCCCCTGAGCAAGGTGGGCCCCGAGTCTCCCACCCACTGCACAAGTGGCACATGGCACAGTAGACTGACTGCACTACATATAGATAGGCCGTGTACAGCATCGCAACCAGACTGCGTTCACATGCATTGGGTTTTCCAAGTCTTTACAACAGATGGGCTATCATCTGGATAGGTCATCAGTATTTGATGTGTGGTGGTCCAACACTCGAGACCCCCCCCGATCAGCTGTTTGAGAAGGCACCGGATCTCCTGTGAGCGCCACAGCCTTCTCCCTGCTCACCAAGCCCAGCATCATACATTGTATAGCGGCCACGCTTGTTATCGGGCTCAGCCCCATTCACTTCTATGGGTCTGAGCTGCTCCTAGGTCATGTGACCGATGAACATGACATCACTGGCCTAGGACAAGCTGGAGAAGTTCACGGTGATGCTGTGAGCGCCGGTGCCTGCTCAAACAGCTGATCGGCAGGGGTCCAGGCTGTCGGACCCCCACTGATCAGATACTGGTGATCTATCCAGAGGACAGGTCATCAGTTATACAATCTCAGAAAACCCGTTTAACAAACGCCCCAGTTTATTATTTCAGATGCATCAGATGGCTGAGATGACTTCTAGGTACAGAGGCAGGACAGCCAGGTTCCTCTTTCATCAGGGCCCTGCCTTCTCATAGTCACTGCAGGGGCCCCATAATCAACCATGTGCAAGGTGGCCCCAGAATGAATGGTGCTGGTGGGCCCTCAGCATCCCAGTCTGACGTGCAGGCATTAGCAGAACTTCTTTGTAAATGTAATCATGACCCGACATTGGGAGGTTTTCATCTTGTTGCTCTTGTTTCAGCCGTCGTTCCCATCGTTGTCCTCACTCATCGGACTCACAAGAACTATCCTCAAGTCGAAGCCATGTTCAGGGACATTGGAACAGAGAAGTTTTTTCCTGTTGAAAATTACACCGAAAAAAATCCAAAGAGAAAAAAGGAAACTGACGAGGAGATCATCCAGTTTCTATATGAAGTCATCAGCGACGCTGAGTTC
Source organism: Bufo bufo (assembly GCF_905171765.1). Lineage (NCBI taxonomy): Eukaryota > Metazoa > Chordata > Amphibia > Anura > Bufonidae > Bufo > Bufo bufo. The sequence goes on along the minus strand of NC_053395.1, from coordinate 4,282,631 downwards.
CGAGCTAGCTATCCCCGGGACGCGGATCAGGAGATGAGTGATCGGAAGGTGTTTGTACTGAAATATATTCACGACAGAGAACTGATGATTCAGAGACAAAACCTGGACAGACAGAGATATGTGGAGATCAAGGGGGCGGAGCAGGCCTTCAAACTTAGGAAGGAAGAGGAGGAAAAAGAGCGGCGAAAAAGTGGGGAATTATTTAAGGAAAAATTAGAGAAGATGCGAGGAGAATTCCAGAGACAGCAACTGCGGGACCAGTATGAACACGAAAAGAGAAAGAAAGAGCTGCAAAAAAGGAAGAGCAAATAACAGGACACAAGGTGTAGACGGGAGGACGGTGGCCTCTGTGGTGGCTTTATCCCTCAGGGTGAAGACCCATAGTGCCTCATCTGTAATAGGACAAAAAAACATCAGACAACGGCTGCAAGTAAATTAATTATATGAAGAAAATAAGGACCGTGGAAATCCAAAGAGAGAACTGAGTATTAAAGTGTTCCGGTACTGCCTTGTGACATGTCAGAGTGACAGATAAAAAGGTCTGGACCATTGAGGGTCTGAGTTCTGAGACCCCGATAGATATCTAGAACCAGGAGAGAGAAGCACATATCACAGTCTCCCAGGGCTGGATTGGCCATAGACCTTACAGGGAAATTTCCCGGTGGGCCGATGCCCAGGGGGCCGCCTGAGTCCTCCTCACAGCCAGCCAGTGGCAGTTTTTGGGAATGTATTTTGTGCTGCTGGCAGTATTTTATGATGGACTGTGGTATTTTTCCCTGTTCGGGTGGTATAATGTGCCACAATATGGTATTTCTGGCCCTGCCTCCCATCAATTTTGAATCGACTACAAAGAGAGAGACTGAAAGAGAGAGACTCAATAGAAAGTCCAGGGGCCCATCTGATATCCATCTCCAGCTATGAGAGAGCTTCCATCTTTTTGTTCTAGAGATCAGTGGGGTCTCAGGGCTCAGACCCCAACAATCAAAGCCTTTTTGAACAGACTGACCATTGGACCTTTAGTGCTTTACACGGGGAAGCCCCCGCTCCACTTGTGTGGTCTCTACAGGATGATGCTTATCGGCCTCATTCCTCAGAATGTCTCACAGTAATATTGTCTTTGTGGCCCACAACAACCAGAGCTCAGCTTTCATGTTGGGTTCATCATTCCCCCATTATCCTGCACACAGGGAATCAGGCTTCTCTTTTTCATGGTCCATCCTGTTCCAAGTTGATTGGTAATCAGGTCCCATGTGGTCCAGACGGTTCTCAGGACAAGGACTGATGTTTTAGACACTAATATCTATTATCATGTGTAATCTGATTACATCTTTGTTGTCTTTACACAACATTTATGTGTTAAAATAAATCCGATCTCCGGGTTCTTGTTCACATTTACTGTTCCTCGTTGTAGTATTAGAAGGCCTTCATTGCTCCCGTGGTGCATGTGGCTCTCCCGTGGCTGTTCTTACCTCCGCGTACAGTCTTTTTCCTTGTGTAATAAAACACACAGAAAGTACAAGAGTACATGGCTATACATCTACCACACACAAGACTGACAACAGTGGGTAGGTAGGTGAGCGGGTGACCTACAGTAGTTCTCTACCTCTAGGACTTCTATCCAGAGTCGCACAAGGAAATGCATGAGCGAGCCGTGGTGGAGAGAGGATTCTTATGTGGTAACTGTCAGAGGAGAACAACATCCACACGGGAGGAAGAAAAGAGTGTGAAAACGTTCAAACATTCATCTTCTATACATTCAGTATTCACAAATGTTACAAACTGATGTAAAAAGGGAGAGAAAAAAGAACGATCTGACAGGGAGACGCCGGATTTTTAAAAAGCCAATTGAGAGACCAATTTTTTCATCAGGACATTTCTCAGCCATCGCGGGACAGCTGCCAAAATCTGGGACTGTCCTGTCAGATCCGGAATGGTTGGAAAGTATGGGGATAATGAGACAATTCTCGAGGACCACACAAGGTCGTAATGTTAGGAAATAGTCCTGTCCCTACATTCAGAACATGGTTCAGTGAGTCTATCTGTAACGGTCGCGTACACACACACACACACAGGGGGGAGGGAAGTGACCACTGCGCTCCACCCTTACCCCTGGCCCTGCCTACTTGCCTCGCGAGTCCTAATGACAGGGGACAACTGGACGGCAATCCCTAACTTGGAGTAAGTGCAGGGATGACAGACAGACAAACAACAGGACGTGAACGGACCGAGTCAATACCAGGAAAGCTGCAAAGTACAAATGGAGCAAGCAGAGAATTGTCAGGAGAAGCCGGGGTCATAAATACCAGGAGAGCAGAGAAGTACAAGAGGAGTCCTAAGAGAGTAGTCAGGTGGGAGCCGAGGTCACAATACCAGGACGGATGCGCAGTACAGGAGGATCAGGCAAAAGGATGGTCAAGGAACAGGATCAGGTAAGTATTCAGCAGTCCAACAAATAGCCAGGAACCTAGAAATTAACAGGCAACCTGTAGCCAGCAGGCTGCCTGTATTTATAGTGGGGAGTGAGGGTCATGTGACGTGGCCAGCGTCACATGACCGACAGACCAACCAGTCGAGCACCGAGTGATCAGCTCGGCGCTCAAGGCAGACTTAGGAGCAAGGAGCCACCCAGCTAGTAAAGCCGCCCTGGGAACGAGGTCAAATACACAACCTCATTCCAAAAGCTAAGCAACAGTTCTGCGGGCAATGGGGGACCGAGTGCACCTTCGGAACCCCGTGACACTATCTTCTATCATCAGGGATAATGGGCTGCTCAGAGTTGAGGAGTCACCCACATGTCATTATGGTGGCACTAATGCTCAGACTCTTACACTTCCTTTATCTTTGCACAGAACACATTTCAGAACACGTTACAGAAACACGAAGAGGGCGAAATCCTTTCTTCAGCTGAACCTTGAGGTTCCAGTACCGGTCACACTTTCAAAGAGCAAGAACATTGAGGGACATTGATAAAACAGTTTATGTCACAAATGTGGCGTAAAAAAGTGTATGGGAACTTCAGTCTTGATAAATCTGAATTGTAAGACTCCACTGAATTCTAGATCTTGTGTATAAAAAATAATAATTTCTATCTGTCTGTTCTTTATGAATGGCCAAACGCCTGGAAAAATCTGCACCAAATTTGGCATGTAGGTACATCAGGTGCGTAGAAAGGTTTTGGAGCAGGTTTCAGCTCTCTGGGATGTACCGTTCTTGAGATATTAAAAACAAAATGCAGAATATGGCCCCATCACATGACTTGTATCAGCCAATAGACGTTTGCAGGTCCTTCATTCATATCCTAACTGATATACACACAGTCACATGATCCTTATTGGCCAATAGAATCTCACAGGTCCTTCAGTCTTCGCCTCACTGACATACACACAGTTTTACACTAGGTTTCCATGACATCTCATTCTTTACTGTTATAAGGCCAATATGGATCTTCCTGTTAAGGGGATGGGGCAGTGTGGAGGGCACTGTAAGGGGACGGGGCAGTGTGGAGGGCACTGTAAGGGGATGGGGGAGTGTGGAGGGCACTGTAAGGGGACGGGGCAGTGTGGAGGGCACTGTAAGGGGACGGGGAAGTGTGGAGGGCACTGTTATAGAGGAAAAAGTGCTGTCCTGGTCACTGTTAAGGAAGTGGGGCACTGTGGAGGGCACTGTTATTAGGATCGCCGTAGATATCACTGTTATGGGGGACAACAAAAATGATAGACTAAATAGACATGTGTGAACCTTGGGAATTCTGCTAGTGCTTTATATAGGAGAAATATGGATCTGCAGGAGGTACAACAATGAAATTAAGTGGCACACAGATATAAAGCAACAATCAGGAGTGCAAGAGTGGTCCAAAACACACTGTGCAGAAACCAAGGCTGAGAAACAGTAACAAGAACCACAATAGAAATGCACATCCCACAAATACCAATGAGTGAGAAACAATTTTTATTAGACAAAACTAACACATAGACATGTTACAAATTGTATATAATAGAACTTTGTGTTGGTAAAAAGTAAGACCAACACCTAAACAGAGTCCACTAATGTCCAAAGATGAGGACATAAAATATATATAACCCAGCTACATCAATAACCATATGAATGCATATAAACCTTACATCAAAATATAATGTGGCATCAAAGGAATAAGAATAAGACCAGATCTGGTCAGAATGTAAGAGCCAAGACCTGTGGAGGATCTGGTGAAGAGGACCTGTGCGACATGAAGAAAGACGCCCCACGCGTATCGCCGGTGCAGTCCGGCTTCCTCAGGGCTACCAGACCATGTAATGGCGTGTCATATATATATTGAATAAACATATCCAAATAACTACATTAATCATATTCACCTGTAAACAAGCGGCATCATGTGTGTGAGTTCCCAGAGTCGAATCGCACATGTGCAAGAGGGCACATGGGCAACAGGAAGTGTCTAAAACATGTGACCGGAAGAAGATGGCCGCAATGGAACGCAAAAATGCGTTCCACCGGCAGAATACAAGCCGGAAGTGTATAGCCTGCTCTAACAGAGCGCAACTATATGAATTAAGAGCGGAACAGGAATAAAGTGCACGTGCATGAAAGGAGATGAGCTAACCTGAAGATCCGCCATAATCTAAGATATATACAATGTACCAATTTATGACATTCATCATAATCTACAATACTAACATTAGTACATGATCAATGGCATGATTGTATAAAGAACTCATAATGTAAATATATACCCGTAATGAATCAAAATACCCTAAAGTGAAAAAAATGTATAAACATACATGATCATGATCGATAAACAATTTCATTTCATGATTAAATATCAATGATTGGCAGATCGATCAGAAAATCTATAATAAATAAATGTCACAGCAAACCCCTAAAAGGTGAACTAATAAACTATGTGTACAGTGAGTACATAATAGTGCCAAAAATCGAAACATGCAACACATTATAATATACATATGATGAACTAATATTTATTGGCCAATAAATATACGAAAAACCCTAAATTCATAAAATTGCTAAAAAAAAGTGAAAAATCACACAAAAAAAATAAAATCTTTATACCGCAATAATGCGGACGATGTGCTACCAAAAATCAGTATGCAAACATAAAAAGTGTGGTTTCCATCCATCTCATTTGCGAAGAGGAATACCTAACGGACAGTTCTTGAGGTTGCGCCGGAATTGTACAACTACACGATTTCAATGAAGCATCTAGTGATTTGACTGCACGGTTTTGGTCACATGGTTATCCTAAGAAGGTGATATCTGAAGCATCTGAAACGGCGAAAAAGGCCGATCGTTCGGAACTTTTCAAACTCCAACTTAGAACACAGAGCAGTAAAGTGCATCTTGTTACTTGGCTTAACCACCTGCCGCCAAGCTAACGCCGAAAGGCGTCATTGCTGCGGCGCTCCCAGGTCACACTAACGGCGATTGGCATCATCTCGCGTGAGCCGAATTTTCCTGTGAACGCGCGCACACAGGCGCACGCGTTCACAGGAACTGCAGATAAGCGAATGGATCTCCAGCCTGCCAGCGGCGATCGTTCGCTGGCAGGCTGGAGATGCATTTTTTTTAACCCCTAACAGGTATATTAGACGCTGTTTTGATAACAGCGTCTAATATACCTGCTACCTGGTCCTCTGGTGGTCCCTTTTGCTTGGATCGACCACCAGAGGACACAGGCAGCTCAGTAATAAGTAGCACCAAGCACCACACTACACTACACCCCCCCTGTCACTTATTAACCCCTGATCACCCCTGATCACCCCATATAGACTCCCTGATCCCCCCCTGTCATTGATCACCCCCCTGTCATTGATCACCCCCCTGTAAGGCTCCATTCAGACGTCCGTATGATTTTTACGGATCCACTGATACATGGATCGGATCCGCAAAACACATACGGACGTCTGAATGGAGCCTTACAGGGGGGTGATCAATGACGGGGGTGATCACCCCATATAGACTCCCTGATCACCCCCCTGTCATTGATCACCCCCCTGTCATTGATCACCCCCCTGTAAGGCTCCATTCAGACGTCCGTATGATTTTTACGGATCCACTGATACATGGATCGGATCCGCAAAACACATACGGACGTCTGAATGGAGCCTTACAGGGGGGTGATCAATGACGGGGGTGATCACCCCATATAGACTCCCTGATCCCCCCCCTGTAAGGCTCCATTCAGACGTCCGTATGATTTTTACGGATCCACTGATACATGGATCGGATCCGCAAAACACATACGGACGTCTGAATGGAGCCTTACAGGGGGGTGATCAATGACGGGGGTGATCACCCCATATAGACTCCCTGATCACCCCCCTGTCATTGATCACCCCCCTGTAAGGCTCCATTCAGACGTCCGTATGATTTTTACGGATCCACTGATACATGGATCGGATCCGCAAAACACATACGGACGTCTGAATGGAGCCTTACAGGGGGGTGATCAATGACGGGGTGATCACCCCATGTAGACTCCCTGATCACCCCCCTGTCATTGATCACCCCCCTGTCATTGATCACCCCCCTGTAAGGCTCCATTCAGATGTCCGTATGTGTTTTGCGGATCCGATCCATGTATCCGTGGATCCGTAAAAAACATACGGACGTCAGAATGGAGCCTTACAGGGGGGTGATCAATGACTGTGGTGATCACCCCATATAGACTCCCTGATCACCCCCCTGTCATTGATCACCCCAATGTAAGGCTCCATTCAGACATTTTTTTGGCCCAAGTTAACGGAAATTTTTTATTAATTTTTTTCTTACAAAGTCTCATATTCCGCTATCTTGTGTCAAAAAATAAAATCTCACATGAACTCACCATACCCCTCACGGAATCAAAATGCGTAAAATTTTTTAGACATTTATATTCCAGACTTCTTCTCACGCTTTAGGGCCCCTAAAATGCCAGGGCAGTATAAATACCCCACATGTGACCCCATTTCGGAAAGTAGACACCCCAAGGTATTCGCTGAGGGGCCATGAAAGATTGAAATTTTTGTCCCAAGTTAGCGGAAAGGGAGACTTTGTGAGAAAAAAAAATAAAAAATCAATTTCCGCTAACTTGTGGCAAAAAAAAAAAAAATTCTATGAACTCGCCATGCTCCTCATTGAATACCTTGGGGTGTCTTCTTTCCAAAATGGGGTCACATGTGGGGTATTTATACTGCCCTGGCATTTTAGGGGCCCTAAAGCGTGAGAAGAATTCTGGGATCCAAATGTCTAAAAATGCCCTCCTAAAAGGAATGTGGGCCCCTTTGCGCATCTAGGCGGCAAAAAAGTGTCAAACATCTGGTATCGCCGTACTCAGGAGAAGTTGGGCAATGTGTTTTGGGGTGTCATTTTACATATACCCATGCTGGGTGAGATAAATATCTCGGTCAAATGCCAACTTTGTATAAAAAAATGGGAAAAGTTGTCTTTTGCCAAGATATTTCTCTCACCCAGCATGGGTATATGTAAAATGACACCACAAAACACATTCCCCAACTTCTCCTGAGTACGGAGATACCACATGTGTGACACTTTTTTGCAGCCTAGGTGGGCAAAGGGGCCCACATTCCAAAGAGCACCTTTCATCATTTTCCACTAACTTGTGACAAAAAATAAAAAATTCTATGAACTCACTATGCCCATCAGCGAATACCTTAGGGTGTCTACTTTCCGAAATGGTGTCAATTGTGGGGTTTTTCTACTGTCTGGCCATTGTAGAACCTCAGGAAACATGACAGGTGCTCAGAAAGTCAGAGCTGCTTCAAAAAGCGGAAATTCACATTTTTGTACCATAGTTTGTAAACGCTATAACTTTTACCCAAACCATTTTTTTTTACCCAAACATTTTTTTTTAATCAAAGACATGTAGAACAATAAATTTAGAGAAAAATTTATATATGGATGTAGTTTTTTTTGCAAAATTTTACAACTGAAAGTGAAAAATGTCTTTTTTTTTAAAAAAAATGAGTAAATTTCGATTAATAACAAAAAAAGTAAAAATGTCAGCAGCAATGAAATACCACCAAATGAAAGCTCTATTAGTGAGAAGAAAAGGAGGTAAAATTCATTTGGGTGGTAAGTTGCATGACCGAGCAATAAACCGCTAAAGTTGTGGAGTGCCGATTTGTAAAAAAGGGCCTGGTCACTAAGGGGGTATAAACCTGTGGTCCTTAAGTGGTTAATAATCAATGGCATGATCTCTACAAAGTGTTGAATACACATTGGCATCTTTTATTGGCTGATTCAAAGTCGCGCGATTATGTTAATCCACACCCAAAAATGATTGCACGGAGAGCTTCGAAACTTACGAGATAAATTGGTACGTAGTCATTTTCAGAGACCCACTCAGAGTTTGGGGAGAGGGTCGAATTACCGGTACATGCCCCTGTGGTGACTGTGATATTTGCCAGTTTATGATTAGCACTGATTCCGTCTTTACTCTTAGACATCCTGAAAAGATTTCCCTTAGACATTATATCAACTGTCGTACTCGAAATGTTGTAAATGCGCTTATTTGTAAACGTGAGAAGATTTATGTTGGTCAGACTGGCCAGGAACTACGTAAACGCATTCAACAGCACTTTTCTAACATCGCCTTGGCACAACGTGACAGGGCACGAGCTGAAAAACCCTTGACTTCAGTGGCTGCACATTTTTTGGATCCTCATCAATATGGGTTAAAAATTGCCAGACTTGCATTGGTACGCAAAAATGTGAGGGGGGTTCAGTCACTTCACAAATACTTCGTTTGGAATCCAAACGGATCTTTTCCTTGGATTCATTAGCACCTCACGGATTGAATGAGGAGCTCACATTTGTGGGTTTATATGGTTAAAAGATCATTTAATATTCAAATAATGTTTTGAGTATTTATTTTCACAGGTTTCACACTTTTTATGTTTGCATACTGATTTTTGGTAGCACATCATCCACATTATTGTGGAGTATAAAGATTTTTTATTTTTTTTGTGTGGTTTACATCACTATTTTTCACTTTTTTTTTAATCAATTTTATGAATTTAGGGTTTTTAGTATATTTATTGGCCAATAAATATTAGTTCATCATATGTATATTATAATGTGTTGCATGTTTCGATTTTTGGCACTATTATGTACTCACTGTACACATAGTTTATTAATTCACCTTTTAGGGGTTTGTGACATTTATTTATTATTGATTTTCTGATCGATCTGCTTATCATTGATATTCTTAATCATGGAATAAAATTGTTTATCGCTCATGATCATGTACAGTACAGACCAAAAGTTTGGACACACCTTCTCATTCAAAGAGTTTTCTTTATTTTCATGACTATGAATATTGTAGATTCACACTGAAGGCATCAAAACTATGAATTAACACATGTGGAATTATATACATAACAAACAAGTGTGAAACAAGTGAAAATATGTCATATTCTAGGTTTTTCAAAGTAGCCACCTTTTGCTTTGATTACTGCTTTGCACACTCTTGGCATTCTCTTGATGAGCTTCAAGAGGTAGTCCTCTGAAATGGTTTTCACTTCACAGGTGTGCCCTGTCAGGTTTAATAAGTGGGATTTCTTGCCTTATAAATGGGGTTGGGACTATCAGTGGCGTTGAGGAGAAGTCAGGTGGATACACAGCTGATGGTCCTACTGAATAGACTGTTAGAATTTGTATTATGGCAAGAAAAAAGCAGCTAAGTAAAGAAAAACGAGTGGCCATCATTACTTTAAGAAATGAAGGTCAGTCAGTCAGCCGAAAAATTGGGAAAACTTTGAAAGTAAGGGCTATTTGACCATGAAGGAGAGGGATGGGGTGCTGTGCCAGATGACCTGGCCTCCACAGTCACCGGACCTGAACCCAATTGAGATGGTTTGGGGTGAGCTGGACCGCAGAGTGAAGGCAAAAGGGCCAACAAGTGCTAAGCATCTCTGGGAACTCCTTCAAGACTGTTGGAAGACGGGGGCGGAGCTAGCGCCAGACAGAGATGGACGCATAGTTCTCTGCTCTGCTAGGAGATTCGTCTGTCACAGTCGTTACCTTTGACTGTGACCTTCCGTTCTTGCTCATTCGGCGCTCCTCACTGAAGTTCTGTTCCTGTGTGTCTTTTGTGGTTCTGTATGGGTTAACTCCCCTGTATTCCTATTAGGAGTTAATCCTCTGTCTGCTCCATGGGTGTGGTCTCTCTGCTGCACCCATGGAACCTGTATATAAGGCTGAGGTTTCCTCAGTTCTGTGTCAGCTCTCCTGGTGTGTGTTGTCTTGTCCTGTCCTGCTCCTGGTTTGTACTTTCTCTCCCATGCTGCTGACCCATGGGATCCGTGTCTGTCTGTGCTCTGTGGGTTTCCCTACTTGTTCATTTGCGTCCTTTTTCCTGTCTTTCTGTTCTGCCAGTTATGTTTTAGTTACTTTGTGTTTATTCTGATGTCTGTGTTCAGCAAGTCTTTGCAGCAGAGTGGCATGACAAGGCCATGCAGTTTACTACTGGTGGAGCAAGTCCTTCTCTGCTCATTGCCACTCCTGCTCCCTTGCATGAACTCCTGCTTGTGTTATTATTTGCCCTGTTTTGTATTTACCTGTCTGTTATGTTTGCCTATGTGCCGTCGGTACCTTCTGGTACCTGTTGTCCATTCGCTCCTGCTGTCACTGTCTAGGTCACGCTCCAGAGTGGACCCTGGCAACTTCCTGCGGCTAAGTCTAACCCTACCATCTAGGGCTCTAGTGAAAACCAGGAGTTGCTTAGTTACGCCCCTCTGGAGTATTACTAGACAGTGGCGCAGTGGGGGTTTTCTCCCACTGTGCTGACGGTACATAGAGCTCATGTTTTGTCTGTGCTGCCTTCCCTGTTTTGTTTGTGCAATAAACTCTTATGTGTCTGTACCTGATTTCCGTTTGTTTATTGCATGACGATGCGGTGGTCTCTCCTGGGACCTCCAACTCGTGACATCGTCCCTAACGCCAGCTTTATCCAGCTCACAGAGGCGAGAATGGTGAAAATTGGGAACCCCAGGCAAGTTGACCTCCCTGCTGCCTCCAAAAACCAGATCTCCGGTGGAGACATGGAGAAATTCCTTAAAAAAGTGGCTGCGACGATCGCATCCAGGGAACCTAAGATGGCGCCGGCCCCGCAGCCCAAAGCCTTGAAGCGCGCTCCTGCACATTCAGAGGGAGAAAGCGACTCAGAAGATACCCAGGTCAGCTCCGACTTACCGATTACGAGGAAATATCTCGACCGCGCTCTTAGCAGAGTTATGGAGCCGATTCTTGCAGAACTTTCAGCCTGCAGGCAAGAGGTGAGGCATATCGGGGAGCAGGTAGAAACCCTGGAATCCCACCAAGCCGCAACCTTAAATCATCAGGCTGCAGTGTCGGCTTCCCTCCGCCGCTGTACTGCCCACCTGAATGAACTCCATAGCGCAATAGGGGGCGCGAAATAATCTGAGGTTCAGAGGGGTCCCAGAGTCGGTGCTACCTGGCGACATATCAGCAACCATACTTACCATATGTGGCTCGCTGCTGGGCCCTGATTTCCCGCAAGATGTCATCATAGAACGTGCTCACAGAGCCCTGCGACCCAAGCCCAAGCCGACTGAACCGCCCAGGGACATCATCTGTAAGTTCCTGAACTTTCAGGTCAAGACCGCTATTTTAGAGGCCGCACGCAATCACTCTGACCTAGCCTATGAAAATTCCAGGCTGGAAATTTATCAGGACTTAGCTCCCTCTACATTGAAAAAACGCAGGGCGCTTAAGCCTTTGACTGATTGGCTCCGGTCCAATAAGGTTCTGTACCGTTGGTCCTACCCTTTTGGACTTGCCTTTTCATTTTCAGGTAAGTCTTTTTCAGGTCTTTATTCAGAAGTTATGCCCTAACAATTGTCCGAAACTACGGTCTCATAATGTATATGATATTGTGTGGCCCTAAACATGTTTATCATTAGGCTTAACCCATTCTTGCCTTTTATCTAGCCCTTTCCAGGGTGTTATACGATCTCCCCCTCGGTCAATAGACCAACTACCCCCCACATGTTTATTGCATATTTAACTATGCTTGTTCTCCCATTTTTTGTTGGTTTAATTTGTTTTGTGTTGTTTTTTCACCTCATCTCTCTTCCAAGGTATCTGTCTCTCTTCCTAGTACTATGTGAGTCTTACCACCTTATGATTCTTACACTACACCGATTGGCGGATCTTCATAACGTTATTGCACTCTCTTGGGGGACACTCCATCAGCTACAAGGTAATTGCGCACATAGGGGTAGGTGGAGAGTCCTTAAAAATGATTTCAGGGATTTAGGGCAAAAGCTTAGGGGAAGGACCTCAAAGGTAGTATTTTCCGAAATACTACCGGTACCACGGGCCACACAAGAAAGGCAGCGGGAGATTAGGGAAATTAACAAGTGGCTCAAGAACTGGTGTAGGATGGAGGGGTTTGGGTTCCTGGAGAACTGGGCCGACTTCGCTGTCGGCTACAGCCTCTATCGTAGGGACGGGCTGCACCTCAATGGGGAAGGGGCAGCTGTGCTGGGGAGAAAGATGGCTAGAAGGTTGGAGGAGTGTTTAAACTAGGGACTGGGGGGAGGGTAATTACACTATAGAAGGGGAAGATAGTGCAGATAGAGACCGGGGGCAAGGTAGTGGGACTGGGGGAGAAATGGAAGGAGGGACAAGAACAGTTCAGAAGGAAAGGTGTAGGGTAAAAAATATACATAAACCTCTCATATGTATGTATACTAATGCCAGAAGTCTGACTAATAAAACTGGTGAACTGGAATTAGTGATGTGTGAGGAGGACTATGACATAGTGGGAATAACTGAGACATGGCTGGATGATAGCTATGACTGGGCAGTTAATGTACAAGGTTACAGTCTGTTCAGAAAGGATCGTCAAAACCGGAGAGGTGGAGGGGTCTGCCTTTATGTAAAATCTTGTCTAAAGCCCACACTCCGTGAAGATATAAGTGAGGGACATGAACATGTGGAGTCACTGTGGGTAGAGATACATGGATCTAAAAACAACAATAAATTACTAATAGGAGTCTACTATAAACCACCTAATATACCAGAGTCCACAGAAAATCTACTACTAAACGAGATAGACAAGGCGGCAAATCATAATGAGGTGGTTATTATGGGGGACTTCAACTACCCAGATATAGACTGGGAAACTGAAACTTGTATATCTCATAAAGGAAACAGATTCTTGGCAATAACCAAAGACCATTATCTCTCCCAACTGGTTCAGGACCCGACTAGAGGGACGGCCATACTGGACTTAATATTAACCAATAGACCTGACAGAACAACAGACGTGCAGGTTGGGGGACACCTGGGAAATAGTGACCATAAAGTAATAACCTTCCAATTATCATTCAAAAGAGCGTTTCTACAGGGAGAAACAAAAATACCAAACTTCAAAAAAGCTAAATTTAGCCAACTAAGAGAGGCCATAGGCCTAACTAACTGGGACAAAGTCCTCAAAAATAAAAATACAGCCAAAAAATGGGATATCTTTAAAAACATCCTAAAATCTCATTGTGAGAGGTACATACCGTATGGGAATAAAAGGTTAAGGAACAAAAAGAAACCAATGTGGATAAACAGAACTGTAAAGAAAGCAATAAATGACAAAAAGAAAGCATATAAAACCCTAAAACAGGAGGGCAGCGAGGAAGCACTGAAAAACTATAAGGAAAAAAACAGAACATGTAAAAAACAAATAAAAGCGGCCAAACTAGAGACCGAGAGATTAATTGCCAAACAGAGTAAAACTAACCCTAAAATGTTCTTCAATTATATAAATGTTAAAAAGTATAAATCTGAAGGTGTCGGCCCTTTAAAGAGTAATGAGGGGGGAGTCGCAGAGAGCGACGAGGAGAAAGCAAAGCTGTTAAATATTTTTTTCTCCAATGTATTCACTGAGGAAAATAAACTGTCAGATGAAATGCTGAATGCTGAAATAAATTCGCCATTAAAAGTGCCCTGTCTGACCCAGGAAGAAGTACAACAGCGACTTAAAAAAATCAAAATAGACAAATCGCCAGGACCGGATGGCATACACCCCAGTATCCTAAGGGAATTAAGTAATGTCATAGCCAGACCCTTATTTCTGATATTTGCGGACTCTGTACTGACAGGGAATGTCCCACAGGATTGGCGCATGGCAAATGTGGTGCCAATATTCAAAAAGGGTCCAAAAACAGAGCCTGGAAACTATAGGCCGGTAAGTTTAACATCTGTTGTGGGTAAACTGTTTGAAGGTTTTCTGAGAGATGCTATGTTAGAGCATCTTATGGGAAATAAGCAAATAACGCCATATCAGCATGGCTTCGTGAGGGATCGGTCATGTCAAACTAATTTAATCAGTTTCTATGAGGAGGTAAGTACTAGACTTGACAGCGGCGAATCAATGGATGTCGTGTATCTGGACTTCTCCAAAGCATTTGACACTGTACCTCATAAAAGGTTAGTATATAAAATGAGAATGCTCGGACTCGGAGAAAACGTCTGTAAGTGGGTAAGTAACTGGCTCAATGATAGAAAACAGAGGGTGGTTATTAACGGTACATACTCAGATTGGGTCACTGTCACTAGTGGAGTACCTCAGGGGTCAGTATTGGGCCCTATTCTCTTCAATATATTTATTAATGATCTTGTAGAAGGCTTGCATAGTAAAATATCAATTTTCGCAGATGACACTAAACTGTGTAAAGTAATTAACACTGAAGAGGACAGTATACTACTACAGAGGGATCTGGATAGATTGGAGGCTTGGGCAGATAAGTGGCAGATGAGGTTTAACACTGAGAAATGTAAAGTTATGCACATGGGAAGGAATAATGCAAGTCACCCGTACATACTAAATGGTAAAACACTCGGTAACACTGACATGGAAAAGGATCTAGGAATTTTAATAAACAGCAAACTAAGCTGCAAAAAACAGTGTCAGGCAGCGGCTGCCAAGGCCAATAAGATAATGGGTTGCATCAAAAGGGGCATAGATGCCCGTGATGAGAACATATTCCTACTACTTTACAAATCACTGGTCAGACCACACATGGAGTACTGTGTACAGTTCTGGGCTCCTGTAAACAAGGCAGACATAGCAGAGCTGGAGAGGGTCCAGAGGAGGGCAACTAAAGTAATAACTGGAATGGGGCAACTACAGTATCCTGAAAGATTATCAAAATTAGGGTTATTCACGTTAGAAAAAAGACGACTGAGGGGAGATCTAATTACTATGTATAAATATATCAGGGGGCAGTACAGAGATCTATCCCATCATCTATTTATCCCCAGGACTGTGACTGTGACGAGGGGACATCCTCTGCGTTTGGAGGAAAGAAGGTTTGTACACAAACATAGAAAAGGGTTCTTTACGGTAAGAGCAGTGAGACTATGGACTCTTTACGGTAAGAGCAGTGAGACTATGGAGCTCTCTGCCTGAGGAGGTGGTGATGGTGAGTACAATAAAGGAATTCAAGAGGGGCCTGGATGTATTTCTGGAGTGTAATAATATTACAGGCTATAGCTACTAGAGAGGGGTCGTTGATCCAGGGAGTTATTCTGATTGCCTGATTGGAGTCGGGAAGGAATTTTTTATTCCCCTAAAGTGAGGAAAATTGGCTTCTACCTCACAGGGTTTTTTTGCCTTCCTCTGGATCAACTTGTAGGATGACAGGCCGAACTGGATGGACAAATGTCTTTTTTCGGCCTTATGTACTATGTTACTATGTTACTATCACATACAATGGCTGACCTACATGTTGCTTCTTACAATGTTAAAGGCTTTCACTCCCCCTCAAAACGGAGTCAAATCTTTACCATTCTAAGGAAAGCTGGAGCTGGAGTGGTATTCCTCCAAGAGACACATTTCCTTTTCAATCACTACCCTAACATGCAGTTCTCTCATTATTCTAATTGGTATCATTGTGGTGGCAGTTCTGGCAAGCACCTGTCATGGTCTTACCTTCTTGCTGTTCTCCTTCGTTTGACATGTGCTGGCGGCCATCTTGGTTTCTGGGTTTCTTGTAGCCTTCCACCCTGCGGCTCCTCCTTCCCACTGGGAGGAGCTGGATGCCTAGCTCATATATATAGGAGGTCTGTGGCTTCAGTTCCTTGCTTGGTCCTCTTGTGTTCACATGCTTCTAAGACTGCTGCTGCTTCTGGTTCCTGATCCTGGCTTCGTCTGACTACCCTGCTGGTTCCTGATCCTGGCTTCGTCTGACTACCCTGCTGGTTCCTGATCCTGGCTTCGTCTGACTACCCTTCTGGTTCCTGACCTCTGGCTTCGCAAAGACTCTGCTCGGTTTCACCATCCGTTTGGACTTTGGCTTTACAGCTTTATTTTCAATAAAGCCTTCTTATCTTCACTCTTCTCTTGTTGTACGTCTGGTTCATGGTTCCGTGACATTAGGACCAAGCCATGAATTCTGACGGTACAGGGCCATCCTCGCTACCCACGCTGGTTGCCAGACTTGATCAGCAGGATCACCTGTTGGGTCGGTTCGCTGTGGCGTTGCAAACCCTGCTTGAACGCACGGCTCATTTCGCTCCCGTTGCCGATGGGTCGGTTGTCGCTCCTGGGCTCGCTCCTACTGCCGCTCCGGTTGTTGCGCCAGAGTCTACCCCGACACCTGTTGTTGCGCCTGCGGTGTTTCGGGGTATGACCGGTTCTGCCCCTCTTCCACAGCGCTTTGGGGGAGAGCCAACTCAGTGCCGAGGTTTCCTTAACCAGGTGGGCATTTATTTCGAGTTGCTGCCACATGCCTTTCCCACTGAGAGATCAAAGGTGGGCTTCTTGATCTCGCTGCTCTCGGACAAGGCCTTGGCCTGGGCCAGCCCTTTATGGGAGAACAACAATCCGGTGGTTGCCGAGTTTTCCGGTTTTGTTGCTTCTCTTCGGAAGGTATTCGATGTGCCGGCTCGTGCTGCCTCTGCTGCGAAGCTCCTTATGTCCATCAGACAGGGTTCACGATCCGTAGCTGAATACGCCATTGAGTTTCGTACCCTGGCAGCAGAGGTGGGCTGGAATAATGAGGCTCTGGTCGCTGCTTTCTCTCATGGTCTCTCGGATGCCTTGAAGGATGAGGTTGCAGCTAAGGACCTACCAGTTGAGCTCGAGTCTCTTATTTCTTTCCTGATTTTGATTGACACCAGACTCAGGGAGAGACCTTCCTTTAAGGAGAACCTGCGGAGGTCTTCTAACAGATTGGTGCCTACGTTTGCTGTCCCACCCGTGCCTCCCTCTCCTCCCACGCCTCCTGGGGATGACTTGTCTGGGGGTGAACCCATGCAGCTGGGGTTTGCTCGCCTGTCCGAGGGGGAGAGGGCACTCCGGAGACGCGAGGGCCGATGCATGTACTGTGGTCTCGGTGGGCATTTTCGGTTGGCATGTCCGAACCGTCCGGGAGAACGCTCGTACCTGAGATCCTGTCGGGGGCAGATCTTGGGTGGAGTCTCCTCGTCCCCGGTTTCCCGTGTTGACAAACCACTGATCACTGTTGTCCTCTCCTGGGTCGGGGGCTCGGTGACGACCCAGGCGTTGGTGGACTCTGGTGCTGGTGGTTTGTTCATTGATAGTGTGTTCGCTGCCGCCAATTCCATTCCTCTGCAGGCTCGAGGTTCCCCACTGGCTCTTGAGGCGATAGACGGCAGACCCCTTCTGCCGCCACACGTGACTCATGAGACCCTTCCAGTGGGGATAGCCATTGGTGCCGTTCACAGAGAGTCGGTCTGCCTCCAGGTTATTTCGTCTCCACACTACTCGGTGGTCTTGGGGTACCCCTGGCTCCAGAAGCATAATCCGACTTTCGATTGGAGATCGGTCGAGATCCTCTCGTGGTCACCGCAGTGTGGGGCTAGTTGCATCCATGGGTCTGTCAAGTTGCTGTGTACTTCCTCGGACTCTCTGTTGCCTCCTGAATACGAGGAGTACCGGGATGTATTCGATAAGGTGCGCGCGGTTGCCCTACCTCCGCACCGCCCATACGATTGTGCCATAGAGTTACAATCTGGTGCCGTTCCTCCTCGTGGCAAAGTCTATCCACTGTCGGTAGCGGAGAATGAGGCCATGGAGGAGTACGTGAGGGAGGCGCTTTCACGCGGACACATTCGCAAATCTTCGTCCCCGGCAGGGGCTGGATTTTTCTTTGTGAAAAAGAAGGGCGGTGAGTTGAGGCCTTGCATCGATTACAGGGGTCTCAATCGCATCACGATCAAGAACGCTTACCCGATACCCTTGATTTCCGAGCTGTTCGATCGCCTTAAAGGGGCCACGGTCTTTACCAAACTCGACCTGAGGGCGGCATATAACCTGGTAAGGATCAAGGCGGGCGATGAGTGGAAGACCGCGTTTAACACCAGGACCGGTCATTACGAATCCTTGGTTATGCCCTTTGGGTTGTGCAATGCGCCCGCAGTCTTTCAGGAATTCATCAACGATGTTTTCCGTGACCTGTTGCAGCAGTGTGTGGTGGTCTATTTGGATGACATCTTGGTATATTCTGAATCCATGGAGGCCCACATTCTGGATGTCAGACGAGTGTTGCAACGGTTACGAGAGAACAAGCTGTTCGGTAAGCTTGAGAAATGCGAATTTCACCGATCCCAGGTAACCTTCTTAGGTTACATCATTTCCGCTGAGGGGTTCTCCATGGATCCTGAGAAGGTTTCGGCTGTCTTACAGTGGCCCCAGCCCAGTGGTCTTCGTTCCCTGCAGCGCTTTTTGGGCTTCGCCAATTATTATCGGAAGTTCATCAGGGACTTTTCCATGCTGGCCAAGCCTCTCACGGATCTGATCAGGAAGGGCAGTAATTCCCAGGTATGGCCGCTCGAGGCCATCCGAGCTTTTGAGGCCCTAAATTCCGCCTTTGTGTCGGCTCCGATTCTGTCGCATCCCAACCCTGGGTTGCCCTTTGTCCTCGAGGTGGACGCGTCTGAGACGGGAGTAGGCGCCCTTCTGTCTCAGCGTAGAACACCAGAGGGTCCTCTGCTTCCTTGTGGGTTTTACTCCCGGAAACTGTCTTCCGCGGAGTGCAACTATCAGATTGGTGACAGGGAGTTATTGGCCATCGTGCAGGCCCTTAAAGAATGGAGGCACTTGCTCGAGGGTTCGGTGGTTCCGGTTCTCATCCTGACGGACCACAAGAATCTGACCTACCTTTCTGAGGCCAAGAGATTGACACCACGTCAGGCCAGATGGGCTCTGTTCTTGTCACGTTTTAATTACGTGGTCTCCTACCTACCCGGTTCCAAGAACATCAGGGCGGATGCCTTATCACGGCAGTACTCCGAGCTGTCCAGGGAGGAGTCGATTCCGACTTCGGTCATACCTCCGAATCAGATCCTGGCCGCCATTCGCACCAGCCTGACCTCTCCCCTGGGTGAGCAGATTTTGGCGGCTCAATCTGGTGCTCCCTCTGGGAGACCCAACGGCAGATGTTTTGTGCCTGAGGAGTTGCGCACTCGGTTGTTGCGAACCTACCATAACTCCAAGACCGCGGGGCATCCTGGAAAAAATCAGCTGTCCTGGGCTGTTTCACGTCTGTTCTGGTGGCCTTCCCTACGTTCCGACATCGCCGCGTATGTAGCGGCATGCTCCGTTTGTGCCCAGAGTAAGTCCCCTCGGCACCTTCCGTTGGGCCTTCTGCAACCCATAGCCACCGGGGAGCGCCCATGGTCACACCTGGGGATGGATTTCATTGTGGACCTCCCTGCATCCCGAGGCCATACGGTCATTCTCATGATTGTGGATCGGTTTTCCAAAATGTGCCACTGTGTTCCTCTCAAGAAGTTACCCTCTGCACAAGAGTTGGCCACGATTTTTGCCAGGGAGGTCTTCCGGTTGCACGGTTTGCCCAAGGAGATTGTGTCGGATCGGGGGAGTCAGTTTGTGTCCAGGTTCTGGCGCGCCTTTTGCTCCCAGTTGGGGATTCATCTCTCCTTCTCCTCGGCCTACCACCCTCAGTCCAATGGGGCCGCAGAACGATCCAATCAGGCCTTGGAGCAATTCCTTCGTTGCTATGTCTCCGATCACCAAGACAATTGGGTTGACCTCCTGCCTTGGGCTGAGTTTGCCAGGAACACGGCGGTGAACTCTTCCTCTGGGACGTCTCCCTTCATGGCCAATTATGGGTTCCAACCTGCCGTGTTACCGGAGGTATTCTCTCCCCAGGATATTCCGGCTGTGGAGGATCACCTTTCCGTCCTACGTGCTTCTTGGGTACAGATCCAGAAGTCCCTTGAGGTCTCTGCGCAGCGCCAGAGACTCCAGGCTGATCGCAGACGAGCGCCTGCTCCTTCCTACCAGGTCGGAGACCGTGTATGGTTGTCCACCCGCAACCTCAACCTTCGAGTGCCCACTCCCAAGCTGGCGCCTCGCTTTGTTGGTCCCTTCCGAGTGCTTCGCAGGGTAAACCCGGTAACCTATGCCCTTGCGCTTCCTCCTGGCATGCGGATCTCCAACGTGTTTCATGTCTCCCTGTTGAAGCCACTGGTGTGTAATCGTTTCACTTCCTCGGTTCCTCGGCCTCGTCCGGTCCAAGTGGGCAATCGTGAGGAATATGAGGTGAGCAATATCCTGGACTCACGCCTGGTCCGCGGTCGGTTGCAGTTTTTGGTCCATTGGCGTGGTTATGGTCCAGAGGAGCGTTCCTGGGTTCCCTCCGCAGATGTCCATGCTCCTGCCTTGCTCCGAGCCTTCCACGCACGCTTCCCTCAGAAACCGTTTTGTGCTCCGCGGAGGAGGGGCCCTTGAGGGGGAGGTACTGTCATGGTCTTACCTTCTTGCTGTTCTCCTTCGTTTGACATGTGCTGGCGGCCATCTTGGTTTCTGGGTTTCTTGTAGCCTTCCACCCTGCGGCTCCTCCTTCCCACTGGGAGGAGCTGGATGCCTAGCTCATATATATAGGAGGTCTGTGGCTTCAGTTCCTTGCTTGGTCCTCTTGTGTTCACATGCTTCTAAGACTGCTGCTGCTTCTGGTTCCTGATCCTGGCTTCGTCTGACTACCCTGCTGGTTCCTGATCCTGGCTTCGTCTGACTACCCTGCTGGTTCCTGATCCTGGCTTCGTCTGACTACCCTGCTGGTTCCTGATCCTGGCTTCGTCTGACTACCCTTCTGGTTCCTGACCTCTGGCTTCGCAAAGACTCTGCTCGGTTTCACCATCCGTTTGGACTTTGGCTTTACAGCTTTATTTTCAATAAAGCCTTCTTATCTTCACTCTTCTCTTGTTGTACGTCTGGTTCATGGTTCCGTGACAGCACCCGACTGTATAGGGAGGGTGCTTAGGGACTGATGGTCCTCCTCCCCCCATTCCCCCCTTTAGGTCATTCTGGGAGCTGGCCCCGTCATGTAAGGTTTAAGTAGTGGTGGATTAGGACGGCCGTTAAGGGGTTAATTCTCTGGTGGAACCTCCTTAGACAGGATGGGGGCGGTGCAGTAATCCTGAAGGTACATATACCCCTCCCCCTGCTCCAGCACTTCCTCTTGCAAGTGGAAGAAGATTGGCCCTCCCTCCCTCCCTTTTTGCGGTTATCATTGGGAGGCGGGTCGAGGTGCGCGGTTATGATCAGTTATGGATACTTGGTTATTCTGTGTTGTTTTTCTATTTCTTCAGATCCCTCGCTGGGAGTCCAGCAGTTTGGATATCGCTCCGATGATTACGGCTTTGGAGAGCTGCAAATTCTGGTTGAGTTTATGAAGTCACAGCTAGCGGCATTTGAGTACAGCGGAGATATGGTTGGAGCAGATGGCGTGCTTGCCCGCTGGGAGTCCAGCTGTGGGCATACTGCTCTGATGATTACGGTTTAACTTGCCCGCTGGGAGTCCAGCGTTTGGCATACCGCTCTGATGATTATGGTTTATTAAGGTTTGCCGCTTTAATAAAGAAGCTGTGGCCGATCACCATCCAGCAATAAAATGATACAGTTGTCTGTGTTGTTTGTTATGGGTCAAGGTTGGGTAAAGGGGCCAGAGGTGATTAAAGGTGTTTTCCCCTTCCCATGTTTCCCTGAATACCGGCAGTCCTCTGCTTCTGGTGGGGTCAGCATAGGGTTTCAAAAGAGGATTCCCTTTAAACACATCAACCAAGTTTTAGACCCTGATGGAAGGTATATTTTAATTAAGGGTACCATAGGTCCACAAACCTACACCTTTATTAATTTATATGCCCCCAATTCTAATCAATCCCACTGGATTTCTAACATCTTCCCTATCATAGATTCCTTCAAGGAAGGGATAGTAATATTGGGTGGAGACTTAAATGTTGTCCTATTTCCGCAAGTAGACATATCGTCACGCAAATCGACCCACTCCGGCAAATCCCTTAAAACCATTAGGAAAACTTTCTGGTACCTTCATCTGATAGATGTGTGTCGCTCCCACCACCCCAATACTCTAGATTTCACATTCTACTCCCCAATGCATGGCACATACCATCGTCTAGACTACTTGTTCATATCTAAAGAACATTTGCACCTGTGTAGTGAGACATC
The DNA here is from genome assembly GCF_905171765.1 of Bufo bufo. NCBI lineage: Eukaryota > Metazoa > Chordata > Amphibia > Anura > Bufonidae > Bufo > Bufo bufo. Next base: position 4,260,139 of record NC_053395.1, on the reverse strand, counting down.
TATTGGCTCCATACACATCTCGGATCACTCCCCCATTTTTATCTCAGTACTGGCCCCTAACGAAATTCCCTCATGCTTTAATTGGCGTCTAAATGAATCGCTCTTGGGCTACCAGGAGTCGGTAGATTTAATTTCCAAACATATCACAGAATATTTTTCCTTGAATAAAAGCCCTGATCTTACCGTCAACACCCTTTGGGATGCGCACAAACCTGTAATCAGGGGACAATTTATTAACATCGTCTCTTACCAAAAGAGATTGAGAGAAAAAGAAATTGATGAATTCCTAAAAAATATACAGAGACTTGAATCTCAACACAAAAAAAAAACTCTGACTCCCAACTACAAGAGTTATCAGAATTTAGGGCGAAACTTAGGTCCCTCCTACTATCTAAAGCGGCCAAATTCTATATGAGCTCTCAGCATAAATTTTTTGCACATGGAGACAAGGCCACCAAATTTGTAATGAATAGGATCAAAGGGAGGAGATCTGCATACTACGTTCACCAGTTGTCCTCACATGAAAGAAATCCTATCTTCTCTGTTAGTCAGATAGCTGCCCAATTCCGCTCCTTTTATAATGACCTTTATAATCTTCCCTCAACTGTAGACCCAGAAACACATATCTCTGCCATATTAGCTTTTTTAGAGACGACTAATATCCCTACCATTTCCTCCAAACAGAAATCAACCTTAGAAGCCCCCTTTACATTAATAGAACTGAGGAAAGCAATGCACCAAATGCCATCGGGGAAGAGCCCAGGCCCTGACGGCCTTCCGATTTCTTATTACAAAACTTTTCATGTACTCCTTCTTCCTCACCTCCTAGAAGTTTGTAATCAGACGCTTCTCAGAATCCCTCTATCAAGAGATATGACTGCGGCCCACATCACACTTATACCTAAAGAAGGGAAAGATACCAAACAATGTTCCAATTATAGACCCATATCCCTCCTGAACATAGACCTTAAGCTCCTGGCCAAAATGCTAGCTTACAGACTAGCTACCCTTCTCCCCCAACTTGTTCATGGAGATCAGGTAGGCTTTATCTGCAATAGAGAGGGCAAGGACAACACTACTAGAGTAATTAATACTTTATGTCATGCCAGGCAAATATCTTCTCCCTTGCTCTTACTCAGCACAGATGCTGAGAAAGCATTCGATTGGGTGAACTGGTTGTACCTAAAACACACACTGTTGAGGTTTGGCCTTCCTGACTCCTTTGTTCAAGCAACCTTTTCCATGTATGAACAAGCAATGTTTTTTCCATGTATGAACAATCAATAGATGGTATAATACGCCAGATAAGACCTCAAGATACTCTGAGTCTGCTTCGGACATCTGCCGGAGGTGCCTTGGGGAGAAGGGGACTTTTTTTCACGTTTGGTGGACTTGCCCCCTCATTTATAAATGGTGGAGTGAAATTTTCTCTGTTGCTAACAAAATTTGTGGCACCTCGTTACATCCATCTCCGCAGATCGCCCTTCTATCCCTTCCCCAAGAAAAGGCACACATAAAACCGCCTTTTGTCTTTACACAAATGCTGATAGCTGCCCGTCTTTTACTCCCTAAATTTTGGATGCAACCCCTAGTCCCAACTTTAGAACAATGGATCCAGAAAATGGACCAGCTTCATAGGTTTGAAGAGCTGTCCTCTTGGGAAACACGCACACACGTGGCCTTCCTCAAAAAATGGCCCCTTTGGTCCAAATATAGAGCTCCCAAAACCACGATAAACCCTATCATTTCTTGAGCTGCTATGAGTCACTGCCTGCTGATACATGGAACTACTTCCTAATACAAACCACACTCTAATCATAAGGCTATTTCATCACCCACCGAATAATCGAACTCTGCTATCCTTAGTGGATTAGCCCATCTTCCGCTCTCAAGTTTATATGTCTTTCGCAAGTCTGTCAGTTATTGAATCATTTGTCAAGTCGTAAACTTCACACCAATTTTGTACCTGCGCTGTACTTACAATGTACTTATAAATACCTTAGCTTGGCCTGCGTGCCTATACCTTGGTATCCTGTTACCCCCTGTTCCTATCTGGAAATTTACAATAAAACTTTATTCCTGTTCCGCTCTTAATTCATATAGTTGCGCTCTGTTAGAGCAGACTATACACTTCCGGCTTGTATTCTGCTGGTTGAACTTATTTTTGCGTTCCATTGCGGCCATCTTCTTCCGGTCACATGTTTTAGACACTCCCTGTTGACCGGCCATCTTGCGCATGTGCAATTCAACTCACACACATGATGCCACTTGTTTACAGGTGAATATGATTAATGTAGTTATTTGGATATGTTTATTCAGTATATATATGACACGCCATTACATGGTCTGGTAGCCCTGAGGAAGCCGGACTGCACCGGCGGTACGCGTGGGGCGTCTTTCTTCATGTCGCACAGGTCCTCTTCACCAGATCCTACACAGCTCATGGCTCTTACATTCTGACCAGATCTGGTCTTATTCTTATTCCTTTGATGCCACATTATATTTTGATGTAAGGTTTATATGCATTCATATGGTTATTGATGTAGCTGGGTTATATATATTTTATGTCCTCATCTTTGGACGTCAGTGGACTCTGTTTAGGTGTTGGTCTTACTTTTTACCAACACAAAGTTCTATTATATACAATGTGTAACATGTCTATGTGTTAGTTTTGTCTAATAAAAATAACTTTTTACTCATTGATATTTGTGGGATGTGAATTTCTATTGTGGTTCACTTGACTGTACTTCAGCCTTGGTTTCTGCATGATCTGCAGGAGGTATGCGATCTGCAGCTCATTCTAAGCCGTGTACCGTGGTCGGCATCCCAAGAATACAGCGAGGTCACGAACAAAGAAAGCAACTCAAACACCAGTTTTGCCAAAACAGTATTTTACTTAAACGTGGTCATGAATGCAACCACAGATGCTGGTAACACACAAATAAATGTACAGACACCCAGCCTGAAGGCTGAGACCCTTAAGCTGTACAGCGCTGCTTCCTGCTGCTCCCTATTGGCTCCATACACATCTCGTATCACTCCCCCATTTTTATCTCAGTACTGGCCCCTAACGAAATTCCCTCATGCTTTAATTGGCGTCTAAATGAATCGCTCTTGGGCTACCAGGAGTCGGTAGATTTAATTTCCAAACATATCACAGAATATTTTTCCTTGAATAAAAGCCCTGATCTTACCGTCAACACCCTTTGAGATGCGCACAAACCTGTAATCAGGGGACAATTTATTAACATTGTCTCTTACCAAAAGAGATTGAGAGAAAAAGAAATTGATGAATTCCTAAAAAATATACAGAGACTTGAATCTCAACACAAAAAAAAAACTCTGACTCCCAACTACAAGAGTTATCAGAATTTAGGGCGAAACTTAGGTCCCTCCTACTATCTAAAGCGGCCAAATTCTATATGAGCTCTCAGCATAAATTTTTTGCACATGGAGACAAGGCCACCAAATTTGTAATGAATAGGATCAAAGGGAGGAGATCTGCACACTACGTTCACCAGTTGTCCTCACATGAAAGAAATCCTATCTTCTCTGTTAGTCAGATAGCTGCCCAATTCCGCTCCTTTTATAATGACCTTTATAATCTTCCCTCAACTGTAGACCCAGAAACACATATCTCTGCCATATTAGCTTTTTTAGAGACGACTAATATCCCTACCATTTCCTCCAAACAGAAATCAACCTTAAAAGCCCCCTTTACATTAATAGAACTGAGGAAAGCAATGCACCAAATGCCATCGGGGAAGAGCCCAGGCCCTGACGGCCTTCCGATTTCTTATTACAAAACTTTTCATGTACTCCTTCTTCCTCACCTCCTAGAAGTTTGTAATCAGACGCTTCTCAGAATCCCTCTATCAAGAGATATGACTGCGGCCCACATCACACTTATACCTAAAGAAGGGAAAGATACCAAACAATGTTCCAATTATAGACCCATATCCCCCACTTACAATGTACTTATAAATACCTTAGCTTGGCCTGCGTGCCTATACCTTGGTATCCTGTTACCCCCTGTTCCTATCTGGAAATTTACAATAAAACTTTATTCCTGTTCCGCTCTTAATTCATATAGTTGCGCTCTGTTAGAGCAGACTATACACTTCCGGCTTGTATTCTGCTGGTTGAACTTATTTTTGCGTTCCATTGCGGCCATCTTCTTCCGGTCACATGTTTTAGACACTCCCTGTTGACCGGCCATCTTGCGCATGTGCAATTCAACTCACACACATGATGCCACTTGTTTACAGGTGAATATGATTAATGTAGTGGATGCTGGAGGTATTGGCGGTAAATTTAACAACTGGCGGGCTCAAATAGACCAGCCACGCCTTACCTGTTATTACCCTAGAGTCAGGAACAATTGTTGGGTGCGTAATGCGGGCTAGCCTGCGGTACAACAGCTTACAATCTTATTCCATGCTATAATAATTCCCTCCCCCAACAACTGGTTAAACAGCGCGTGCCTATAGTGTTTCTCCGGAATACACAGCCTGACTTGAATCATTTGTGAAGCTTCTCAGCTCTCCGGTGTGAACTGACACTATAAACGTGAAGTCCTTGTTATGAGCAGTTAACAATCCATGTGGCCTGACACAAACAGCAAACCTAACTGACTACAGGGCCGGTCTCAGTCTCTAGGATCCTAGGCACCAGTGCTGTATGAGATGTGTGCACGATTAGTCTTACCGGCCGGGTCTGCTTTGTGTAAGCTGGTGACTGTAGATGGAACAAGGGTTTCTCCAACAAGAGTGTGGTATTGCAGTGCCTGTAGCTTTACCCCCCAGCTCTCATCTGAGTTCCTGGCAGCAATACTCCATCCTCTGGACAAGATCAGGGTCTTGGACACGATCAGCTCCCCTTGGCTGCAGCTCTGGTCCCTGAAGGATGCTCTCACACTTGGATGTCAATGGATTCACCTCACACACAGATCCTGGATGCCTCTTTCAAGCTCACCCTAATATGGCTGCTGCCTTCCTCTCCAGGCTTTGTAACTCCACCCCCTGAGAGCTTTCAACATACATGAATCTAGAAATGCAGTCTTTTTAGCTATGCTTAGGAAACAACGGCCTCTTGTGGCCAAACAGCAAAATGTCAGTTTATTGTTAAATTATTTAACTTCATTTACACAAATAAACTGTCCAGACGATGACTGCTGTTTGCTTATCTCACAACTGGAGATGAGCAAATTTTTTAAAAATTTGATTTGGCAGGTTCGCCGAATTTTTAGAAAAAATTTGGTTGGATCTGAATTTATTTGCGGCGAATCATGTTAAAAAATGGCTATTTCCTGGCTGCAGAGAGCCTGTATAGCGGTGTAGAACACTGTGCCTGTATAGTGGTGTAGAACACTGTGCCTGTATATCGGTGTAGAACACTGTGCCTGTATATCGGTGTAGAACACTGTGCCTGTATAGTGGTGTAGAACACTGTGCCTGTATAGCGGTGTAGAACACTGTGACTGTATATCGGTGTAGAGCACTGTGCCTGTATAGTGGTGTAGAACACTGTGCCTGTATAGTGGTGTAGAACACTGTGCCTGTATAGCGGTGTAGAACACTGTGCCTGTATAGCGGTGTAGAACACTGTGCCTGTATAGCGGTGTAGAACACTATGCCTGTATAGCGGTGTAGAACACTGTGCCTGTATAGTGGTGTAGAACACTGTGCCTGTATAGTGGTGTAGAACACTGTGCCTGTATATCTGTGTAGAACACTGTGCCTGTATAGTGGTGTAGAACACTGTGCCTGTATAGTGGTGTAGAACACTGTGCCTGTATAGCGGTGTAGAACACTGTGCCTGTATAGCGGTGTAGAACACTGTGCCTGTATAGTGGTGTAGAACACTGTGCCTGTATAGTGGTGTAGAACACTTTGCCTGTATAGCAGTGTAGAACACTGTGCCTGTATAGTGGTGTAGAACACTGTGCCTGTATAGCGGTGTAGAGCACTGTGCCTGTATAGTGGTGTAGAACACTGTGCCTGTATAGTGGTGTAGAACACTGTGCCTGTATATCGGTGTAGAACACTGTGCCTGTATAGCGGTGTAGAACACTGTGTCTGTATAGCGGTGTAGAACACTGTACCTGTATAGCGGTGTAGAACACTGTGCCTGTATATCGGTGTAGAACACTGTGCCTGTATAGCGGTGTAGAACACTGTGTCTGTATAGCGGTGTAGAACACTGTACCTGTATAGCGGTGTAGAACACTGTGCCTGTATAGCGGTGTAGAACACTGTGCCTGTATATCGGTGTAGAACACTGTGCCTGTATAGTGTGTAGAACACTGTGCCTGTATAGCGGTGTAGAACACTGTGCCTGTATAGTGGTGTAGAACACTGTGCCTGTATAGCGGTGTAGAACACTGTGCCTGTATAGCAGTGTAGAACACTGTGCCTGTATAGTGGTGTAGAACACTGTGCCTGTATAGTGGTGTAGAACACTGTGTCTGTATAGCGGTGTAGAACACTGTGCCTGTATAGCGGTGTAGAACACTGTGCCTGTATAGCGGTGTAGAACACTGTGCCTGTATAGTGGTGTAGAACACTGTGCCTGTATACAGGGAGTGCAGAATTATTAGGCAAGTTGTATTTTTGAGGATTAATTTTATTATTGAACAACAACCATGTTCTCAATGAACCTAAAAAACTCATTAATATCAAAGCTGAATATTTTTGGAAGTAGTTTTTAGTTTGTTTTTAGTTTTAGCTATTTTAGGGGGATATCTGTGTGTGCAGGTGACTATTACTGTGCATAATTATTAGGCAACTTAACAAAAAACAAATATATACCCATTTCAATTATTTATTTTTACCAGTGAAACCAATATAACATCTCAACATTCACAAATATACATTTCTGACATTCAAAAACAAAACAAAAACAAATCAGTGACCAATATAGCCACCTTTCTTTGCAAGGACACTCAAAAGCCTGCCATCCATGGATTCTGTCAGTGTTTTGATCTGTTCACCATCAACATTGCGTGCAGCAGCAACCACAGCCTCCCAGACACTGTTCAGAGAAGTGTACTGTTTTCCCTTCTTGTAAATCTCACATTTGATGATGGACCACAGGTTCTCAATGGGGTTCAGATCAGGTGAACAAGGAGGCCATGTCATTAGATTTTCTTCTTTTATACCCTTTCTTGCCAGCCACGCTGTGGAGTACTTGGACGCGTGTGATGGAGCATTGTCCTGCATGAAAATCATGTTTTTCTTGAAGGATGCAGACTTCTTCCTGTACCACTGCTTGAAGAAGGTGTCTTCCAGAAACTGGCAGTAGGACTGGGAGTTGAGCTTGACTCCATCCTCAACCCGAAAAGGCCCCACAAGCTCATCTTTGATGATACCAGCCCAAACCAGTACTCCACCTCCACCTTGCTGGCGTCTGAGTCGGACTGGAGCTCTCTGCCCTTTACCAATCCAGCCACGGGCCCATCCATCTGGCCCATCAAGACTCACACTCATTTCATCAGTCCATAAAACCTTAGAAAAATCAGTCTTGAGATATTTCTTGGCCCAGTCTTGACGTTTCAGCTTGTGTGTCTTGTTCAGTGGTGGTCGTCTTTCAGCCTTTCTTACCTTGGCCATGTCTCTGAGTATTGCACACCTTGTGCTTTTGGGCACTCCAGTGATCTTGCAGCTCTGAAATATGGCCAAACTGGTGGCAAGTGGCATCTTGGCAGCTGCACGCTTGACTTTTCTCAGTTCATGGGCAGTTATTTTGCGCCTTGGTTTTTCCACACGCTTCTTGCGACCCTGTTGACTATTTTGAATGAAACGCTTGATTGTTCGATGATCACGCTTCAGAAGCTTTGCAATTTTAAGAGTGCTGCATCCCTCTGCAAGATATCTCACTATTTTTGACTTTTCTGAGCCTGTCAAGTCCTTCTTTTGACCCATTTTGCCAAAGGAAAGGAAGTTGCCTAATAATTATGCACACCTAATATAGGGTGTTGATGTCATTAGACCACACCCCTTCTCATTACAGAGATGCACATCACCTAATATGCTTAATTGGTAGTAGGCTTTCGAGCCTATACAGCTTGGAGTAAGACAAAATGCATAAAGAGGATGATGTGGTCAAAATACTCATTTGCCTAATAATTCTGTACACAGTGTAGTGGTGTAGAACACTGTGCCTGTATAGCAGTGTAGAACACTGTGCCTGTATAGCGGTGTAGAACACTGTACCTGTATAGCGGTGTAGAACACTGTGCCTGTATAGCGGTGTAGAACACTGTGCCTGTATAGCGGTGTAGAACACTGTGCCTGTATAGCGGTAGAGAACACTGTGCCTCTATAGTGGTGTAGAACACTGTGCCTGTATAGCGGTGTAGAACACTGTGCCTGTATAGCAGTGTAGAACACTGTGCCTGTATAGCGGTGTAGAACACTGTACCTGTATAGCGGTGTAGAACACTGTGCCTGTATAGCGGTGTAGAACACTGTGCCTGTATAGCGGTGTAGAGCACTGTGCCTCTATAGCGGTGTAGAACACTGTGCCTGTATAGGGGTGTAGAACACTGTGCCTGTATAGCGGTGTAGAACAATGTGCCTGTATAGTGGTGTAGAACACTGTGCCTGTATAATGGTGTAGAACACTGTGCCTGTATAGCGGTGTAGAACACTGTGCCTGTATAGCGGTGTAGAACACTGTGCCTGTATAGCGGTGTAGAACACTGTGCCTGTATAGCGGTGTAGAACACTGTGCCTGTATAGTGGTGTAGAACACTGTGCCTGTATAGCGGTGTAGAACACTGTGCCTGTATAGCGGTGTAGAACACTGTGCCTGTATAGCGGTGTAGAACACTGTGCCTGTATAGTGGTGTAGAACGCTGTGCCTGTATAGTGGTGTAGAACACTGTGCCTGTATAGCGGTGTAGAACACTGTGCCTGTATAGCGGTGTAGAACACTGTGCCTGTATAGTGGTGTAGAACACTGTGCCTGTATAGTGGTTTAGAGCACTGTGCCTGTATAGTGGTGTAGAACACTGTGCCTGTATAGTGGTGTAGAACACTGTGCCTGTATAGCGGTGTAGAACACTGTGCCTGTATAGTGGTGTAGAACACTGTGCCTGTATAGCGGTGTAGAACACTGTGCCTGTATAGTGGTGTAGAACACTGTGCCTGTATAGCGGTGTAGAACACTGTGCCTGTATAGCGGTGTAGAACACTGTGCCTGTATAGCGGTGTAGAACACTGTGCCTGTATAGCGGTGTAGAACACTGTGCCTGTATAGCGGTGTAGAACACTGTGCCTGTATAGCGGTGTAGAACACTGTGCCTGTATAGCGGTGTAGAACAATGTGCCTGTATAGTGGTGTAGAACACTATGCCTGTATAGCGGTGTAGAACACTGTGCCTGTATAGCGGTGTAGAACACTGTGCCTGTATAGCGGTGTAGAACACTGTGCCTGTATAGCGGTGTAGAACACTGTGCCTGTATAGTGGTGTAGAACACTGTGCCTGTATAGCAGTGTAGAACACTGTGCCTGTATAGCGGTGTAGAACACTGTGCCTGTATAGCGGTGTAGAACACTGTGCCTGTATAGTGGTGTAGAACGCTGTGCCTGTATAGTGGTGTAGAACACTGTGCCTGTATAGCGGTGTAGAACACTGTGCCTGTATAGCGGTGTAGAACACTGTGCCTGTATAGTGGTGTAGAACACTGTGCCTGTATAGTGGTGTAGAACACTGTGCCTGTATAGCGGTGTAGAACACTGTGCCTGTATAGCGGTGTAGAACACTGTGCCTGTATAGCGGTGTAGAACACTGTGCCTGTATAGTGGTGTAGAACACTGTGCCTGTATAGCGGTGTAGAACACTGTGCCTGTATAGCGGTGTAGAACACTGTGCCTGTATAGCGGTGTAGAACACTGTGCCTGTATAGCGGTGTAGAACAATGTGCCTGTATAGTGGTGTAGAACACTATGCCTGTATAGCGGTGTAGAACACTGTGCCTGTATAGCGGTGTAGAACACTGTGCCTGTATAGCGGTGTAGAACACTGTGCCTGTATAGCGGTGTAGAACACTGTGCCTGTATAGTGGTGTAGAACACTGTGCCTGTATAGCGGTGTAGAACACTGTGCCTGTATAGCGGTGTAGAACACTGTGCCTGTATAGCGGTGTAGAACACTGTGCCTGTATAGTGGTGTAGAACGCTGTGCCTGTATAGTGGTGTAGAACACTGTGCCTGTATAGCGGTGTAGAACACTGTGCCTGTATAGCGGTGTAGAACACTGTGCCTGTATAGTGGTGTAGAACACTGTGCCTGTATAGTGGTGTAGAACACTGTGCCTGTATAGCGGTGTAGAACACTGTGCCTGTATAGCGGTGTAGAACACTGTGCCTGTATAGCGGTGTAGAACACTGTGCCTGTATAGTGGTGTAGAACACTGTGCCTGTATAGCGGTGTAGAACACTGTGCCTGTATAGCGGTGTAGAACACTGTGCCTGTATAGCGGTGTAGAACACTGTGCCTGTATAGCGGTGTAGAACACTGTGCCTGTATAGCGGTGTAGAACACTGTGCCTGTATAGCGGTGTAGAACACTGTGCCTGTATAGTGGTGTAGAACACTGTGCCTGTATAGCGGTGTAGAACACTGTGCCTGTATAGCGGTGTAGAACACTGTGCCTGTATAGTGGTGTAGAACGCTGTGCCTGTATAGTGGTGTAGAACACTGTGCCTGTATAGCGGTGTAGAACACTGTGCCTGTATAGCGGTGTAGAACACTGTGCCTGTATAGCGGTGTAGAACACTGTGCCTGTATAGTGGTGTAGAACGCTGTGCCTGTATAGTGGTGTAGAACACTGTGCCTGTATAGCGGTGTAGAACACTGTGCCTGTATAGCGGTGTAGAACACTGTGCCTGTATAGTGGTGTAGAACACTGTGCCTGTATAGCGGTGTAGAACACTGTGCCTGTATAGCGGTGTAGAACACTGTGCCTGTATAGCGGTGTAGAACACTGTGCCTGTATAGTGGTGTAGAACACTGTGCCTGTATAGCGGTGTAGAACACTGTGCCTGTATAGCGGTGTAGAACACTGTGCCTTGCAGTAACACACATAGGGAGTCTGCTGTGGTAGTGAGATAATACTGTGAGTCCGTATGACCTGCAGATGACAGGCGTCGCTCTTCGAATCACTGCACACTTCACTTATTGGGGCAGTCACGGGCCCAAAACTGACCAAATAACTCAAGTGTGAACTCAGCCTTACAGGTCGATGTTAGCGCCAAGAAGAAGCGCACTCCTTTTACACCGTCGTCAGCTGATTCCACATAGATGTCTACAGAACCTGTTCTATTAACCCCTTATACAAGTAGAGCCCCCGTCAGAGTGGAGAGGGGGTCAGCAGTAAGTTTGTGTTGACATCACAGACTATTTTGCCCTTCCTCTGATCTGTCAGAACAATAACCCCCAAAAAACTGATCAGTCAGAACAATAACCCACAAAAAACACACTGACTGACTGGTACCGCCGCTGCTTCCGTGAACCCGTGCACCGCTACTTCCCGGACAGATAGGCTCCTGCAAAGCAGGTGCTCTACCCTGGGCTAACGACCTCCCACTGCTGTCACCCTGCTGACTCCCAGCCATGCTAGCGACTTGCAGGCTTCGCCGCTGTCTCACGGGCAAGCTATCACCCTTTTCTTCCGATGATGAAGCCCCTTCATCAGAGAGGTGAATTCTTGATGAAACGTTTGCTACGTTGCTCCTTCCTCCGACCGTTCTATCTGAACCATGGGAAGCCCCCACCTCTAGGCCCTTTGCATTCTGCTGGACCGGACTCTCGGCAGATCTCCTGCATTTGTCCACCTTGTCTGGTGGTGTCTGCTTGCTGCCTCGCTCGCCCTCCTTGGATCTTCGGTGTCGGTTCGGACCTGGTTACAGGTTTGAAGTATAGAATATATGTTGCTTCGTGTCCTCCTCTGCCTCCATGTTTGGCCCCTCCTCCCCCATGCCCTGTGTAATCGTTTTCTCGATCTCCCCGCTTTGTCCATATATTTATAGGGAATATGGGACGGAAGGATAAAATTTCTCAACTTTATAAAGTGTTGCTTAAAACACAATTTTATAATACACGTTCTCCGGGACAAAAGGTTTGAAAAACTGATTATCCCTCAAAGATTGGGATAATATATTAGCGAATTTAAGTTTAGTTTCTTATAATTTTAATTAAGTTTTGGAGAAATAAATCCAAAAACAATTTCTTTCCACCTGGAGATAAATCCTGTCAAGATAAATGCAAGTGCGGTATCGGCTGCTAATCGAGCCAGATACTTCTGGGGGAACCTGCCTGGCATGAACAGGTCTCTAGTAGCTACAGACAACGAGAAGACAAAGCTGCAAGATTGCTTGGAGCCCGGAAGAGTCGCAAAGTTCATCAAGATTCAAACAAAAACTACCAGCCCCTGGTCTCTTCGTCAGGGAAAACATCACGAGTTCCCAGTCATAATGGATAGGAAGGAGGACATCCTGTGGTGCACGGAGATGGAGAGCGTCTTCGGATTCCCCCCGCACTAAACAGACATCTCAGAAATGAACCGCTGCTCCCGACAGAAGATCGTGGGAAGGTCATGGAGCATCCCAGTCATCCGGCATCTATTCGCCCCGCTGAAGGATTATTTTGAAAGTGTGTAGAAGCGACACAGAGCCCCCACACTGCAGATTTATCATGGAGACACCGTATTTTATATATAAAATGAAGCCCCTTTGTCACCCGGCTCCCAAGGCGATCAGCTACATCATCGAGTACTGTCTGCAGGTCACTGAATCCTCCTCAATGGTCTCTGGGTCAAGAGCCTGACCGATCGCAACACCAGCTCCCACGCCACTCTCCTCATCACTACTTGCCCACCTACCAGATGATGCTGCGGATGTCTCCTCCACATCTTGGCTTGCCAGTAGCTGCTGACTGTCCTCTAGTAGCTCGTCCTCACTGTATAGTGGGGCTGAGCCTACAGCATACAATACTTCTCTGGATGAGGGAACAGAAAAGAAGAGAGGCAGGTTGAGGACAGATGAGGGCACAGGGCCTGCTCCCGGGCCATGCCAACTAAGGGTTGTGTTTGACGAACCCACTGATTCTTGGGTGTGGAGATCTGATGTCACTTGCGACGAAGTTGAAGATCGAGTCAACCATTCAAGAACCGCTGGGTTGCTGTGACCCCTTCTGCCACGGCCCCTTACTCTGCTGCGATCTCTACCTGCGCCAGAAACATTTAGGCCTCTGCCCCTCCCCTGTGCAGGGCCGGGCACTTCTCTGTCTGACATACTGTTAGATCAGATAAATAAATAAAAATGAAAATGAATAAACCCCAAAAAACTCTGTAATTTTCTCATTTCTCCACACAACGGCTAATAATCCTTTTTTCCCCACTAATAAAAGCCTAAAAAAGCTTTAGAACATATAACTGCACCGCACAAGGGCAAATAAGATGTAGAAATATCTCCTGTAATAACCCTGTTAATGCCGGTATCACACAGCACCTGCACCTCAATAACAAGAAGGGTTTGCTAGAATTACAGAGCTGTATAATGGCAATGTGGATCCGCAGTCAGTGCAGCAAGGTGTAATAGGATTGTTCCTATTACCGGCTGTAACCTCCACGACTGAACCCTGTTCTACAGAAATGCTGTGGAATGATTCCTCCCTGTCCATTCCCTGAACTTGTAAATCGTTTTTTTAGCACAATGAAGTCTTTCCTCGCACTGTCCCTAGCGCCTGCTGACGTCTCTCCTTGCACTAAGTACACTGGAAAATGGCAGAATCCAAGATGGCTGAGGCTATTTATAGGGCTGTGACATCACAGGGCCGGCTGGCTGCTGATTGGCTGCATGCATGGCATTGTGGGTGATGCCACCTTCCCAGAGTTCCTTGCTCCATGTTCTTACACGTGCAGCAGCCATTTTAGGAAAAAATGCAATTCATTACCACGAAGCGTGAGGAATTTCGGATTTGGTGCAAATTACATTTTTCCTGAAATTTGGATCGAATTCCATTTTGTCAACTTCGATTCGCTCCTCTCTATTCACAACATCACCCTCATTGTTCTTTATTGATGATCCTCTATCTAGCAAGATACTACAGACAAGTAAAGCTGTGTACAAGCAGCCGGCTCTGATAAAAGAGACGTGAGGCACAGTAGGCAGGTTACTGAGATGTGGTTTGCAAGCCCCCCTCCACACCCTTCTTTATCTCCCAGTGCAGCAGATAACACCATTTATCACCTCGCTGCTATCAGTGCTAGTCCTTGTACTTTCATCACATTCTGCATAGTTTTCTTGTTTTGACTCCGCTGACAGATCATGAATTTCAGGTTCCACACAGTAAATGATTGACTTTGGTCCTTGATGTCTCCAATAATTGATAAGATCCAGACCTGTTTCACTTGCAATGAAACCTATGCAGATAGAAAGCTGGATCCATCTGTCGTGTCGCATGGTTTGACATTTCTTCATTAGATCTTGATGCTCTCAGCCGCTTTAGCACTGACGACCATGCCATCTGAGTGGAAGAAAAAAGTTTTACAGTGGTGCTTGAAAGTTTGTGAACCTTCAGAATTTTCTATATTTCTGCATAGATTTGATCTAGAGATGGGACAAGGGATTCGTCGAATCCACGAATCCCTCGAATCTTGCTGGATTCGTGGGATTCGTGGACTCGAATCCCGACGTAATTTGGCAGGAACCGAATCCGACGAATCCGGTGGGAGGGACTGGGAGGCGGAGCTGGGGGCCGGTGCGTTCACTGTGCTCCGGCCCCTCCGCTCCAGTAGTTATATAATGTGTAATTGTGATTAATAATCATGCTGCCCCCTCTGTCTGTAGTATTACATGATTTAATAAATGTTACTTACAGCCGGCTACTGCTATCGTAACAGGACGGCCGGGCAGACGAGCGGCAGCGTCACTGACTGACGTCACCTGCCTGAGCCGCCTGCTTCATTCATAAAGTAGGCGGCTCAGGCAGGTGACGTCAGTCAGTGACGCTGCCGCTCGTCTGCCCGGCCGGACTGTTACGATAGCAGTAGCCGGCTGTAAGTAAGATTTATTAAATCATGTAATACTACAGACAGAGGGGGCAGCATGATTATTAATCACAATTACACATTATATAACTACTGGAGCGGCAATGGGGGGGGGTCTGTGGATGACACTGTTTAGGGTGGGGGGTGGGTCTGTGGATGGCACTGTTTAGGGTGGGGGGTGGGTCTGTGGATGGCACTGTTTAGGGTGGGGGGGTCTGTGGATGGCACTGTTATGGGATGGGGGGGTCTGTGGATGGCACTGTTATGGGGTGGGGGGGGGTCTGTGGATGGCACTGTTATGGGGTGGGGGGGTCTGTGGATGGCACTGTTATAGGGTGGGGGGGTCTGTGGATGGCACTGTTATAGGGTGGGGGGGTATGTGGATGGCACTGTTATGGGGTGGGGGGGTATGTGGATGGCACTGTAATGGGGTGGGGGGGGTCTGTGGATGGCACTGTTATGGGGTGGGGGGGTCTGTGGATGGCACTGTTATGGGGGGGGGTCTGTGGATGGCACTGTTATAGGATGGGGGGGGTCTGTGGATGGCACTGTTATGGGGTGGGGGGTATGTGGATGGCACTGTTATGGGGTGGGGGGGTCTGTGGATGGCACTGTTATGGGGTGGGGGGGCCTGTGGATGGCACTGTTATAGGGTGGGGGGGTATGTGTATGGCACTGTTATGGGGTGGGGGGGTATGTGGATGGCACTGTTATGGGGTGGGGGGGGGTCTGTGGATGGCACTGTTATGGGGTGGGGGGGTCTGTGGATGGCACTGTTATGGGGGGGGGGTCTGTGGATGGCACTGTTATGGGGTGGGGGGGGTCTGTGGATGGCACTGTTATGGGGTGGGGGGGTCTGTGGATGGCACTGTTATGGGGGGGGGGTCTGTGGATGGCACTGTTATAGGATGGGGGGGGTCTGTGGATGGCACTGTTATGGGGTGGGGGGTATGTGGATGGCACTGTTATGGGGTGGGGGGGTCTGTGGATGGCACTGTTATGGGGTGGGGGAGCCTGTGGATGGCACTGTTATAGGGTGGGGGGGTATGTGTATGGCACTGTTATGGGGTGGGGGGGTATGTGGATGGCACTGTTATGGGGTGGGGGGGGTCTGTGGATGGCACTGTTATGGGGTGGGGGGGTCTGTGGATGGCACTGTTATGGGGGGGGGGGCTGTGGATGGCACTGTTATGGGGTGGGGGGGGTCTGTGGATGGCACTGTTATAGGGTGGGGGGGTCTGTGGATGGCACTGTTATAGGGTGGGGGGGGTCTGTGGATGGCACTGTTATGGGGTGGGGGGGGTCTGTGGATGGCACTGTTATAGGGTGGGGGGGTCTGTGGATGGCACTGTTATAGGGTGGGGGGGGGTCTGTGGATGGCACTGTTATAGGGTGGGGGGGGGTCTGTGGATGGCACTGTTATAGGATGGGGGGGTCTGTGGATGGCACTGTTATAGGATGGGGGGGTCTGTGGATGGCACTGTTATAGGATGGGGGGTCTGTGGATGGCACTGTTATGGGGTGGGGGGGTCTGTGGATGGCACTGTTATAGGATGGGGGGGGGTCTGTGGATGGCACTGTTATGGGGTGGGGGGGTCTGTGAATGCCAGGGGGAGAGGTGAGAGGCACTATGATACTACTGGCACATTGGGGGAGGCACTATGATACGGGCACATTATGGGGGGAGATGGCACTATGATACGGGCACATTATGGGGGGAGATGGCACTATGATACGGGCCCATTATGGGGGGAGGTGGCACTATGATACGGGCACATTGGGGGGAGGTGGCACTATGATACGGGCACATTATGGGGGGAGGTGGCACTATGATACGGGCACATTGGGGGGGAGATGGCACTATGATACGGGCACATTATGGGGGGAGATGGCACTATGATACGGGCACATTATGGGGGGAGATGGCACTATGATACGGGCACATTATGGGGGGAGATGGCACTATGATACGGGCACATTATGGGGGGAGATGGCACTATGATACGGGCACATTATGGGGGGAGATGGCACTATAATACGGGCACATTATGGGGGGAGGTGGCACTATGATACGGGCACATTGGGGGGAGATGGCACTATGATACCGGCACATGGGGGGGGGGGGGGGGGGGCACTCCGCACTTGATACTGGCACATTATTAGGGGGGCATCTATGGGGACACTTACTGGCACATTATTGGGTGGCACTGTGGGGTCACTTCTTATTGGCACATTATTGGGGGGCACTATAGGGGCATCTACTGAGGCCACAAAGAAGGGGTATTTTATATGGGGGGCTCTGTGTGGTACTAGTATTATCAGGGGTATTATCTGTTTCTGCAGTATAGTATTGGGGAGCACAGCGGCACAGTATTGGGGGTGTTAGGATGATTTTTCCAGAAGATGGGAGGATGATGGAAAAGTAGTAAACTAAGATTTTTTTTTTTTGTCAAACTGCAGAGACGAAAAATGGCTGAAAACTGGTGTCTGGTCTGAAGGTCTGAAAGGAGAAGATGAGGAAATAGAACATCTACAAGAGACGTCACTGGATGTAAGAGGTGTGTGGCTGTATTACCCTGTATGTTTTGTAGTGATAGGAGCAGGGGTCATCGCGGTCATATAGGGTGCGACCGTGACTGGGAGGTGGAGGTTCAGACAAACTGACGCGGTCTGACTTTGTTTCTTACACCGTGCGTTCACACAATTATGTACAGGATTCGTAGGATTCGAGATTCGAAAGATTCGATATATTCGAGAACCTTTTCGGATTCGGATTCGGATTCGAAAAAAATTGGATTCGTCCCATTGATCTAAAGCTACATCAGTTCTAAAAGTAAAGAATCAAATTAAACAAATCAGTCACAAATATTAGACCTAGTGATTTATTTATTGAGGACATGATCCAATATCACATGTCTGTGAGCGGTAAAAGTATGTGGACCTTTAGGATCAGCAGATAATGTGAAGGTGTTTTCAGGTGTGAGCGGGCGACATGTTGTATGTAAAGAACAGATATCTATCAATGTCTGATCTTCACATCTTTGTGGAAGTGTATTGTGGCACAAAGAAATACATAGTAACATAGTACATAAGACCGAAAAAAGACATCTGTCCATCCAGTTCGGCCTGTTATCCTGCAAGTTGATCCAGAGGAAGACAAAAAATGCTGTGAGGTAGAAGCCAATTTTCCCCATTTAAGAAGAAAGAAATTCCTTCCCGACTCCAATCAGGCATCAGAAGAACTACCTGGATCAACGACCCCTCTCTAGTTGCTACAGCCTGTAATATTATTACACTCCAGAAATACATCCAGGCCCCTCTTGAATTCCTTTATTGTACTCACCATCACCACCTCCTCAGGCAGAGCGTTCCATAGTCTCACTGCTCTTACCGTAAAGAGTCCATAGTCTCACTGCTCTTACAGTAGAGTCCATAGTCTCACTGCTCTTACCGTAAAGAGTCCATAGTCTCACTGCTCTTACAGTATAGAGTCCATAGTCTCACTGCTCTTACAGTAAAGAGTCCATAGTCTCACTGCTCTTACAGTAAAGAGTCCATAGTCTCACTGCTCTTACAGTAAAGAGTCTATAGTCTCACTGCTCTTACCGTAAAGAGTCCATAGTCTCACTGCTCTTACAGTACAGAGTCCATAGTCTCACTGCTCTTACAGTACAGAGTCCATAGTCTCACTGCTCTTACAGTATAGAGTCCATAGTCTCACTGCTCTTACAGTAAAAAGTCCATAGTCTCACTGCTCTTACAGTAAAGAGTCCATAGTCTCATTGCTCTTACAGTAAAGAGTCTATAGTCTCACTGCTCTTACAGTAAAGAGTCCATAGTCTCACTGCTCTTACAGTAAAGAATCCATAGTCTCACCGCTCTTACAGTAAAGAATCCATAGTCTCATTGCTCTTACAGTAAAGAATCCATAGTCTCACTGCTCTTACAGTAAAGAGTCCATAGTCTCACTGCTCTTACAGTAAAGAGTCCATAGTCTCACTGCTCTTACAGTAAAGAGTCCATAGTCTGACTGCTCTTACTGTAAAGAGTCCATAGTCTCACTGCTCTTACTGTAAAGAGTCCATAGTCTCACTGCTCTTACAGTAAAGAGTCCATAGTCTCACTGCTCTTACAGTAAAGAGTCCATAGTCTCACCGCTCTTACAGTAAAGAGTCCATAGTCTCACCGCTCTTACAGTAAAGAGTCCATAGTCTCACCGCTCTTACAGTAAAGAGTCCATAGTCTCACCGCTCTTACAGTAGAGTCCATAGTCTCACCGCTCTTACAGTAAAGAGTCCATAGTCTCACCGCTCTTACAGTAAAGAGTCCATAGTCTCACCGCTCTTACAGTATAGAGTCCATAGTCTCACTGCTCTTACAGTAAAGAGTCCATAGTCTCACTGCTCTTACAGTATAGAGTCCATAGTCTCACTGCTCTTACAGTATAGAGTCCATAGTCTCACTGCTCTTACCGTAAAGAGTCCATAGTCTCACTGCTCTTACAGTAGAGTCCATAGTCTCACTGCTCTTACAGTAAAGAGTCCATAGTCTCACTGCTCTTACAGTAAAGAGTCCATAGTCTCACTGCTCTTACAGTATAGAGTCCATAGTCTCACTGATCTTACAGTAAAGAGTCCATAGTCTCACTGCTCTTACAGTAAAGAGTCCATAGTCTCACTGCTCTTACAGTATAGAGTCCATAGTCTCACTGATCTTACAGTAAAGAGTCCATAGTCTCACTGCTCTTACAGTAAAGAGTCCATAGTCTCACTGCTCTTACAGTAAAGAGCCCATAGTCTCACTGCTCTTACAGTAAAGAGTCCATAGTCTCACTGCTCTTACAGTACAGAGTCCATAGTCTCACTACTCTTACAGTATAGAGTCCATAGTCTCACTGCTCTTACAGTATAGAGTCCATAGTCTCACTGCTCTTACAGTAAAGAGTCCATAGTCTCACTGCTCTAACAGTAAAGAGTCCATAGTCTCACTGCTCTTACAGTACAGAGTCCATAGTCTCACTGCTCTTACAGTATAGAGTCCATAGTCTCACTCCTCTTACAGTAAAGAGTCCATAGTCTCACTGCTCTTACAGTAAAGAGTCCATAGTCTCACTGCTCTTACAGTAGAGAGTCTATAGTCTCACTGCTCTTACAGTAAAGAGTCCATAGTCTCACTGCTCTTACGGTAAAGAGTCCATAGTCTCACTGCTCTTACAGTAAAGAGTCCATAGTCTCACTGCTCTTACAGTATAGAGTCCATAGTCTCACTGCTCTTACAGTAAAGAGTCCATAGTCTCACTGCTCTTACAGTAAAGAGTCCATAGTCTCACTGCTCTTACAGTAAAGAGTCCATAGTCTCACTGCTCTTACAGTAAAGAGTCCATAGTCTCACTGCTCTTACAGTATAGAGTCCATAGTCTCACTGCTCTTACAGTAAAGTCCATAGTCTCACTGCTCTTACAGTATAGAGTCCATAGTCTCACTGCTCTTACAGTAAAGAGTCCATAGTCTCACCGCTCTTACAGTACAGAGTCCATAGTCTCACTGCTCTTACAGTAAAGTCCATAGTCTCACTGCTCTTACAGTATAGAGTCCATAGTCTCACTGCTCTTACAGTAAAGAGTCCATAGTCTCACTGCTCTTACAGTACAGAGTCCATAGTCTCATTGCTCTTACAGTAAAGAGTCCATAGTCTCACTGCTCTTACAGTAAAGAGTCCATAGTCTCACTGCTCTTACAGTAAAGAATCCTCTTCTATGTTTGTGTACAAACCTTCTATCCTCCAGACACAGAGGAAGTCCCCTCGTCACAGTCACAGTCCTGGGGATAAATAGCTGATGGGAGTGATCTCTGTACTGACCCCTGATATATTTATACATAGTAATTAGATCTCCCCTCAGTCGTCTTTTTTCTAAAGTGAATAACCCTAATTTTGATAATCTTTCAGGGTCCTGTAGTTGCCCAATTCCAGTTATTTCTTTAGTTGCCCTCCTCTGGACCCTCTCCAGCTCTGCTATGTCTGCCTTGTTTACAGAAGCCCAGAACTGTACACAGTCCTCCATCTGTGGTCTGACTAGCGATTTGTAAAGTGGTAGGACTATGTTCTTATCACGGGCATCTATGCCCCTTCTGATGCAACCCATTATCTTATTGGCCTTGGCAGCAGCTGCCTGACACTGGTTTTTGCAGCTTAGTTTGCTGTTTATTAAAATTCCTAGGTCCTTTCCCATTTCAGTGTTACTGAGTGTTTTATAATTTAGTATGAACGGGTGACTTGCATTATTCCTTCCCATGTGCATAACCTTACATTTGTCAGTGTTAAACCTCATCTGCCACTTCTCTGCCCAAGCCTCCAATCTATCCAGATCCCTCTGTAGCAGTATACTGTCCTCTGTAGTATATATACAGTATACTGTCCTCTGTAGTGTATATACAGTGTACTGTCCTCTGTAGTGTATATACAGTATACTGTCCTCTGTAGTATACAGTCGTGGCCAAAAAATTTGAGAATTACATAAATATTGGAAATTGGAAAAGTTGCTGCTTAAGTTTTTATAATAGCAATTTGCATCTACTCCAGAATGTTATGAAGAGTGATCAGATGAATTGCATAGTCCTTTGCCATGAAAATTAACTTAATCCCAAAAAAACCTTTCCACTGCATTTCATTGCTGTCATTAAAGGACCTGCTGAGTTCATTTCAGTAATCGTCTTGTTAACTCAGGTGAGAATGTTGACGAGCACAAGGCTGGAGATCATTATGTCAGGCTGATTGGGTTAAAATGACATGTTAAAAGGAGGGTGATGCTTGAAATCATTGTTCTTCCATTGTTAACCATGGTGACCTGCAAAGAAACGCGTGCAGCCATCATTGCGTTGCATAAAAATGGCTTCACAGGCAAGGATATTGTGGCTACTAAGACTGCACCTCAAGCAACAATTTATAGGATCATCAAGAACTTCAAGGAAAGAGGTTCAATTCTTGTTAAGAAGGCTTCAGGGCGTCCAAGAAAGTCCAGCAAGCGCCAGAATCATCTCCTAAAGAGGATTCAGCTGCGGGATCGGAGTGCCGCCAGTGCAGAGCTTGCTCAGGAATGGCAGCAGGCAGGTGTGAGCGCATCTGCACGCACAGTGAGGCCAAGACTTTTGGAAGATGGCCTGGTGTCAAGAAGGGCAGCAAAGAAGCCACTTCTCTCCAAAAAAAACATCAGGGACAGATTGATCTTCTGCAGAAAGTATGGTGAATGGACTGCTGAGGACTGGGGCAAAGTAATATTCTCCGATGAAGCCTCTTTCCGATTGTTTGGGGCACCTGGAAAAAGGCTTGTCCGGAGAAGAAAAGGTGAGCGCTACTATCAGTCCTGTGTCATGCCAACAGTAAAGCATCCTGAGACCATTCATGTGTGGGGTTGCATCTCATCCAAGGGAGTGGGCTCACTCACAATTTTGCCCAAAAACACAGCCATGAATAAAGAATGGTATCAAAACACCCTCCAACAACAGTTTGGTGAAGAACAATGCATTTTCCAGCACGATGGAGCACCGTGCCATAAGGCAAAAGTGATAACTAAGGCTACTTTCACACTAGCGTTCGGGTGTCCGCTCGTGCGCTCCGTTTGAAGGGGCTCACGAGCGGCCCCGAACGCATCCGTCTGGCCCCAATGCATTCTCAGTGGAGGCGGATCCACTGAGAATGCATCCGCCTGCCAGCGTTCAGCCTCCGCTCCGCTCAGTGAGCGGACACCTGAACGCTGCTTGCAGCGTTCGGGTGTCCGCCTGGCCGCGCGGAGGCGAGCGGATCCGTCCACACTTACAATGTAAGTCAATGGGGACGGATCCGCTTGAAGATGACACTATATGGCTCAATCTTCAATGTAAAGTCTGAACGGATCCGCTCAGACAACTTTCACACTTAGAAAATTTTCTAAGTTTTAATGCAGACGCATCCGTTCTGAACGGATGCGAACGTCTGCATTATCGGAGCGGATCCGTCTGATGAAACATCAGACGGATCCGCTCCGAACGCTAGTGTGAAAGTAGCCTAAGTGGCTCGGGGACCAAAACTTTGACATTTTGGGTCCATGGCCTGGAAACTCCCCAGATCTTAATCCCTTTGAGAACTTGTGGTCAATCCTCAAGAGGCGGGTGGACAAACAAAAACCCACTAATTCTGACAAACTCCAAGAAGTGATGATGAAAGAATGGGTTGTATCAGTCAGGAATTGGCCCAGAAGGTGATTGAGAGCATGCGCAGTCGGATTGCAGAGGTCCTGAAAAAGAAGGGCCAACACTGCAAATACTGACTCTTTGCAAAAATGTCATGTAATTGTCGATAAAAGCCTTTGAAACGTATGAAGTGCGTGTAATTATATTTCACTACATCACAGAAACAACTGAAACAAAGATCTAAAAGGAGTTTAGCAGCAAACTTTGTGAAAACTAATATTTTTGTCATTCTCAAAACTTTTGGCCACGACTGTATATACAGTATACTGTCCTCTGTAGTATATGTACAGTATACTGTGCTCTGTGGTATATATACAGTATACTGTCCTCTGTAGTATATATACAGTATACTGTCCTCTGTAGTATATATACAGTATACTGTCCTCTGTAGTATATATACAGTACACTGTCCTCTGTAGTATATATACAGTATACTGTCCTCTGTAGTATATATATACAGTATACTGTCCTCTGTAGTATATATAAAGTATACTGTCCTCTGTAGTATATATACAGTATACTGTCCTCTTTAGTATATATATATACAGTATACTGTCCTCTGTAGTATATATACAGTATACTATCCTCTTCAGTGTTAATTACTTTACACAGTTTAGTGTCATCTGCGAAAAGTGATACTTTACTATGCAAGCCTTCTACAAGATCATTAATAAATATATTGAAGAGAATAGGGCCCAATACTGACCCCTGAGGTACCCTACTAGTGACAGTGACCCCTACAGTACTGACCCCTGTGGTACCCCACTAGTGACAGTGACCCCTCCAGTACTGACCCCTGTGGTACCCCACTAGTGACAGTGACCCCTCCAGTACTGACCCCTGAGGTACCCCACTAGTGACAGTGACCCAATCTGAGTGTGTACCAGTATTAACCACCCTCTGTTTTCTAACACTCAGCCAGTTACTTACCCACATACAGACGTTTTCTCCCAGTCCGAGCATTCTCATTTTATATACTAACCTTTTATGTGCTACAGTGTCAAATGCTTTGGAGAAGTCCAGATATATGACATCCATTGATTCGCTGCTGTCAAGTCTAGAACTTACCTCCTCATAGAAACTGATTAAATTAGTTTGGCATGACCGATCCCTCATGAAGCCATGCTGATATGGCGTTATTTGCTTATTTCCGTTGAGATGCTCTAAGATAGCATCTCTTAGAAAACCTTCAAACAGTTTACCCACAACTGATGTTAAACTTACCGGCCTATAGTTTCCATGCTCTGTTTTTGGACACTTTCTGAATATTGGCACCACATTTGCTATGCGCCAATCCTTTCGGACAGTCCCTGTCAGAATAGAGTCCACAAATATCAGAAATAAGGGTCTGGCTATGACATTACTTCATTTCCTTAGGATACGGTAGTGTATGCCATCTGGTCCTGGCGATTTGTCTATTTTAATATTTTTAAGTCGCTGTTGTACTTCTTCTTGGGTCAGACAGGGCACTTTTAATGGGGAATTTATTTTTACATGAGATTTCTGAGGACCTCAGATGAAAAGTTGTTGATGCTCATCATGCTGGAAGAGGTGACAAAACTATGTCTAAAGAGCCTTCACCAGTCCACAGTTAGAAAGATTGTGCACAAATGGAGACCATTATTCAAAGAGCAAGGCGTGTAATAGCCTGCGAGGTGACAAAGGAAACCAAGGTATTCTGTAAGGAATTAAAGGCCTTTCTCACATTATCTAATGTTAATGTTCATGAATCCACCATCAGGAGGACACTAAACCACAACGGTGTGCATGGCAGGATTGCAAGGAGAAATCAGGTGCTTTCCAAAAAGAACATTGCTGCTTTTTGGTGTAAATGAAAAGCATAATGTTTGGAGACAGGAAAAGATCTTCATCCAGCATAAAGACCTTATCCCTTCTGTGACACACGGTGCTGGTAGAATCATGGTTTGGGCCTGTTCTGCTGCATTTTGGCCAAGAAGGCCTGTCATCAATGATGGGACAATGGATTTTGAATTATACCAGCAAATTCTAAAGGAAAATGTCAGGACATCTGTCTGTGAGCGGACTCTCAAGAGAATGTGGGTCATGCAGCAAGAAATTCCCTCTACCAAACAATGGTCAAAGAGGAAGAAAGAGAAAGGTTCTGGAATGGCCAAGTCATACGGTTGTCCTGAACTCCAATAGAAATGTTGTGAAAGGACCTGAAGCGAGAAGGAAACCACCGACATAAGAGAGCTGAAGCTGTTCTGGTGAGTGCCGGAGCTTCCCGAAACAGCTGATCGGCCGGGGTGCCCGGAGTTGGGCCCCTGCACATGTGATATTGAAGAGCTATTCTGAGGATAGGTCATTAGTATGTTTTCCCAGATAACCCCTTTAAAGTCCCACTGGTGAACATCCACTGGTCTCACTGCTTCTACTGGTCATAAAAAGAGAGCCGTGGTAACTTCCATACGGCAGTAATTCTCCATTTTACTTTACTGCTATGGAAAGGGGACACAGAAGAGTTTACCAGTGTGGAGGTCACGATGAGCACCATATTTGTGAAGCACCCGTTCCACTTCACTGACATAGAAGTTGTATAAAGTGAGTCAGATCAGGGATAGACTTTTTTCAATTACAATCTTTTTTAATTAAAATTTCTTCTGTTTAACAAAAAAGATTTTACATTAATCTGAAATCCTGGTCGTTGTGCTCCGCGTTCTGCATTATCTGGGGATGTTTTACACACTAGGAAATTGGTGGTGCTGGGGGGCCCATACTGAGTATTACTATGGGGCTCTATGAGATCCCTGTACACCCCTGCTCATTAATATCATCTAGTAATAAATATATGTCTAGAGCTTAGAGTCAGTTATTGGCCATCAGGTCCCACAGATGTCTCACACATTATGTAATATGTACGGTATCTGACCAGGAAGAAGGAATAATGAAGATATCTCCTGCCGTGTCTTGTCTGATGTGCAGGACTTCTCCTGATACTTTGCTCTTCTGTGTTTTATGACGGAGGGTTATATTATTTGCATATTTAATAACCACACGTTTGAAGTTTTATAAGTTTCTTGAGTTTCTTCCTGCCTCATTCCATTGGTTTTCTTGAAAGTTCAGAATCCATCCATAGGGTGAGTCTTATCAGAGGACGCAAGTCCAGAGCTGTCCATAAAGCTGATAGTATTGCCCTGTTCTCCTACCAATAATAGCAATGATAATCAATCTCTTCATTGCTTGAATCTTGCTTGGACATGGCTCCATCACTTATGGCACATGCTGGTAGGTCCATTGGTGATAATGACACCATTGTAACTGATGGAACAGACCACAGGGTAGAAAAGTCACAACAAATTAGTTCTTGAAAACAATGTCATCACTATCAGATGGATGGGAGTCCAACACTCGGCCAATCAGTTTTTTGCAGCAGCTGCCTTCGCCCTAAACGATATAGTGGACAGAGCTGGAAGCTGAAGGTTCTGTCCACTGTGTAGTGGTCGTGTCGGATACTGCACCTCAGTTCGCATTTAAGTGAAGGTAATCCAGCCACTACACAGTGCATGGAGATTCCTGCTTCCTGTGTGGGGGCTGCTGAAAACAGCTGATCGGTAGGACACACAGGACCACATTTGCTATGCAGAAGCACCGGATCACAGCACAGAACCACAACATGAGATGCATGCCAGCACCAGGACTCGGGACAGTGTGAACTGAACAGAAGAACCGGATCACAGCACAGATCCAGAACATCAGATGTAAGCCAGCACCCGAACCCCTGGACAGCGTGATCTCAACAGAAGAACTGGATCACAGCACAGATCTAGAACATGAGATGTAAGCTAGGACTAAAACCAGAACAGTGTGATCTCAGCACAAGCATCAGATTACAGCACAGATCTAGAACATGAGATGTATGCCAGCACCAGAACCCAGGACAGCATGATCTCAGCACGAACACTGGATTACAGCATAGATCTGCAACGCGCCACCCCCCAAGGCCGATCGTGTCCCAGGTGTATATGAATGCCGAGTGGTGTGGTGCGGCCCTTAATAGTCTCTATGTGTGTCACGGTGCTCCTACCTGGATACCGTCACTCCCAGGTTTAGGCTCCGAAGACATAAAGAGGAATAGTTGAGGTAAGAGATGGAGAATAAATTGAGTCCAGATCTTGATAAAGTTCAACAGTTTTACTTGAGTAAACTTGTATCCAGACAATATTCAGGCTTTTTCTTGGTTCCAGCAGGTTTTGGCATAAACTGGCAGGCAAACTTGCTAACTCTGCTTTATCCCTCTCTCTGCTGTGCTAAACTCAGTTAAAAGGGCTGTTCTGGTATTCCTGGATTCAAGTGCCTTTGGCTGTTGTCCCCCTCCTGACACTCAGTGGGTTAACTTACAAGAAGTCAGGGTGCTCTATGAGCTACCTCCCTTTTGAGACTTCTGCTGCAGGAGGTGGAACTTTCCCCTTGCTGCTGCATCTATCATCTCTTCCCAGCTCCACTATCGAGTCTAAACTGGAATAAACTAGTACTTCATGCAACTCCTCCTTCTGGTAGGAAACAGGACTAGCCCACTTCTGCCCAAAAGGGGGAGAATGAAATGGTAAGTTCCGTTCTATCTAACGATAGCTCTGCCATACAGACTGCCACCTGATGGTGAACCAGGCACATTACATAACAGTTACATAGCAACATTATGAATGCACAGTGTAGGACATGGAAATAAATACAAAGATGACATTAATGTTAGACCATTACAGACAGTAGCAGGGTGTAGGAATGTTAATACCACTCTGGGGTATTACAGATCCAGAACATGAGATGTATGCCGGTACCAGAAACCGGGATGGCATGATCTCAGCACAAGCACCAGATTACAGCACAGAGCCAGTACATTATATGTATGCTGGCACCAGAACCTGGGACAGTATGATTTCAGCACAAGCACCAGATTACAGCACAGAAACATACCCCTACATACCGATCCCAGCTCTTCCTCTTCCATCTCTGGTGGCATCCTGCTGGAGTGAGACAGGATTTGCCTTCCTCTCCAATCACTCGGTAGGTTTATGCCCACAATCCTCTGACATCAGCACATGCACACTCTGTGTGGCTAAACCTTCTGAGGTCTCTGGACCACCATTCCTCGCTATCTGCTGATCCTGCCTCTGGGCTTCCACCTTCTCAATCTGCAGGCTTTGGTCAGAGTCGCTCTCTATGAGCTTAGTGGCTTTCTCTTGGTGAAGACCCAGAGGCCATGCTGTGCACACTTTATGGATCCATTCCTTCCACCAGCTCTATTTTCTACCTGATCGGCTGCCATTAGATGCATGTACCACAGACCCTGCCACCAAAAAACCCAACAGGTCTGATGAGATGTGTCAAGAGCCAGGAACTGAGGAACTTGGAAAACAATGCATATACAGTATGTGTATCGCATGATCCTTACCAGCCAGTCAGCTGATCTGAAAAAGGTCATGTGATGTTGTGGTGGCTAGAGATGACCTTGCGGTTCGCCCAGCAGTTGTTTTGCGGCGAACTTTGCTAGTTCGCAATTGGCCAAACATGCGAACATATGGCGATATTGGAACACGCCATATCATATTTTTTTGCATAGCGCCGAACTTTGACCCATCCATCAGGTGGTACAGGACAGCCAATTTTAAATTCAGTCTTTTGCCAGTGTAGGGAGAGGTTGCTGTGTGGAGCAGGTTCAGACTGTTAGGGACACCAAACGCTAGCTAATAGGGCCACAAAAGTCCTTTTCAGAACTGGTATAGGTGTGCTATCAATAGGTGTGACATACTGAGGGGTGTGATATACATATTATATACTTTCTAACATAGAAAGCATATTATAGTGGATTTGTATTGTGCAGATTTTGTGCGGTTCTGCTGTGATACCGGGACAAATAGAGGGACAAACGCTATTGGGACAAATAATTTCTACTGGTGTGATATACCTGTTTCGTAGTAACATAGACATAGTAGCATAGTACATAAGGCCGAAAAAAAAGACATTTGTCCATCCAGTTCGGCCTGTTATCCTGCAAGTTGATCCAGAGGATGGCAAAAAAAAAAACCTGTGAGGTAGAAGCCAATATTTCCCACTTTAGGGGAATAAAAAATTCCTTCCCGACTCCAATCGGGTAATCAGAATAACTCCCTGAATCAACAACCCCTCTTTAGTAGCCATAGCCTGTAATATTATTACACTCCAGAAATACATCCAGGCCCCTCCTGAATTCTTTTATTGTACTCAGCATCACCACCTCCTCAGGCAGAGAGTTCCATAGTCTAACTGCTCTTACCGTAAAGAGTCCATAGTCTCACTGCTCTTACCGTAAAGAATCCATAGTCTCACTGCTCTTACAGTATAGAGTCCATAGTCTCACTGCTCTTACAGTAAAGAGTCCATAGTCTCACTGCTCTTACAGTATAGAGTCCATAGTCTCACTGCTCTTACAGTAAAGAGTCCATAGTCTCACTGCTCTTACAGTAAAGAGTCCATAGTCTCACTGCTCTTACAGTAAAGAGTCCATAGTCTCACTGCTCTTACAGTAAAGAGTCCAGTCTCACCGCTCTTACAGTACAGAGTCCATAGTCTCACTGCTCTTACAGTATAGAGTCCATAGTCTCACTGCTCTTACAGTATAGAGTCCATAGTCTCACTGCTCTTACAGTAAAGAGTCCATAGTATCACTGCTCTTACAGTATAGAGTCCATAGTCTTACTGCTCTTACAGTAAGGAGTCCATAGTCTCACTGCTCTTACAGTACAGAGTCCATAGTCTCACTGCTCTTACAGTACAGAGTCCATAGTCTCACTGCTCTTACAGTACAGAGTCCATAGTCTCACTGCTCTTACAGTAAAGAGTCCATAGTCTTACTGCTCTTACAGTAAAGAGTCCATAGTCTCACTGCTCTTACAGTATAGAGTCCATAGTCTCACTGCTCTTACAGTAAAGAGTCCATAGTCTCACTGCTCTTACAGTATAGAGTCCATAGTCTCACTGCTCTTACAGTAAAGAGTCCATAGTCTCACTGCCCTTACAGTAAAGAGTCCATAGTCTCACTGCTCTTACAGTAAAGAGTCCATAGTCTCACTGCTCTTACAGTAAAGAGTCCATAGTCTCACTGCTCTTACAGTAAAGAGTCCATAGTCTCACTGCTCTTACAGTAAAGAGTCCATAGTCTCACTGCTCTTACAGTAAAGAGTCCATAGTCTCACTGCTCTTACAGTACAGAGTCCATAGTCTCACTGCTCTTACAGTACAGAGTCCATAGTCTCACTGCTCTTACAGTACAGAGTCCATAGTCTCACTGCTCTTACAGTACAGAGTCCATAGTCTCACTGCTCTTACAGTATAGAATCCATAGTCTCACTGCTCTTACAGTAAAGAGTCCATAGTCTCACTGCTCTTACAATAAAGAGTCCATAGTCTCAATGCTCTTACAGTAAAGAGTCCATAGTCTCACTGCTCTTAACGTACAGAGTCCATAGTCTCACTGCTCTTACAGTAAAGAGTCCATAGTCTCACTGCTCTTACAGTAAAGAGTCCATAGTCTCACTGCTCTTACAGTACAGAGTCCATAGTCTCACTGCTCTTACAGTAAAGAATCCATAGTCTCACTGCTCTTACAGTAAAGAGTCCATAGTCTCACTGCTCTTACAGTAAAGAGTCCATAGTCTCACTGCTCTTACAGTAAAGAGTCCATAGTCTCACTGCTCTTACAGTATAGAGTCCATAGTCTCACTGCTCTTACAGTAAAGAGTCCATAGTCTCACTGCTCTTACAGTAAAGAGTCCATAGTCTTACTGATCTTACAGTACACTGCGTGCAGAATTATTAGGCAAATGAGTATTTTGACCACATCATCCTCTTTATGCATGTTGTCTTACTCCAAGCTGTATAGGCTCGAAAGCCTACTACCAATTAAGCATATTAGGTGATGTGCATCTCTGTAATGAGAAGGGGTGTGGTCTAATGACATCAACACCCTATATCAGGTGTGCATAATTATTAGGCAACTTCCTTTCCTTTGGCAAAATGGGTCAAAAGAAGGACTTGACAGGCTCAGAAAAGTCAAAAATAGTGAGATATCTTGCAGAGGGATGCAGCACTCTTACAATTGCAAAGCTTCTGAAGCGTGATCATCGAACAATCAAGCTTTTCATTCAAAATAGTCAACAGGGTCGCAAGAAGCGTGTGGAAAAACCAAGGCGCAAAATAACTGCCCATGAACTGAGAAAAGTCAAGCGTGCAGCTGCCAAGATGCCACTTGCCACCAGTTTGGCCATATTTCAGAGCTGCAACATCACTGGAGTGCCCAAAAGCACAAGGTGTGCAATACTCAGAGATATGGCCAAGGTAAGAAAGGCTGAAAGACGACCACCACTGAACAAGACACACAAGCTGAAACGTCAAGACTGGGCCAAGAAATATCTCAAGACTGATTTTTCTAAGGTTTTATGGACTGATGAAATGAGAGTGAGTCTTGATGGGCCAGATGGATGGGCCCGTGGCTGGATTGGTAAAGGGCAGAGAGCTCCAGTCCGACTCAGACGCCAGCAAGGTGAAGGTGGAGTACTGGTTTGGGCTGGTATCATCAAAGATGAGCTTGTGGGGCCTTTTCGGGTTGAGGATGGAGTCAAGCTCAACTCCCAGTCCTACTGCCAGTTTCTGGAAGACACCTTCTTCAAGCAGTGGTACAGGAAGAAGTCTGCATCCTTCAAGAAAAACATGATTTTCATGCAGGACAATGCTCCATCACACGCGTCCAAGTACTCCACAGCGTGGCTGGCAAGAAATGGTATAAAAGAAGAAAATCTAATGACATGGCCTCCTTGTTCACCTGATCTGAACCCCATTGAGAACCTGAGGTCCATCATCAAATGTGAGATTTACAAGGAGGGAAAACAGTACACCTCTCTGAACAGTGTCTGGGAGGCTGTGGTTGCTGCTGCACGCAATGTTGATGGTGAACAGATCAAAACACTGACAGAATCCATGGATGGCAGGCTTTTGAGTGTCCTTGCAAAGAAAGGTGGCTATATTGGTCACTGATTTGTTTTTGTTTTGTTTTTGAATGTCAGAAATGTATATTTGTGAATGTTGAGATGTTATATTGGTTTCACTGGTAAAAATAAATAATTGAAATGGGTATATATTTGTTTTTTGTTAAGTTGCCTAATAATTATGCACAGTAATAGTCACCTGCACACACAGATATCCCCCTAAAATAGCTAAAACTAAAAACAAACTAAAAACTACTTCCAAAAATATTCAGCTTTGATATTAATGAGTTTTTTGGGTTCATTAAGAACATGGTTGTTGTTCAATAATAAAATTAATCCTCAAAAATACAACTTGCCTAATAATTCTGCACTCCCTGTATAGATTCCATAGTCTCACTGCTCTTACAGTAGAAAGTCCATAGTCTCACTGCTCTTACCATAAAGAGTCCATAGTCTCACTGCTCTTACAGTAAAGAGTCCATAGTCTCACTGCTCTTACAGTAAATAGTCCATAGTCTCACTGCTCTTACAGTAAAGAGTCCATAGTCTCACTGCTCTTACAGTAAAGAGCCCATAGTCTCACTGCTCTTACAGTATAGAGTCAATAGTCTCACTGCTCTTACAGTAAAGAGTCCATAGTCTAACTACTCTTACAGTAAAGAGTCCATAGTCTCACTGATCTTACAGTATAGAGTCCATAGTCTCACTGCTCTTACAGTAAAGAGTCCATAGTCTCACTGATCTTACAGTAAAGAGTCCATAGTCTCACTGCTCTTACCGTAAAGAGTCCATAGTCTCACTGCTCTTACCGTAAAGAGTTTATAGTCTCACTGATCTTACAGTAAAGAGTCCATAGTGTCTCTGCTCTTACAGTAAAGTGTCCATAGTCTCGCTGCTCTTACAGTAAAGAGTCCATAGACTCACTGATCTTTCAGTAAAGAGTCCATAGTCTCACTGCTCTTACAGTATAGAGTCCATAGTCTCACTCCTCTTACAGTAAAGAGTCCATAGTCTCACTGCTCTTATAGTAAAGAGTACATAGTCTCACTCCTCTTACAGTATAGACTCCATATGTCACGGCGGACGTGCACTCAGACTAACAGATAAACCACCAACCAGGCTCTAGGTGAGAGGCAGGAGAAGGGTCACCTCCTATAGATCCCTGACCTCTCTCCCTGTCCTGCTCAGCCCACATGCAGACCTTGATGGTAGATATGATGTGTCCCCGTGCCTGGGCTGAAACACCCTAAATTCCCTGAGATGGTGAAGAGGGGAAATAGGAGCAGCCTGCTCGCACAGAACCTGGATGGGAGAGATGACACAAAACAATCAAACTTGAAACCACACTTATCTTTCTGAGCTGGAACAGACAACCTTCCTTCCTAGCTTCCAAGACCAAAGTGATTCCTATAATCCGTTCAGAGCACTGGGCTGGAGTGCTATTTAAACTAATGACCCCACCCAGTGCACCTGATGGGAGGCGGATCCAGCACGGCTCCAAAACAAAACACTAAACTCGTGCTGCTATTCTGGCCGACCTCAGAGCGGCGCATGACACCATAGTCTCACTCCTCTTACAGTAAAGAGTCCATAGTGTCTCTGCTCTTACAGTAAAGTGTCTATAGTCTCGCTGCTCTTACAGTAAAGAGTCCATAGTCTCACTGCTCTTACAGTAAAGAATCCATAGTCTCACTGCTCTTACAGTAAAGAGTCCATAGTGTCTCTGCCCCTACAGTAAAGAGTCCATAGTCTCACTGCTCTTACAGTAAAGAGTCCATAGTCTCACTGCTCTTACAGTAAAGAGTCCATAGTCTCACTGCTCTTACAGTAAAGAGTCCATAGTCTCACTGCTCTTACAGTAAAGAGTCCATAGTCTCACTGCTCTTACCGTAAAGAATCCTCTTCTATGTTTGTGTACAAACCTTCTTTCTTCCAGACGCAGAGGATGTCCCCTCGTCACAGTCACAGTCCTGGGGATAAATAAATGATGGGAGTGATCTCTGTACTGACCCCTGATATATTTATACATAGTAATTAGATCTCCCCTCAGTCGTCTTTTTTCTAACGTGAATAACCCTAATGTTGATAATCTTTCAGGGTACTGTAGTTGCCTCATTCCAGTTATTACTTTAGTTGCCCTCCTCTGAACCCTCTCCAGCTCTGCTATGTCTGCCTTGTTTACAGGAGCCCAGAACTGTACACAGTGCTCCATGTGTGGTCTGACTAGCGATTTCTAAAGTGGTAGGACTATGTTCTCATCACCGCCATCTATGCCCCTTTTTGATGCAACCCATTATCTTATGGGCCTTGGCAGCAGCTGCCTGACACTGGTTTTTGCAACTTAGTTTGCTGTTTATTAAAATTCCTAGGTCCTTTTCTATGTCAGTGTTACCGAGTGTTTTACCATTTAGTATGTACGGATGACTTGCATTATTCCTTCCCATGTGCATAACTTTACATTTGTCAGTGTTAAACCTCATCTGCCACTTATCTGTCCAAGCCTATAATCTATCCAGATCCATCTGTAGTAGTATACTGTCCTCTGTAGTATATATATATACAGTATACTGTCCTCTGTAGTATATATACAGTATACTGTCCTCTGTGGTATATATACAGTATACTGTCCTCTGTAGTATATATACAGTATACTATCCTCTGTAGTATATATACAGTATACTGTCCTCTGTAGTATATATACAGTATACTGTCCTCTGTAGTGTATATACAGTATACTGTCCTCTGTAGTATATATACAGTATACTGTCCTCTGTAGTATATATACAGTATACTGTCCTCTGTGGTATATATACAGTATACTGTCCTCTGTAGTATATATATACAGTATACTGTCCTCTTCAGTGTTAATTATTTTGCACAGTTTAGTGTCATCTGCAAAAATTGATAATTTACTGTGCAAGCCTTCTAAAAGATCATTAATAAATATATTGAAGAGAATAGAGCCCAATACTGACCCCTGAGGTACTCCACTAGTGACAGTGACCCAATCTGAGTATGTACCAGTAATAACCACCCTCTGTTTTCTATCATTGAGCCGGTTACTTACCCACATACAGACGTTTTCTCCCAGTCCGAGCATTCTCATTTTATATACTAACCTTTTATGTGGTACAGTGTCAAATGCTTTGGAGAAGTCCAGATATACGACATCCATTGATTTGCCGCTGTCAAGTCTAGAACTTACCTCCTCATAGAAACTGATTAAATTAGTTTGACATGACCGATCCCTCATGAAGCCATTGCTGATATGATGTTATTTGCTTGTTTTCATTGAGATCCTACAAGATAGCATCTCTTAGAAAACCTTCAAACAGTTTACCCACGACAGATGTTAGACTTACCGGCCTATAGTTTCCGGGCTCTGTTTTTGGCCCCTTTTTGAATACTGGCACCACATTTGCCATGCGCCAATTCTGTGGGACATTCCCTGTCAATATAGAGTCCGCAAATATCAGAAATAAGGGTCTGGCTATGACATTACTTAATTCCCTTAGGATACGGGGGTGTATCCCTTTTGGTCCTGGTGATTTGTCTATTTTAATCTTTTTAAGTCGTTGATGTACTTCTTCCTGGGTCAGACAGGACACTTTTAATGGGGAATTTACTTTTACATTCTGCATGTCATCTGACAGTTTATTTTCCTCAGTTAATACATTGGAGAAAAAAATATTGAATAGCTTTGCTTTCTCCTCGTCGCTCTCTGCGACTCCCCCCTCATTACTCTTTAAAGGGCCAACACCTTCAGCTTTATACTTTTTAACATTTATATAATTGAAGAACATTTTAGGGTTAGTTTTACTCTCTTTGGCAATTAATCTCTCGGTCTCTAGTTTGGCCGCTTTTATTTGTTTTTTACATATTCTATTTTTTCCTTATAGTTTTTCAGTGCTTCCTCGCTACCCTCCTGTTTTAGTGATTTATATGCTTTCTTTTTGTCATTTATTGCTTTCTTTACAGTTCTATTTATCCACATTGGTTTCTTTTTGTTCCTTAACCTTTTATTCCCATACGGTATGTACCTCTCACAATTAGATTTTAGGATGCTTTTAAAAATTTCCCATTTTGTGGCTTTATTTTTATTTTTGAGGACTTTGTCTCAGTTAGTTAGGCCTACGGCCGCTCTTAGTTGGCTAAAGTTAGCTTTTTTGAAGTTTGGTATTTTTGTGCCTCCCTGTAGAAACGCTCTTTTGAATGACAATTGAAAGGTTATTACTTTATGGTCACTATTTCCCAGGTGTCCCCCGACCTGCATGTCTGTTGTTCTGTCAGGTCTACTGGTTAGTACTAAGTCCAGTATCGCCGTCCCTCTAGTCGGGTCCTGAACCAGTTGGGAGAGGTAATTGTCTTTGGTTATTGCCAAGAACCTGTTTCCTTTATGAGATGTACAGGTCTCAGTTTCCCAGTCTATATCTGGGTAGTTGAAGTCCCACACGGTAAAGATACTTGGGTGTACGTTCACTTAAAAATGTACATATCACACTGCCTGAAGAACGTATTTAAAAGAAAATAATAAAGTATTTATTGATCACTGGTTAAAACGGGAAGAATTCTGCGTATCACTTTCGTGACTTTCAGGCACCAGACTGGGCTTATGTAGTCAGGGATAAGTATTGACCCGCTACATCTAAAACAGTCTGGACTAAATCCTAATCCTGCTAAGGAATAAGGACACGGTCCCTGTGTTAAGGGTAGGCACAGGTGCACTAATTGCAGTCCTACAAGTCTCTGTGCAGCCTAGCAGCTTGCAATGTCTTAGGCCCCTTTCACACGAGCGAGTTTTCCGCGCGGGTGCAATGCGTGACGTGAACGCATAGCACCCGCACTGAATCCTGACCCATTAATTTCAATGGGTCTCTGTACATGAGCGTTGTTTTTCACGCATCAGTTCTGCGTTGCGTGAAAATTGCAGCATGTTCTATATTCAGCGTTTTTCACGCAGCCCTGGCCCCATAGAAGTGAATAGGGCTTCGTGAAAAACACAAACGCAAGCAGGTGCGGGTGCGATGCGTTTTTCACTGATGGTTGCTAAGAGATGTTGTTTGTAAACCTTCCGTTTTTTATCACGCGCATGAAAAACGCATCAAAACGCATTGCACCCGCGCGGAAAAAACTGAACAACTGAACGCAATCGCAGACAAAACTGACTGAACTTGCTTGCAAAATGGTGCGATTTTCACTGAATCCGGACCTAATCCATCACGCTCGTGTGAAAGGGGCCTTAGGCCTCTTTCAGACGGGCGTTGTGGTAAAATGTGCGGGTGCGTTGCGGTTGCGAGTGCAAAACATTGTAATGCGTTTTGCACTCGCGTGAGAAAAATCGCGCGTGTTTGGTCCCCAAACCCGAACTTCTTCACAGAAGTTCGGGCTTGGGATCGGTGTTCTGTAAATAGTATTATTTTCCCTTATAACATGGTTATAAGGGAAAATAATAGCATTCTGAATACAGAATGCATAGTAAAACATCGCTGGAGGGGTTAAAAAAAAATATAAAAAAATTTAACTCACCTTAGTCCACTTGTTCGCGGCCCGGCATCTCCTTCTGGCTTCATCTGATCTCTGTGCAGCAACAGGACCTGTGGTGACGTCATTCCGGTCATCACATGGTACGTCACATGATCTTTTACCATGGTGATTCACCATGGTAAAAGATCATGTGACGTACCATGTGATGACCGGAGTGACGTCACCACAGGTCCTTGAGCTATAATTAATGCTCACCACAGGTCATATTCAGTAAAGGGGACAGAAGGAGATGCCGACATCGCGATCAAGTGGATTAAGGTGAGTTAAATGATTATTTTTTTTAACCCCTCCAGCGCTGTTTTACTAAGCATTCTGTATTCAGAATGCTATTATTTTCCCTTATAACCATGTTATAAGGGAAAATAATAATGATCGGGTCTCCATCCCGATCGTCTCCTAGCAACCATGCGTGAAAATCGCACCGCATCCGCACTTTCTTGCGGATGCTTGCGATTTTCACGCAACCCCATTCATTTCTATGGGGCCCGCGTTACGTGAAAAACGCACAAAGAGGAGCATGCTGCGATTTTCACGCAACGCACAAGTGATGCGTGAAAATCACCGCTCATGTGAACAGCCCCATAGAAATGAATGGGTCAGGATTCCGTGCGGATGCAATGCGTTCACCTCCCGCAACGCATCCGCGCGGAAAACTCGCTCGTGTGAAAGGGGCCTTAGAGGTTGATGGCCTGTTTTGAGTCTTAGTCTGTATCGACATCAAATCTCACCGGCTGCTATATGTGGTATAATTCACACACAGCACCAGGACATCCATACAGCATGCAGCCCCTCAATAACAGCTACACATTCAAGTGCACGCTAAGCTGCCTATATCTGCACCCCCACTCATGCGTAAACCCCACTGGAACTAGGTTTCAGACCGCATTCACACCTGTATTCAGACCAGCTATTGAGCTGCCTCAAACATACATGCACCCTGCCTACAGAACTGTGTCCTGAACAGAGATCAACGGCTCAACGCGTTTCCACGTGACATGTTATGCCCCGTATTATCAGGAGCAAAGGTCTCTCTTTAGGTAACCTGTAAAGGGAAAAGTGCCCCACACTGTTGCGTGTTAAGGCTCCGGCGCTATGACGGCCGTGCGCGGCCACATGAACGCTGAGAAGATATCACAATAACCCCGCCTAGGGGGAAGTGTGTGCTGGTGCCACAGCGAGTCAGAGAAGAGCTGACATCCACCCACTGACCCATCGAGCACCCAGGTAAGCTATGACACTCCCTAAACGCACAAAGCGTTACTGTATGGGGGAATCGAAAACTGCGGCGATATGTCACTCGCCCAGTGCCGATGTGTATACAGGTATAGACCCATCAGGGGAGATAAGTCAGAAATATTACAACGTATATATCGAACCACTGTGTCAAGGACAACTCTGACAGTCATCCAACACCCCCCAGATGTCATCTAACCAAATATACATAAAACCCTGATTTTGCCTCCCTGCGGTCGATATTTAGTCACAGGGAGGGAGGGGGAAGGGGAGGGGGCAACAGTCATATTTTAGATCACTTCTGTATGTGCGTATAGACCATAGTTAGAAAAAGGACTAGTGGGGCATTGAACCCCGACTTGCCTGCTCAGATTGAATATTAAATGAAGCAGGCATATGAGATGGCTTCGTTCAAACCCTTCGGATGAATAGTTTGCAACTTAAAGATCCATATTGCTTCCTTGCGGAGTAGGAGTGTGTCAATACCTCCGCCGCGAATGGATCTATTAATCAATACAATCCCTTGCGTCCCGCACATGACATGCCACAGTTGTGTCCTGAAAATTGCGAATATCGATGTTCCCCTATTCTCCTCCTCAGCTCACGTTTGGTCTTGCCTACATACTGCAGGCCACACTTGCAGGTATGAGATCTACCAGGCCCACTGAGGTACACCTAATAACGGAACGAATGCTGAACCTATCACCAGTAGAATGACTGGTGAAGAAATCTCCTTTCATGATGCTGCCACATATTATGCAGGAGCCACAGGGGAAAGTTCCTTTGAGTGTATTTTTAACCATGTACCAGACGCGGGACGTGTATACAGGCTGTGCAGCAAACGGTCACGCAAATTGGAGCTGCGCCGATACGTGATGGAGGGACGGTCTGGTATAGATGACCCAATATCTGGATCAGACTGAAGAATTGACCAGTGATTCTGCAGGATCCCACTGACCTGTTGATGAGCTTTATCAAATGTGGCTATAATCCGAGGGGTAGAGTCGACTTTGGTCCTGGTGTTTGGGACCAACAGTTGACTACGATTGGCACTCATTGCATGTTGATATGCCTTCTTCAATGTGTGCTGTGGGTACCACCGATTTACAAATCTTGATCTTGATCTTAGGTCAGATGCAGCTGCTTTGAACTCACCTAACTCAGAGCAATTCCTCCTTGCCCTGAGGTACTGTCTTTTCGAGATACCACTTTTCAGGGCCACGGGGTGTCCACTATTCCAATGCAAGAGGCTATTAGTGGACGTTTTCTTTCTGAAAAGTTTAGTAGTGATTCTCCTGTCCATACCTATCAAAATAGTAAGGTCCGGAAAGGCAATCTGGCTCTCCTGCACCTCTAATGTAAAAAATAGGCCCAGTTGATTAATGTTCACGGATGCCACAAACTGAATGAAGCTCTCTCTTGTGCCCTTCCACAGTACCAGCACGTCATCTATATATCTAATCCACAGTTGGATACAGGATGTATACTGCTCCATCGTGTCAGCAAATACGACCTCCTTCTCCCACCAACCCAGGTAGAGGTTTGCAAAAGTGGGGGCACAGGGGCTGCCCATCGCAACCCCCCTCAGCTGGTGGTAGATGCGTTGGTCAAAGAGAAAGATATTCCGTGTCAGGATGAATCTCAAAAGCTGCATAAGGAAGGTGTTATGGCGGCGACAATGGAGTGCTATTTAAACTAATGACCCCACCCAGTGCACCTGATGAGAGGCGGATCCAGCACGGCTCCAAAACAAAACACTAAACTCGTGCTGCTATTCTGGCCAACCTCCGCACATAGTCAGGGCGGGGCATGACAGGTAGAGGCTGTAGTGTGTCACTGTTTGAGGTGCCGGGGTGTGTGTTGTGTCCGGTTCGTTGCTTGAGGCAATACCGGGAGGGCGTGAGTTTTGGGGACATGGGGCCCCTGCTGAGGCACGAGGACGGGTCGTTTCTGTCACGATTTCAGTTTGTGGCAGTGTTTAAGAAATTTTTGGGGGCATTAGGAATGGACTCTAAGCATTTTACGGGTCATTCCTTCAGGATTGG
Organism: Bufo bufo; assembly: GCF_905171765.1. Lineage (NCBI taxonomy): Eukaryota > Metazoa > Chordata > Amphibia > Anura > Bufonidae > Bufo > Bufo bufo. Next base: position 4,219,060 of record NC_053395.1, on the reverse strand, counting down.
GGCGGCTACAGAGGCGGCGAGGTTAGGTTTGAGCGAGGAGGTGATTAAGAAGATAGGGAGATGGGAATCTTCACGATTTAAATCTTATGTTCGGTTGGGCGGTTGGTGAGTTGGGGTGTTGTCATTAATTTTCTTCTGTTTTGTGTTGCAGGTGCGGTTTTGGTGTGGATTCTAGGGCACTTGTTTGTTTTCTGGGGAGCGCTTCGGGCAGATGTGCGGCCGGAGGGGCGGCAGCTTGGGTTCAGTAGGGAGGAGGCGGTGCTGCGGTGGCTGGGGAGTAGGGGTATGTTATGGGGGAGTGTGTTGAGGGAAGTGCACCGATTTGCGAGGTTGGATCGAGCCCCCGATATTTTAGTGTTGCATGTCAGGGGTAATGATTTGGGGGTTAGGCCTTGCCGGGAACTGATTAAGGATATTAAGTTTGATCTTTTGAGGTTGTGGTCTATGTTTCCGGGTATGGTGACGGTTTGGTCTGACATAGTGGCTCGGAAGACGTGGAGGGAGGCGCGTTTGGTAGAGCAGATTAACAAGGCCAGGGTAAAGGTGAATAGGGCCATTGGGAGGTTTATGGCGCGTAATGGAGCAGTGGCGGTTCGGCATACGGACTTGGAGGCGGGGAGTGGAGGTTTTTGGAGAGCGGATGGTGTTCATCTGAATGCGGTGGGCATTGATCTTTGGGCCCTGGGCTTGCAGAGTGGAATTGAACGTGCTTTGTGTTTGTGGAGGAACGCGCAGGCTTGAGGGTGGTTGTCAGGTTCAATCTGCGCGTTGTTGGCGGTGGGAGATCATAGAAGCTGGTGGTATATGACGGTAGTGGAAATGGGAGGGCCTCAATGGTGGGGCTGGACTCTCATAGTTTCAGGTACTTGGTTGATCGGAGAGGCGTCCATCAGTTGGTGTCTCCGAGCTGGTGCTTACAGCTGGAGCCAAGATGGGATTGTCTTGTTGGCTTCTTGTGGATGGTAACATTTTGGGGCTTCTACGATCTCCCTCGTCAGGGGTTAATGTTAATTTTAATGTTATTGTTATTTATGGATGTATTTATTTTATTAATAAAACATCTGCTGTGGCCGATTTAATCCAAGCAAAGTGTGTGGTGTCTTATTGGGATGGTATTTTGATGGTGGGAAAATGGTGAAGGTATGGGGAGGCCCTGAGTAACTAACCAATAACCTATCAAGAGAGGCCGGACTAGAACGCAGGGTAAGGGGAGGCCGCCATGATAGGTTTTGGTAGGAAGGGCCTGGGTAGGAGTTAGTTAACTGTGGTGGGGAGGAGTGGTTAGGGAGATTAGGAAGGAGGGGTTTAGGTGCTAAATAGAGGTGACCGGGAGAGAGCCGGCGCCATTTTGTGTGGAGACGAACTCCCTCCCTCCCACCCTAAGGTTTTGTGTTGTGCAATATGTATATGTGTCAATGGTAACTGTCGCGGCAGTCGTGGCAGTGGGAGATCATAGAAGCTGGTGGTATACGACAGTAGTGGAAATGGGAGGGCCTCAATGGTGGGGTTGGACTCTCATAGTTTCAGGTACTTGGTTGATCGGAGAGGCGTCCATCAGTTGGTGTCTCCGAGCTGGTGCTTACGGCTGGAGGCAAGATGGAATTGCCTGGTTGGCTTCTTGTGGATGAGAACATTTTGGGGCTTCTACGATCTCCCTCATCAGGGGTTAATGTTAATTTTAATGTTATTGTTATTTATGGATGTATTAATGTTATTAATAAAACGGCTGCTGTGGCAGATTTAATCCAAGCAAAGTGTGTGGTGTCTTATTGGGATGGTATTTTGATGGTGGGAAAATGGTGAAGGTATGGGGAGGCCCTGAGTAAGTAACTAATAACCTATCATGTATCTGCACCCTCTTCACTCTCAACTGTGTGCACCCCCAAAGACACCACCACCACCACAGCAACGCCCCTCCACTTGAGTCAGAGGAATTATTTTCCCATCCATTCCCAGATCTTACCGATGCACAGCCATTCTTGGCATCGGATCAGGAAGAGGAGGTAGCAACAGCCGCCACCCAGTGGTCTGACGACAGTGCCCAGATCAGCCCAAGGAGGGTGGTCCCCACTGTGCTGCCTACTCCGAGATCTCTAATGTCAGTGGTGGTGAAGGTGATGATGATGATAAACAGTATTGACCCAAGAGAGAGTCACTAGAACCACCTTATAAATGCACATCCGACAATAAATCCGTATAAAAATATATAAAGTTTATTAGACACACCAACAGACACATTAAAAAATTGTATACAATTAGAGCAAAGTGCGGTATGCAGTAAATATGTAACCAGCACATACAGGTCCACTGAATAGCCAAAACATAGGCAAAAATAATATACCAGCATATACAAATTTCAATGTAAAATATGAAGCAAATGTGCCATAGGGTGAGACCTCTTTAAAGATGCAGACAGACCTGAAGTGGGGTCACGATCAAAGAGTCAAACCGTCATGGAGAGCTGGTGCAGTGGACCTGAACAAATGAGAAAGCGCCCAACGCGTATCGCCGGAGCAATCCGGCTTCCTCAGGGGTAAAGAGTCAAATGCTGGGGCATCACCTTATATGGGATAATAGATAATATTCAAATAGTATTCACCTGTGCAGCAAAGATCAAACATTAAACGTCATATGCAGGCGTGTGGGACGAGGCATGGCCGGAAACCGGAAGTAGGAAGTTCATGTGAATCACAGGTGGAACGCATATGCGTTCCACCTGTCACAATGTTATTAAACTTGGGGAAAGGCAGAGGGTCTAATGGCTCCATGTCCCACAGTCGATAGTTATAGGGTGCATGTATAGATCACCCCAGCATTATTATTAAGGGCTCCATTATGAGTAAAGCGTTTGCGTTCCAAATGTGTAGTCCCCCGGCACCGGATGTGCAAAGCACATGACCGGAAGCCGAGTGCCGTAATGGACCGCATGGTGGAACGCATCGCGCGCTCCACTGTGAATAGTAGAGCGCGCGGTCCGCTCGTCATGTGGGGGAGGGCCAAGAGGAGGGATGAGGTAGAAGGGGGACGGAGGCTGAACGGAGCTCAGAGAGGGAGGGGAAAGAGCATGGACACCCATTGCATGGAGGGACAAAGCAATGAGTATACATGCTGTGCATAGCACCATACTGTTATACACTAAAGTGGGGGTCAGTGTAATGTGGTGACGTCACCTGGGCCTGGGGCAAGCTATTTGGACATGTCAAATTATGAGGCTATACATATAATGACAATAATGTAACTAATACAAAATAAGAAACACATCCAAAGAAGTGATTAATCATAATTAGAACAGAACAAGAAAAATACATAAAATGATGAGTCATCAAGACGGCATAAGTAGATGCGTGATCAATAGAGGTAAAGCAGTAATCATAACAATGATAAGCATATAGATAGTACATATAAATATATACAAAATGTTATTACTCTACAGTTAGGTGACTCTATATATAGATGCCATATTCATGGCAGCAGCGATATGAATCCTCACAGGAATTACCAATGTGATAATCATAAAAATCATGTGCATATACATGTATATGCACGCACGTGCACGTACGCACACATATACATAAACATACATACACGCGCACAGACATGCCCGTACACACACATATACACATCCCAAAAACATATATAGGAGGTGAAAAATTATTATACTTCCAAAATACGGATTTATTGTCGGATGTGCATTTATAAGGTGGTTCTAGTGACTCTCTCTTGGGTCAATACTGTTTAACGTTCTCTTTCACCACCTTTTGCACTCCGTTTACTATGTGGTGTGCCCCCTGACTTGGCTAGGTGATGATGACGTGTCGATGGACGTCACGTGGGTGCCAACAAGAGTGGAAGAGGAGGGGAGTTCAGAGAGAGAGACACAGCAGCAGATAGGCAGGAGAAGGAGGAGAAGCAGGCAGAACTCGCAGTGCACAGGAGGCAAAAAGCAGACTGATAATGTATCTGGAATGAGCTATCCACCATGCACGGTCACATATGGCGCTCCCAGGACGCTGGCACATGGCTCAACAGTGTGGGCTTTTTTTAACGTGTCAGCTGCTGACAATGGTGTTGCCATCTGCAGCCTGTACTGTCAACTCATAAGTCACTGTAAGCCTAACACTCACCTAGGGACGACCGCCCAGTGGGAGCAACACCGTCAGAACCCACAAAGCCACACACCCGGTGCTCCACATCCTGCCTCTTCTCCTCTCTCCTCCAATTTGTCCTCCACTCCACCTTCCACTGTGCCGTCGTCGCGTTTATGTGGCAAAAGGCAGGCTTCCGTGGCCCAAATGTTCAAGCGTAAAAAGATGATTATGCTGGATGACCCTCTATCCCAACGGCTGACCACATGCTTGTCGGAACTGCTAGCCGGGCCAACTACTGCCATATAAACTGGTGGACTCGTGCAGTATGCCAGACCGACAGGGGAATTATATGTGAGGTCAAGCTGTGAGCATTAGGTGGGCCGAGGTAAATACAGTTCTGGTTACTCACGGTTATGTCGTCCCTGGGCTGGCCTGCACAAGTGATGAGGAGAACGGCACAAGGATTCTCTGGAGCACACTCTGGTGTAAGGGACACAGGCCAGATGGTGGTTCGAGGTGCCCTTGATGGTCTGTATTAATGTGCCTATGGCAAGGTCCCTTGTAGTCGTGAAGCCAGTACCTTTTATGGTGGCACAACCATTTACTATAGTGTTAACTGAGGAACTGGAGACTGAGACAAGGATGGTGCAATCCAGCTTATAACTTTTACTGAATGTTGCTCCTGGTAACGGTTACATCCAAGTATAAAACAGTCTCTAGTACATCCAGATATGAAATACAGTCTCTTTAAGAGGGACAGAGGTAAAGCTGCAAGAGGTCCACTGCTCACAGGTGTGATGTCTGTCTCTCAGGCTATTAATGATATAGGTTTTATGCTTACTGGTAGAGGACTTCTACGCTGGTCCATGTTATCCCAGTGCAGGTTAGTGAGGCTGCCGGAGGCTGGTAAATCCTTCACTTTTAACTCCTAAGGTCCTAAGGTGCGTATATCGACGATGGCCGTAACCCTTTGGGTCTCTGTTTCTTTAGTGATTTCTGGATTAATATCCTTCTCTGAAGCTAAACTTCTAGCTGACGTCCACTAA